>NW_028301713.1:67892500-68517500 GCF_037042655.1 Diuraphis noxia
TATATTCAATATAACATCTACATAGGTATCATATACATATTTTATATTTTTGTAAAACCTTTTTTTAACAGTTATTATTATCTTTAATACTTATATACATTTCAATTAATAGAAACTTGCAGTTTGAAAATAATATCTACTTATCAGTTATCAATATATAATATTATAAGATAGATTCAGGTTCAAAATTGGTAGGTATCGACAAAAAATCAAGTGTACCTAAAATATCAACGTGTATAAACCAAAATAATAGAGCCCTTAAGCATACTTAAAAACCTCCAATAATCTAAATTCTAATTAATTATCAAAGAAAAAATGAGTGTGAGCACCCTGTATTTATACCAATTTTTTAAAGTAGACCATTGAATAAATAGCATCGCTTTAATAAATTAATTAATTCTTAAATTCCACAATTAAAAATAAACCTATAGTAAAAAATATCAAAAATACCACACTTCCTTTTATTTTAATTTAAAAACAGCTATTGGGCATGGAATAGAATACTGATTCTATATTATATTGGTTAATTTTAGTGATTATGTACTCTATAAAGATGCAAATAAGATAAGAGCATAATTTCCTACGTACAAATGAAAAACTTACTATACTTGTATATTTTAATTGCAACGTTAACAACTTTTTGCCATCCTCTAGAATGCTATAAAATAATAACGATAAAATACTATTTTTAAATGGGAACAAATGTTAAACAGTATTGCATTAAATTTTCCAATTTACACTTAATCATTACACTTGTCACTTAGACAATAAAATCTACACTATATTTTAACTAAGTATAGGTACTATTGCATACATAATATATACAGCTTAACAGATTATTCTAATTTGCATAAATATTGAACGAAGATAGTAGACACTACTAACAAACTGTAATATGATTATATTCAAGACTTTGGTACCTTCCTATGACAACCTGGCTGCCCAAATATTTATACTTACTAATCCAGGAGTTAAGTTCACTAAATCTATCTATTCCTATTAAGTATTTCTATATGATAAAAATTAAATTTTAATACAAATTATATACTTAAAATTCATCATTATTTATTATTAAACTTTCTTGTGTTCAAATACCAAGATAACATTTAATATTTTAATAATATATAAAGATTTTCAATTTTCAAAATTGTTTCGATGTTTTCAAATTAATTTATTTCTTTAAGAACATAATAAATATTAAATATGTACCAACTATTACCTACACATATTTTTAAGTATAGCTATTGAAACTATTATGTATAGTATACAATATTTATAGAAAGGAATATTATAGTTTAATTTACAGAAATATGTATATGTATTAGAAAAACTTTAAAATATCATATATATTCATTTAATATTTCTGTAAGTTATCTAATTGAGTATTTTATGGAAGCCGTGTCTTAAATTTTATAAACTTTTAAGTAGGTATTACTTTATTTGTTATTGAACTTTTTACTAAGCAAACTATTTTAACTAAAGCTTTACGTACGTATAAATCGAGTAAAAACTGACAATTAACCCGGATTTTTTATCTGTAGTAATTTAAAAATGATGAACCTACTAAATTAATCAATAGTTCTAACCTCTAATGTTTGAATATTTAAAAATATTTACATAGTTTTAAAATTATAAAATGTTATAATTATATTATAATTAGTGTTTTATAAATTTATATTCTAGAATATAAAAAAAAAAGAATTATTTATGTTTTAGCTCATTAATTATTTATATAATGAGTATATAGTGAGTTAGTATATATGAGTTTATATAATTAAATAATAATAAGTAGGTACCTAAATATAATAATCTGTTGTACATTAGGAGTAACTGTATCAAACTATTGAATGTATTACATTTTAATTCAATAATCATTGCATACCTACCAAAAATTATTCTGAGGGGATACAGACTGTCAGTCTATAATATTACTACCTAAGTAATTTGTATGATATTACTGCACATTGTGATGAAAAACATTTTTTTGCTATTAGTCATTAGTATTTAGTACAACAATACGTCATTTTGCGAAAAAATTGTATTTAAAAATGTCATTGTGCGTATATAAGAGAATATAGATATTATATAGTATAGGTACATTCATAGGCGCAAATAGGGAGGAGGCTTTAGGGGCTAAGCCCCCCCCCAAACACTTCAATAGCCCCCCCAAACACTTTCTAAATTTTTTTTATGCTTTATCAGTATTATAATTATAGTTTATGATGTAAAATTCGTGTTCGTATTTTTTAGATTACGTAATTCGTAAATAAACAAATTTTATTCAAGAATTCAACTCTAAAAATGTATTGGGTACATTTTTTTAAATAAAAATATTGTTCTATAATTATATTATTTTGTTGTACTTGTTGCTCTAAAGCCATACATACTTACAGTATTAATAATTCCTATTGTTTTCCTAAAAATAATGTGGTGTATGGTGTATAATGTATATTAGGTATATATTATAAGTATAATTTTGAGAACTATTACAAGTAGGTAGATGAAATAGGATAGCACATTTGAAAACAATATTTAATAAGTTTTATTTTCTGTGAATATTGTAATAATTAAGTACACAGTTTACGATATACCTATACGTTGTACTAAAAAAATATTTAGGTAATAATTATTTGTATAAATGCTTCATTTAGTAGCTAGGGCTTCAGCCCCCCCAAATCTCAAACGCTATTTGCGCCTATGGGTACATTATAATACAATAATGTACTAAACAGTTTTAAGTATACCCAAAAATTTTTAAATTGAAACAAAATAACTAAAACCGTTATTGATGGTTTTAATATGTTATTTTATCTAATTTTCAACTTTAAATGTCTGTAGAAAATAATTAGGCAAGTGTATATATTTTTTTAGATTTTATGAAAATTTGAACTTAAAATACTTAGAAAAAAATCGTGCCTATGGATCTTAAATACTTATCAATTGCTATTATAACAACTTATTACGAACAGTGTAATAAATGTATAATCATTTTAGCCCAAATTTTATTGATTATAGAATCAAAAATTAAAAAAATTGAAACTGTCAAATACCCTACGGTTATACAATACATGATCGCATTATAAAAAGATCCTCATTTATAAGCAACAAGTGTTTATTTGTTTTTCTCGTTCATTTTTAGCTCATTCCATAATAATTACATAAAGCTATAAAAGTAAAAATATAGTGCTTACCGTCGCAATTTTATACAGAACAATGTAAATGTGATTACTCGATAAATATACATAATCCATTTATATGATGGATTATGTTATATATTATATATTTTTTTTTTTTTATTATTGGTTAAGCATCAACTACATAGGTTATTAGCTTACATGTGTTAATTTCTACATTAAATGATTATATGCTATTGTAATATATATATATTATATTATATTCATTTGTATTACGTATTTTCGTCATTCTATCAGTCATCACTCGTCGTTAAACAATATATGGATCAAAGTAAATAAATCCTGAATTCTTGAAGTGTAGTATTCTATCACAATGAAATAGTTAAATTTATCAAAAAAATACATTGTTTCAAGTAGGATTTTACAGGCTCAGCCCACCACTGCTAATGTTATTTTAAACAAAAATATTTTGTTCAATACGAGTATTATGGTATAGATGTCTCATATAATATGACTTAATGCGAATCAACACGTGTAACGACGAAAATGGATAATGTGGACTAACCTGTGAGTGTTACACGCGCTGTCACTGTTGGTGTTATACGACGTGGAAGTAGCGGCGCTACCGGTGGACGGACTCCTGGGTAGCGTCCTCGGTGTGTTTGGGTTGGTTCCGCCACTGCGCCCGTAATGGTGGACAACAGCTGAGCCACCGGACGACGAAGAGGCGGTGGTCCCGGAACCCGCGGACGACGGGAATTTAAACACTGCACTGGACGACGGGGTTGTGGGGCTACGGCGTGGTGGCCCATCGGTCGGCGTGGTCACGCTCAGCGACGGACTCCTTGGAGGCGTGTAATATGAAGTGGACGACGAACCGCCGCCCGGTGGCGTCTTATGATGCATGTTTTGATGCGCGTCCGGAAACGAGTTGACGTGTCCCAAGTCCCGGCGGACGATGGGCCGAGGCTTGTTGGCCGCCTTGGCGCTGGACGAGCGCCGGCATGGCTGATGGTGGTACCCGACCGCTGACGGTTGCTGTGCGGCCGACTGCTTGAAGTTATTGTTATTGTTGTTGTTGTTGTTGTTGTTGTTAGAATGGTTTATACCGGATGACATAGAACCAGACCCGCTGACCGAATTACCCGAACACGCCGCGACAGCAACGTCTTCACTGTTAGACACGTTAACGGACGACTTGGACCGAGGTGAACAAAGCGCGAAGTACGGTTGAGACTGTTCGGAAAACGACGTCTCGGATGATCCAATCTCGCTGGCTGAATCGGAACTTCGGAACGTACGCATGGAACTGCTGTGCGATGACATGATGGTGTGGGCGATTTGACCACCACTCCTGCTTCTGTCAATATCCGATACAGTGACGGCAACAGGTGGACTCTGCAAAGTCAAAACGTGCGGTCTTCGAACGCCAGCTGCACCGCCGCCATCGCACTCGCTGCCGATTGGTCGTGTTGACGGCGCGCGGTGCAGCGCTTCACTACTTGCACAATATTATCACCCCTCGGACAGACGTAATTTTTCAGAAAATTCTATTTTTGTTAAAACGACAGTACGTGACACTAAAAAACGAATGCTCCAGCGCGTATGACAATGTGTTTAAAATGTGAAAGCACAAGATAAAGATAATATTATCATTAAAATAATGACGATCGAGTATGAAAAAAATAGTGATTTTAAGTTAAAATAATATAATATCGACTAGTCGCGTGTATAGAGGGAAGCGCGAAGCAAGACGTGTCCCGGTCGCCCCGCAGCTTTCGCGGATGAAGCCGTTCGGTACACTGAACTGAACGCGGCTACGCGAAGGGTCTACTCGATTTTTAACAGAATCGCGGCCTCGGCGGTGGCGGCGTACCGTTAGAGTGAACTGCACTACAAGTTGGGGCGACTAACTCGTCCGTGAAATATCTAACGCTATCTAGCGACAGTTTACTAGTATAATGCGACCACGATTTAGAAAATATTACTCTCTTTAACATCGAAGATGCAGCAGTAAACACTAAATAGTAACACCCCAAGGTGCTCAACCATCTCGCGAGCCACGGGATGATCCACATAAGAAACTCTTCATAAGTGTCATAAACGTTTAAGGGATCAATATCAACCTGTACTACACTTTGATCAATGAGTAGCACACGGGACACCACTATATTATCTGCTCCAACTCAAGTTATAGGCTTATAGCGGTACCTATATTATGTTTCGATTTAGTGATTAGTTTTTATAAATATAACTAATATGTTTTTCTGAAAATAAAATCTTATTATAATCTAATAAACTAATGGGTAACTGAAATGTATACAGTTCTTTCTTATACAGTTACAGTATGCTATACTATAATTAGGTTCCTAATAAGTTAGGTAGTTGTTCCGAACAACTACAACCTTTTTACGTTTTATGAAAATTTGTTGAATCATATAAATGTACTTATATTATACATAATTTAATATGTTAATCATTAAGAAACGAATAACGATAAATATTACAAATTTAATTTTTAATGAACAGTAAAAATAATTTTTTTTAGTATATGATGCTGTATAAGATCTGCAATAATTTCAATAGATTCGGAATTCAACAATGTATTAATCGAGAAATGTATTAGTTACATATAGTTACATATATATACCTCCAGCGGTTCTAGCGCTGAATTTTCACAAGAAACCTTTTAGTAAACTTAAGAAACAGAAAATGAATATATTATATTCCTTTTTCATATAAACTTTTCAACCTCTGAATAATGTATTTGTAAATATAATGTGGGCAGTATGGGCAGAACATTATGTTTATCGCCATCATACAAAGCACTGTGGTTTATTATTATTATTATTAAGTGTCGGGTTAGCATGCAAAATATCTGGTTATCGGTTTTTCTATGGTTCTAGAATAAAACAAGATTTATATCAATAATTCCTGAATACAATTAACTATAAAACAAATTATTATACGAGATAATAATTTTTAGATTTTATGAATACAATTTGAATTTGTACTAGGTATTATAATATTATATAATTGTATGTATTACATTAACTCAAATACATTTCAAGTTCACGCCTTACATGGGCGCACATTGGGGGAGGGACAAGACCGAGCACTTGCCCTCCCCCTGGAAAATTGATATGGACTTATAATTTAATAGGTATTAACATAATATTGACAAAATTAAATTAAAAAAATTAAAATTTTAACTTTTCGAGTATGAGACAAGTATAAAAATACTCAATGCTATAACTAGGTAACACACAACTCTTATCGTTTTAACGAGTAACGACACGATTTATAGGTACCCACGAAATTATTGATCACCGATAATTTGAGGTGTACCAGTCCATAAACATTCAATAATCAATAACACAGATATTTTATCGGAAACTTAATATTCTGACTTCTAATAAACTTTAATTACGATTAAAAATTAATAGTTAAAAATAAAATACTCATACCTTGTGTACTCCTTACTTTAATTCCCTTATATCATCTCTTTCGCTAAGATTTTTAAATGCAGATAACACAGCATTTTCAATAAGTTAATTCATCCTACAAATATTATAAAAAGCACATCATCAATGATTTCAAAACAATAATTTAACTATTATTAGTGAACAATATGAAATTGGAAATATTTTTGAGAAATCTGATATTTTCTATCAGTAATATTGATTAATAAAAATTTGGTTGAATACAAGTATGATGAAATTTCATTTGATTGTTTATTGGCTCATTGTATAAATATTAACCTGAATTTTTCAAATAATTCACGTATTTTTGTCACTTCTACCAACAACTTGCATAATAGAAAAATCATTCATTGAAAAGAGTAAAAACATGACTTCGATTGACTACAGGTAAGATCGTCTAAAAGTTTAAATGTCTTGTGTATGGCCAACATTAATCATGAAAAAGTGAACTTGAGCAAAAGTGATTCATTCAAGATGTCATTAATATTTTTGGAATAAACCGAAGAAATTTACAATTTTGATTTACAGATACCAAATTAATTATCATACATTTCAACATTTGACTATATTTTTTTAGCGTTTGAATAGTACCTGTTCTTATGAAAATGTATTTTAATTAATTATTGTATAACATGAAAATATTATAATTAATAGCATATTTATATGTACATTTTGAAAATGTATTATATAACAATAAACCTTCATTTAACTTAAATTTGCAAATTTTGTTTTTTTGTCCCCTCCTGAAAAGTTACCCATGACGCTCTATATATAAAGAACTGCATCATCATATAATAGGTATTTAAATTTTAAATTGCAGAACTTTGTAGTACACCTTACAAATGTACAACGTTGGCAACAAGAATCAAGATTGTATATTTATAAGTTATTAATAGTTATTATAAATATTTTAAGTTCTAAGACTTTCATTTTATTTACCTGTGTATTATCATATAATTTAGTAAGAATACTAGAAATAAGGCTATACAAACAGATTTTAAAATATGGAAAATTTAATTTTAGTATTTATATTATGATGAACATTTTGGTGAAATCAGAATTTACCTATCATACTTATTTTAGATTCTGAGCGGAGCGATGAATGTATTGATTTTATCATGATGTGTGTTTTTTTTTTTTGTGTGTCTGTCATCACGTTTTGAGGCAGTAAAAGTGCTTCGATTTTTGACTTCAGTATCTCGTTCGATCAGAAAGTGAATCTAGTTGGTACTTTGAGGGGTCAAAAGTGAACAATTCTTAATACTTTTCTAAATAATCGAGAAAAACAAACTAAAAATTAGGGAGAAAATGGGAAATTTTACGCACAATCAGTTTTCGACAAAATCGATTTTGGTTTTTGATGTAACATTAAAACAAATGACCATAGATACATGAAATTTTCACCGAATGTTTATATAAGTTTATTCTATTCATCATGCAATTTTCAAAAAGATTCTACTTAAGTTGAACTATTCATAGGCATTTGAAATTTTCGATCATTATTAGTTTTTTTTAAATTAATATCGATAAAAATTTATTTTATAGGCAGAAAAGCTTGAAAATTTAATACAATGATCTTAACATATTGTTATAATACCAGTTGAAAAATAAAATAAATTCATAGTCACATTTTTTTTTTTACAAGCATTCAAAGTTTGAATATTGACAAAATACGTAAAAATCACGAAAATTCACAAATTATTTTATGCTAGAAATCTGAAATCTAAGATTTTGAAAATATAATACAAGATTCCTTAAAATTTTTTCAATCTTTATCACAAATAAAAGTTCACCGGAAATTCAAATTAAATTTTTATTAGCATTTAAAATTTAAATTTTTATAACATTGGATTTTCACTTTTAGCGATTTTCTTATTTTGGCGTATAACTCTAAAACAAATGACCGCAGATGCTTAAAATTTTGACTGAATGTTTATATAAGCATTTTCTATATTTGATAACATTTTCAAAATATTTAGATTTGTTTTGAGCTGTTTACTGACATTTTAATTTTTCAACTTTTTTGGTTTTTTTTCTATAAATATCGATAAAAATTTATTTGTTGGGTAGAAAAGCTTGAAAATTTAATACAATAGGCTTCTAACACATTGTAACAATAGCAGTTAAAAAATATTAAAAATACATAGCCAAGATTTTTTTTTATAAGCATTTAAAGTTCAAATTTTTACTAAATACGTAAAAATTACGGCAATGATCAAATTATCTTAGATAGAAATTCTTAAAAGTTTTTCTTTTTAGATCTAAGATTTAAAAATTTAATACAAGACTCCTAACATATTTTTACAATAGCATTTGAAAAATAAAAGAAATACATAGTCAAAATTTTTTTTTATAAGCATTCAAAGTTTGAATTTTGACAACATATTATGTAAAAATCATGAAAATTCACAAATTATTTTATGCTAGAAATTCATAAAAAATTTTCCTTTTATATCTAAGATTGAAAATTTAATACAAGGCTCATAATATATTTTTACAATAGCAGTTAAAAAATATAAAAATACATAGCCAAGATTATTTTTTTATAAGCATTTAAAGTTCAAATTTTGACTAAATACGTAAAATTTACGGCAATGTTCAAATTATCTTAGATAGAAATTCATACAAGGCTACTGACATATTTTTACAATATCAGTTGCAAAATAAAAGAAATGCATAGTCACAATTTTTTTTTATAAGCAATCAAAGTTTGAGTTTTGACAACATATTATGTAAAAATCATGAAAAAGCACATATTATTTTAAGCTAGAAATTCATAAAAAAATTTATTTTTAAATCTAAGATTTTAATATTTAAATATTTAATACAAGATTCCTTACAAGTTTGTCAATCTTTATCACAAATAAAAAGTCCACCGGAAATTCAAATTAAATTTTTATGAGCATTTGAAATTTAAATTTTTACTACATTAGATTTTCACTGGATTTTATATTTAGCGATTTTCTTATTTTGGTGTAACTCTAAAAGTCAAAAATGAATGACCGCAGATACTTGAAATTTTGACTGAATGTTTATATAGGCATTTTCTATATTTGATAAAATTTTCAAAATATTTGAATTTGTTTTGAGTTGTTTACTGACATTTTATTTTTTCAACTTTTTATTTTTTTTTCTATAAATATCGATAAAAATGTATTTGTTCGGTAGAAAAGCTTGAAAATTTAATACAAGGCTTCTAACACATTTTAACAATAGAAGTTGAAAAATAAAATAAATTCATAGTCACGATTTTTTTTACAAGCATTCAAAGTTTGAATTTTGACAGCATGTGTAAAAATCACGAAAATCACTAAAATTCGCAAATTATTTTAAACTAGAAATTCATAAAAAAATTTCTTTTTAAATCTAAGATTTGAAAATTTTTAATAATCTATAATATATTCTAGACAAACCCGTCTTCGCTCAGAATACAATGATATAATATCATTGGATTCAAATTTAATTCCATCCATTACAGACATCCACGACTTACCCGCCTTTTTCATGTTGTTAATAAACCTCGTAAAGTTTAATAATAAAGTTATATTACAAACATTCGCATATTAGAATAAATCAAAATTGATCTTTTGGACTTTTTTTTAAAAGTAATTTAATAAAAACTCCACGAGGAAGGCCGGAGGGCTGAAGAGCTGTTGTAGACAAGGTGAAATTAATTAATTTAAAATTAATCAATTATGAGTTACTTGAATATGCAAATGTTTGAAATAACTGTATAATTAAGTTGTATGCTGTGGCTTATTAACAATAACATAAAAAAGAAGTAGGTATGACAGGTAACTAAATTCTGATTTCACCAAAATGTCTAACATATTAATATCAACATTTAGAAAAATTATTGGTATTTTAATTTCAAAATAAAGATTTTTGATCATAATTTCCATACGAAGTTTGAGCGAACTTCTTCCAAAAGTATTATCAAATTATAGGCATGCAAAAATACAGATTTTGAAAAAAAAAATTTTAAAAATCGTTTGGGAGTCAAAGTGCAATTATGCCAAGAGGAAAAATAATAGCATACCTACCTATAATTTGTATATTTATTGAAAAAAATTCTTATTAAAAGTTTAATTCTGAATAATAAAATATTTATAATACATTTTGAGGTGTGCAAACTATTACTACGTAATATTAATATTCATAATATAATATATTATATATTATGATATAGCATTAAAACAGTTTGGAATTAAATTGGTTTTAAATTCTTAGACTATACATAGCTTGCGAGCGTTTTAACTTTTAAAACGGCTTACATTTTTTAAACCGTTTTAACGCCATCATATAAACATAGTAATTACTAATTTATCAGTTTCTTTCAAAAACCAAAAGCGTAGGTATACGCAATGCAAACACGTCATGTAGTGTTTAGACGAAAAATATCGTTGTCCAAGATGTTATACATTTCTACCCAACGGCGTATTTTCAATAATTTCTGGGGAGGATTAAATAGGTACTTATATTAACATTCAATATATACATATATACAATCTGTGTTGCCAACATTATAATATATTAGACAATAGACATTTACAAGTTATTTGAGATTAAATACAGTACACATACTATTGGGGGATAATAGATTAATATGACTAAAAATATTAATCCAATTAATATATTATTTCCGAAGACATATGTTAACATATGTCTAATAAACATTGTTTATGCTAAGTAATATAATAGTGTAGGACGTGTAGGTACCACAATAGTATGCGCCTTTTAACTATATATAGATATTTTTTCTTCAAAGCGATACTTTGACAATTATAATTTAAAACTTATAAGTAATAAACTAATAACTAATAATATACCTATTTTATTATATTTATTTTATTATACCTATGACTAAGGATGTTGCACCCACACCAACAGCAACCACGAGCTGCCTGCACTGAATCCACCCTGTATACCTATTATACACTATACTGGCGGTGTTATATAGTAGTATAATATATTACAAATTACAAGTATGAACTTATATTTCAATGATATAGAAAATCTGTGTATACTACGAAGGTTCTGCAGCAATATTGTAATTTGTAGCCTGTTGCTAAGTGCTACTTGCACCCTGTAGGAATATTTTGTGTAGTATTAGTAGTATTACCTATACTGCAGAAGTGCAGATATAGATTTTTACGTTTCGAACTAATACTAACTGTGCGCGCGGCGCCACCGTAATCGAGAAAACACACTGCTGTTGATTGTTCCATGGCCGACCGCGCGTTCGTATGTCGAACATCCTTGTCCGACAGTGGTAATCACGTTTTGCTTGGTTTTTCTCTCCCGGCGCTCCCTTCCACCCCCCGCCAACCGTAAACATCCAACGCGGACAGAGCGCAACGCACGCGGCTGTCGGTGAGACAGAGACGAGTAGACGACCACTACACGTATTGTACTGTCGTTTCTCCTGCGCCTGCCCGCCACCCGCCCACCCATTTCGTCGCCGACCGACGCCGTTTGCTGTTCGTACACACATTACACAAGTACTGAAGTACACAACATACGTGCGACCACCGAACGGGCTATTATTACTGCCATAGTATATTATATTATATAAACCACACGGCGGTTTGTTGTTTGCGCGGTCCTAGTGTGTCTCGTTAGCTTAGGTGTACCTGTAACCCAATTCGTCATTTTCGTTTTCGTGCGTTTAAAACAAACAACTCATTTTTTCCTATCACTCTCCCTCGCTCGCCGCACGGCTCATCATCAGCGCATTGCGTACGTTGCTCGCACCACCGACCTACCCTGGACACGCGCGCGCCAACGGCCCAAGCACTACTTCAGCGGGAAGCATCCATTTCGTCAGCGATAATATTCTTCATGTTTCACAATGAGTGATTATTCAGCGGTGAATCCGCCAACGGAAAAGAATCAGAGTCAAGCGTTCGCGGCGGCTTTACAACGCGCTAAAGAGGTACGTTGTTCGCACACCGGTGATGGCGTTGCCCGCCCGTTTCAAAACCGCGCCGGCTAGTCCAAAACGGTCTTCGTCGCGGTCGCGTCTACACACTGATCGTCGACGGCGATTGTTGCACGGTTGTTGTTATTACTATTCCCTGCTAACTCTTTTCTGCGCGCCTCCAAACGTTGGTCTGCACCTGTGCTCACATCGTACGTGGTTGAATTCCACTCGTTGACACAACGCGTGTTTGTCGACCGCGCGTTATGCTTTCCGACCATTCTTTTTCGGAGACACCACCCAACGGACCCGCACGCCCACCCACCATCCGCCAGTTTTCTGGTCTAACGGCAAAGAATGGAAAGAATATTTGTTTTTTTTTTTTTTTTCAAAAAATATGCCCTAGTCTTGGTGCCCCGTCGCCTAAACTTTTAGTCTCGCGTACAACGCTACAATCGCATTTGAACATGACAGCAGACTTCAATTCGTGTTTTGTCGACTATTGTTTTTCATTAATCACTTTCAAAAGTCTGAATTAGTTTCAGTAGTCTAAACCTTTTGTTTTTTTATTTTTATTATATACCTCCAGCAAAGTGTCATAATGTCGTTGGCGCCTTCAGATAATGAAAATGTTGAAAACGTAATGTTTGATTGTTTAATTTTACACTGTGGATAAGGATTCTGCTATTTTAATACAAATTTCAGAGCTTAGTCAATAATAATCTATAGTTGTATTATTTTTAATAAACCATGATAACTAATTGATTAATTTGTTATAAACCATGCACTTTCTTTATATGAACGATGTCATTTTAAGTTATCAATAAAATTATTGGTTCAAAATTATATCAATTAAATATAATATAAAATACTTCAATTTATCTTGCATTATGACCTATAGTGAATGAGGTCATAAGCTTATGGTAAAATTCGATTATTTTCGATTTGGATGGATATTGTTCTCGCCTATTCTATATTTATTGTTATAATTTTGCTAACACAAAATAAGCGACCATCTTAATTGTGCTATAAATGATATACCTATTTACCCGTAATCACTAGGTACCATTATACTTTTTTATTATTTATTTTATTTCAAAACTTCAATAGACCCCCCCCCCCCCTATTTATTGTGCCTATTCTATATTTTAATTTTAAAATAAGTAATAGACTACTAATAAAATTAGTCGAGTGGTTTTGTAAAGTCTGCTCCTACTATAAAAATTGGTAAATTATTGAATTGTGTTTATTTAATATGCATTGTCCACATTTTAAATTGTACCTAATTACTTTCAATGGATAGTTCCATCAAACAATTCATGTTAATAAATACTCTAATTCAAATTAACTTATTATGACTAGTTCCCTACAAACATTTTGTAAAAGAAATCAAATTTTTTTACAAATAAAACATTATTTATGTATGTTTAAAGAATACCTACTTTTGAGATTTTACAATTTAAACTTGTAATAATAATGTTTGATTAGTAAAAATTTGTTATAAATAAATTGGTACTTATCAAGGTACCTATTGTCTATGTTCTATTTTCTCATTGCATAGCCACACCATTTAATTCTTTGGCATTTTACAAAATGTCACAACTTTTTATCATATATTATTTAATATTTCTATTTGATTAATCAGCATTAATTTTAGATATTATCAATCCATTTTAAGTTTATTTCCTAATAATATTTTAATAACTATATAAAAAAAATTTCTTATTTATATATTTAGATAGCAGCTAAAATCCAACCATCTTCCAAACCTAGTTCAACTACAGGATCTATATCACCAGAAACACATAAAAGACCTTCAGAAGATTACAGTAACTCTTCAGGTATTTTATTTATATAAATAAACAATATATTAATATTAAATTAATTGTAAACTTACCTAAAGAATATGTAAGTACTGAATGGTATATTTATTTATATATTTAGAGCCTGACAGAAAAAGGTTAGCAACATCTCCGGTGGCTTTAGCCGCCGCACAAGCAGCAGCCGTGGCCGCCAGAGTGGCAGCAGCAGCAGCAGCCGGTATCCAAGGCATCGGTGGGCCTGGATCACAATTTGGCAACGTTATTAATGAAGAGATAAAAGTACCTGATAAAATGGTTGGACTCAGTAAGTATAAAATATTCATGTTTTTCAGTTATAATCAGTAGCAAATTCAATGTACTATGTGCATTAACCCTTTGCAAAGTTATAGGCCGCGGTGGAGGACAAATTAGTCGACTGCAGGCTGAAACTGGGTGTAAAATTCAAATGGCACCAGATAGTCCTGGCTTATTAGAACGATCATGTACACTTACAGGAAATGCTCAAAGCATAACGTATGTGTTCAGTTATAATTTTTTTTTTTTTTTTAAAACTTACAGATATTCATAAATCCAAATCTAGGTTAGCTAAAGAGCTCATACAAAACATTGTACAGAACAAGGTATCTGTTGAAGGAACGGGTGGTGCAAAAATTGAAGGACTTAATATATCTTCTCCGCCTTCCCAACCAGCTTTTACTCAAGTAGAGAAAATTGAATAATATTTCATTCAAACCTAATAATACAATAAACCTAACTTAAAAATAAATTATTTTATTACAGGCCCAAATAATGATACCAGGAGCTAAGGTAGGACTTATTATTGGAAAAGGAGGCGAAACTATTAAAATGTTACAAGAAAGTTCAGGAGCAAAGATGATAGTTATTCAAGATGGTCCTAATAGTCAAGAAAATGAAAAACCTTTAAGGATATCTGGTGAAACTGCTAAAGTTGAGGTAAATTAATTTTAAAAGTTTACATATAATTTTTTATCAATTAATATATTTCTACTATTTGTTTTTAGCATGCTAAGAAGTTAGTGTATGATATGCTTGGAGGCGGTGATAAAGATGGATCGGTAAATATAATTTTCCATTGTGTATAATTGTCATAAAATTGATTACTTGTTTTTAAAACAACTTACAAATTATATAATAGAAATCTAAAATAAGTTTTTAATAACTAAATAAATATGTATATAAATAATGTAAAACAATCTTTATTTAAAAGCTATGTTATTGTTAATTTTTTGGTTTTATGTTAAATTTAAAATGGGATATTAGTAATATAAATATCATTTTTAAAGAATCTGATATCTATTGTTTCATCGAATATGTTTAATTCCTAATAATTAGTAAATTTTTTGAATAAAAAATGTCTTGTACTATTAACAATAAAAATGTAAATACAAATATATTTTTAAAGATAACAAGAACAAAAAATCGGCTTATATTGCTTATACTCAGGGTTGAGCAAGATACTAAAAAAAGTATCATGATACATGCATTTAGTGTATCAAGATACATTGTGAATGTAAAAAAGATACAAGATACATGATACTTTTATATTTCTAATCGAATTTTATTTACTATTAAACTTAAAACGTCTGTTACGAAATTATCTAATAACGAAAATTTAAATGTCTTGGCACTATTCAGTACACATTTTTACAACAAAAGTATCTTGTTATACGGGTATAAAATGTATCTTGATACATGATACTTGATACTTTAAAATTATGTGTCATGATACAAGATACAATTGTATCTTTAATACTGCCCAACCCTGCTTATACTATATAACTTATACAAAATATATTTGTTTTTTTAGTATCTTAAATTTTTCTTCAAAAGAAAGTTGTAATTTGTTTTATAAAAAAAAAAGGAATCAATAATTATTTTATGATCTTACCAGTGACTTATATAATCATAACTTATTTTTTCATAATTCTAGTCTAATTTTGATCAAAATGGTTCAAACTGGAATGGTTCAAATAGTGGTGATTACAGTATGCATTCTGGTTATGGTGGCAAAGTTGAGGTAATTGTTGTAAAATCTAGATTATTATATTATTACCATGTAATTAGGTATTTTATTATTAGCCTAATTTTCTGTATTAATATTATGCATCTATTTTTATTTATTTAATCACTACAATAAGCAAAATAAATCTTTTAATTGTATACAATTTGAAATTAGTTCTATCTGGTATTAAATCACTTATTTATGATCTAACTACTAGTTTTTCTTTAATATTTAATCAAATAAAATTACATGGCTTTATAAGCCAATGTAAATATAATTATTCAATGATACCTTAATTTTTATGATGGTAATGGACCGTTATATTTAAAATTTGATGAACTTTTAGAAAAGTATGGTATTAAATGGTTTTGACATATTAAATTAAATGTATATACTTTTAACTAGAAAACTATATTCATGGGATATTTATTTAATAATTTACATACATCAATAACTAGTAAATAATTTACTTTTGAGGTAAGAGAGGATGGGGGGTTAGACCTACTAAGAAAATATGCTAGTTTCCCATGTGATATTATTTTTTATTGTTAATACCTATAAAGTGTTAATCAGATATTAATATATTATAATGTTTAGGTTGGTGTACCAAAACAAGTGGTAGGATTAGTTATTGGAAAAGGTGGTGATATGATTAAAAAAATTCAAGCTGATACCGGTGCCAAAGTCCAGTTTATAAACCTCAATGAAGATACACCTGATGATAGAAGATGTTTAATTACTGGTAATCCAGATCAGGTGGCTGAAGCTAAACAAAGAATAGAATCATTAGTTGATAGCGCTTTGGTAAGAACTTAACTTATGCATCTATTAGTTATAACCTTTTGTACATGTTAAATTTTGTGTTGTAACAAAATGATTTTAATTTATTAGAACCGTAGTGGAAATCGACAGAGTGGAGGTGGAGGCGGTAATTTTAATAGAAATCAAAGTTGGGGTAATAGTGGTCAAACACAACCATTAAATGAAACAACCTTTACTGTGCCATCTGCTAAATGTGGGGTTATAATAGGAAAAGGTATATTTTAGATTTAATTATCTATGTCAATTGTTTTCTTAACTTACTGTTCTTTTTTAATTTTAGGTGGTGAAACAATTAAACAAATCAATATGCAAACTGGCGCACATTGTGAAATTGATAGACGGCACAATAATACAGGTTCTGAAAAAACATTTGTTATACGTGGAACAACAGAGCAAATCGAAAATGCTAAACGCATGATTAATGAAAAATTAGGCTTTGTATGTACATTTTTCAATATCTTTATATTAAATAATATATTTGATTTTATTCATATTTTATTATCAGGATCCTAATGGTGGTTCCCAAAACTACAGTAATATGAACCAACAACAGCCACAACCACCTTATGGATCTCAAATGGGTTGGGGTGGACAAGATGGGCAAATGAATGCATATGGTCAAGGTTGGAATCCAAGTATGCAACAACAACCACAACAACCAACTGATCAGAGTAAGCATACTTCACGAATTAAAAATAAAAACTTACATAAATTTAAACAATCAGATTATTCAAAAGAATATTTACAAAAGTGTTTATTTTCGATTTCAGTATATTTATGTAAATCATTTGAATATCTTGATTGATTGTCAAATAATATTTAATTTTGTTAATGCAGGTAATGCAAATCCTATGTCTAATGCTAATGGTGCACAAGGGGGTTCAGATTTCAGTGCTCAATGGATACAGTACTATAGATCTATGGGAATGCACAGAGAAGCTGAATTCATTGAACAACAAGCCAAACAAATGAAGGTATGTACACATTACTTATTGACTGAAATTATATATATATTTTTTGTGATTGCAATTCATCGTCTTCAAATATGTTACTGATTAGTAATGTATTTTTACAATTTACTAACTACTTAAAAGCATCTTATAGAAAGATTGATTTTTATCACTCTGTTGTTACATTCTTTTTATTGGATGAGCCAAGACCTAATTTTTTCAGTTTAATCAGATGAATGGAGGTAGTGCAGTATCAAATCCTGGTAATGTCCAACCTCAGCCTCATGCAATTCCTCCAAATGGAGCTGCAGGAGTTATGCCTGTTGCTGCAATTTCTGCTAATGGTGGTGGAAGCGCTGCTGGAGGCAGTGCTGGAGTAGGGACTCCTGATTACAGTGCACAGTGGATAGAGTATTACAGATCAATTGGAAAAAATAAAGAAGCTGATATGGTTGAACAACAAGTAAAAGCAAGAGTAAGTATAAATAAAATATGTATATTTAGATTTGGGACTTGGTTTTAAGGTAGTAGTTATTTATTATTCTTGGTGTATAAATTTGTTTCAAGAAATTCATGACAAAGCATATTATTTTTATTTTTTTTGGAGGGGGGGGGGTTTATTTGAAAATTTCTATACGTTTTATTATTTAAAAAAAAAAAAAAAAAAAAAAAAAAGCTGGTAAATGGATGTCACTCTGCTGTACAGTAAGTTACAAGTGGGTTACTGTAATGGATGGAATTAAATTTGAATCCAATGATATTATATCATTGTATACGAAAAACGATTCTCAGCAGAAACGGTTTATCTGTCTAGGATATATTATAGATTATTAAAAATTTTCAAATCTTAGCTTTAAAAAGAAAATTTTTTGTGCATTTCTAGCTTAAAATAATTTACAAATTTTCGTGATTTTTACGTATGTTGTTAAAATTAAAATTTGAATGCTTGTAAAAAAAAATTGTGGCTATGTATTTATTTTATTTTTCAACTGCTATTGTAAAAATATATTATGAGCCTTGTATTAAATTCTCAAATCTTAGAATTAAAAAGAAAAACTTTTATGATTTTTTATCTAAGATAATTTGAACATTGTCGTAATTTTTACGCATTAAATCTATATTTGAACTTCAAATGCTAATAAAAAAAAATTGTGCCTATGTATTCTTTTAATTTTTTAATCACTATAAGAATAACTTATGAGGAACTTTTTATTAAATTTTCAAGTATTTTGATTGGGCCAAAAAAAATTTATCGACACTTCAAAAAAAAATTTTCATAAAAATTGAAAATTTCAGTTGTCTATAAATATCTCAAAAAAGGTCAAAATATTTCGATGAATTAAATCATTTAAAGAAAAATCTCCCAATCTCAATTACTGGTAAAACTTTCAAGTATCTACGACTTAAACTTTTTGAATGATAACAAATGTTTAAAATCATTATCGTTACGCTATTTCGTTAAAATTTAAAATTCTAACGCACTTAAATTTTTTCCTATAGTGATGCTTCGAGTTTTCTCTATAGCTACTTGAAGGAAAACTTTGTGTTGCATTTTTAATCCTTTGTTAAAAACACAAAAAAATTTAGGATTTTTCAACTTAAAAATTACTTTCAAATTTTTGCGTTTTCGACAGATTTCGTAAAAATTTGAACTATAAATGCTAATAAAAAAAAAAATGATGCTTATGTTTTCTTATAATTTTTTAATCACCATAAGAATAACTTATGAGGAACTTCGTATTAAATGTTCAAGTTTTTTTGTTCGTCCAAAATTTTTTTACCGACACTTCAAAAAAAAATTCTCATAAAAATCGAAAATTTCAGTAGTCTATAAATAACTCAAAAAAATTTTGAAAATTTAACTATATATATAACACTAACATTAACATTTAGTGAAAATGTCAAGTATTTACAGTGATTAGTTTTTGAATTACAACCATATAAAAAAATCGATTTGTTCGAAAACTCGTTTTGCGTAAAAATTCCCGTTTTTCTGTCACTTTTTTTTTGTTTTTCTCGATTTTTTTTAAAACTGTTGGAAAATGTTTTCTTTTGACCTCTATAATGCACCAAGAATATTCAATTTCCCATCGGAAACCACCCCCAAAGATTGAAATTGAAGCATTATTTTGACTAGTTTGCTGTACACAGACACAAAAAAAAACACATCATTGTAAAATCAATACATTCATCATTTCGTTCAGGATCTAAAATTATAATAATTATTGCAGCAAATGGGTTTGCCAACTCAAACTAATGGTCAACCAAGTGGATCAGAACAATCACCTCAACAGCAGCAGCAACAACCTAATGCTACAAGCCCTCAAACAGGACAACCACAAACATTGAATGATGTTTCAATGTATGGTGCACAGTATGGTATGGCATATGGAGCAAGTGGTTATTATGGAGCACAGAATCCTGGTGCTGCACCTACTGGATATGGTACTTATCCTGCTGCAGGAAATGCTTACGCAGGTTATCAACCAGTTCCACAACAAGATACACCACAGCAACAATGAGGTAAGGGATTAATAAAAGCGAAATATATATATATACTTCTCATGTTTCTAAAATAATAATTGCATTTTTTTAATTTAAAAAAAAGCGAACATCGTTTTTATATACATGAATATTTCGCTTTACATGCCATTTCAGGACATACGTCACAAATATACTATTAACTGTGTTATTGCAGAACGTCCAGATACCAGGGATATCCTCGCTATGGTCAGGTCCATTCATATTAAATCAATAAACAAATAGTTTTGTCTTCTCTACGCATTTTTTTTTCTATTAGTATATTTAATTATGTTTAATTATGTACTATACTTAATTGTAAAGACATTTTGTAGCGCAAAAAAAAAAAAAAATATGAAAAAAAACCATATTGTTTATTTAATAGTTTTGGCGATTGATATAAATATTTAGGTAAAATCGCCTTAATATACCTGAAGCTGGTTATAGCAGTATAATCATGTTATTTTTGATTATTATGGGTAATCATTACTTTTCAATAAAATGTGTTTAAGTTTTTATCTCCAATTAAACACATGCTATTAAATATACATTTTATTACATTGTGAGTTATTTCAAGTAAGAGTGAAATTATGGTAAATTTCAAGTTTGGATTTGTATAGCGTAATATTTCATTAGGTTCACAGCATTGATAAAACATTTTTTTCATTTGACAATTTATCAAATTGGCATTAGGACCTTTCTTATAATCTAGTTAAGTAAAATGTTTTATAATTTAAATATTACTTACCAAGTTTTGTCCAGAATTGTATATTAAATGAATAGGTGATTTTTGTTAATTTGTATTTTCTCTTTGGTTAAAAAATAATAATATGAAAGTTACTTAATTTGTATAAAAATATATATAATATATATTTATTTTTAACATACTTAAACAACGCATGTTTTTAGTTATACTTTTGTTGGTTTGTTAGGTTAGATTTTCAATATTCTTTGTTTTTCTTGCACAAAACTTGGTAAAACTTTCAAAACCACTATAATTTTAATATCTTATATTATAATAAAATTACATATGTTTAACCTAATAATTATTTATCTTAGAGAAAAATACATTTATAAATAATATAACTAAATTTGTCATGTGTGAAATGTTTGTTTAATTTATTTTTACCTTGTTCACAGCATGTGGCACCAACAATTACAAGGTTTGTACTGAGTTAAGGGTTTTTAATCATACCAATGTCCAAACAAATGAAAATCTATTTTATAATTTTACTATCATAAATATTTTTGTGTTATTGTCTTGTGGAAATGTGTTTGATTTTATAAATTTCAGTGGGAAATGTCTGGTGTCTTGAACTGAAGCCTGACATTGGGAAAGGTAATTTTCTAGTAATTTTTCGTTAAAAAAATATACATATTATGATAAAAAAAAAAAACTAACATTATTGAATATATACATTTATTAAATATTATATTTATAAATATGTACACACTCACTTGTATCCACGTTTTATAATAGATGTTTGCTTCCGAAATTTGTTAACATGTCCTTATTAAATAATTATTTATATTTGATATTTTGAAAAATTGTTTCTGACATACTTCTGTTGCTTGTTTCAGATCACGCGACAAATTATACGCGCATTTAAACATATAACTTGCTTTAATAATTTACATGTTGTGCAATTTACTATGTTGTATGTACATATTGTAATATTATTAAAGTGTATTACATTTGATTTAAAAAGTTCCAAATATAATGAAAAAATGAAATATTTTACATTATTTTTATTTTTATGGTACACTAGTGAATAGATTGTAGCTTTTGTTATTAATAGTAACCATTGGACATTGGTATTTGTGTTATTGATGTTTATAAAACATTTTTAGTGATCTTGCCCATAAATATTTATAATTAAATAATAATATTAATAAAAAGTAAGTAGCTTCTTAGCTTAATAGATACTATTTTTTTTTATTTTTAAATCCATTTAAATTCATTCATAGTAGAATATAATTGGTTATTCTGAAAATATGTAAAGTGTAATCTGCTTTTTTTAAATGAATTCAAATATGTATTTTTATATAAGTACTAAACAAAGTGACTTTTTGTGATTACAATATGATAAATGTCAAAAATAGTTTTTCATTATAAAATTGTTTTCCTTATAGTACTTCCAGAAAGCTAATAAAGTAATTATATTGTAAGAGAACTAGGTATAAATAATAAGTCAGATAAATAAATACATTTTACTTAACTTAAAACTCCTTCAAAATATATTCATAGTCATAACTCATAAGTATGTATACCTACACGTAAAATATATCAATTAACTTTATTATTATTAAACGGATTTGTTAGTTGTCTTAAGAGGATGCCACACCCGCATGTGTTGTCTCCGTCGCATAAGTGTGTGGCATTGCAAATTTTACGCTCAGCTGATCAAGTTTATCTCTGTTAGTTTAAAATTGAAGTAAAGAGCCAGATTTTTTTTCCAGGATATCTCATGGGCTTTTTATTATATTTTAATTTTAAAGCGAGATGATTATTTTTAGACATACAGTTTATAATTTTAAAATATTCATAACTCACTTTAAAATTAAACTATAATAAGAAGTCCTAGATTATAATCTTGCCTTTAATTTTTATAATAAGTCAATTCACTCCAAATTTTAAAATAACGGAGATAACCATGATCTGATAAGTGTAAAAATAAAATTATGTTACACAATTGTACAACGGAGACAACACATGCGTGTGAAGCGTCGTCTTAACGTAAAATGTTATTATGGAAATAATGTATAAATGTTAAAAACAATGAACGTTATTGTTTTAATATTTGGTGGTTATTTATGATAAAATCTAGCATTTTCAACTACTGCCATTTTACTTCTCGTGTTTTCCATATATAGTATGCACTGTATACCTATACTTTTTTCAATTATTAAACTCAGCAAACTAATAATATTTAAATGATTTTTAGTAGGATACATGATACATTATTGTTAATTGTTGTAGGTTAGAACCTATATTTTACTATTTTTAAATGTTTATTTTATCAAATCAACCTAAATCGTACAAAGTCAAATACTAGTTAATGTATTATTTTAGCTCTATACACCACATAAATAAAAACTATTATTTTAGGATAGTTGGCTGTAATGATAAATATGTAACATTTATAAAAGGTATTTGAGTTTACACTTTGTGAATATGATCACTATAAAATTGGTTTTTTTTTTATTGATTAAAATCTTGATATGGTTTTATGGAAAACAGGTTTTATACGAGTCGATTAAATTCTAACCTTATATAATATTATATATTCCTAAAAAGATTAAAAAATACTGCCTCATTAACTTATATTATGTGTAAATAGTATACTATTTAAAAACCTAGAATAATAGGTACTTTTCAAAACCAATTCCTTACTTGTATTCTGATTTTATGTCTACATTTATATTTATACAAAATACCTATTACCTATTTTTTTTCAAGCTGCAATTAAACCTATCCTACACTTTTCAATTTTTAACACCAACTGCTACCAATGATTACAATTAAATTTTAATGCCATTTCTTGATGAAATTCCTGTCATACGTGAAATTTGTACTATTCGATATTTATGTTTACTCTTGCATTATTATGAATTATATGTAAAAAGAACATGAATCCTTCCCCCGTTGTTTTATTTTTATGAATTGTGATATTTATGAACAAAGGTAATAAAATTACAAAAACAAAAATTGATTGATCTTTGTTAATTTTTATCTTCTGTATACTATAGTTAAATGTTTTCTTTAATGAAATATTGTACAGTAGTTATTGTGAATATAATTTTAACTATAATAATGAGTGATTTGCTGCATAAATAAGATTTGCTATTTATAAACTGCAATAGTATTTATTTAGTAAATTATTATTATGATAAATACATGTTCAACATACTTACTCTGCACACCAAACCCCATTCCTAATTTAATAAGTTATAATATGACGTAAATTAAAAACGTAAAATATTCTCATAAAAACTGAAATATCGTAAAAATAAATCCACTTGAAAACACATGTACTTATTGTCTTTACCTTTTAGGTTAGGTTGACTCACTCTAATTTTTATACTAAGAAAGCTAAATGTGATCCGATGAGCAAATTTTCTATTTTATGAACTTGTAGGACGGGACAACAAATGCCGATTTTACGTGATCTTAATTATAGTATCTGTCACTATTACAATTTCTCTGAAATAATCAGCTTCTTGTTATATGGACATAATATGGTGAGTATAATACTTGCTTTAACATGATATTTAAAGTTATTATCCGATAAAATGACTTTGGAAACTATTTTTTATATATCCAGTAGAATTAAATAATAAAGATAATAATTAATGTTATTCGTATTTAACCTTACAACAAGTGTGAATTAATTAATTGATTGTTAAATATTAACATTTCGGTTAATTTGGTGACAATTATTATCATTAGTTTTTTATGTAAACATAATATAATCATGCATTTCATTTTTGACATTTATATTTTTGTCAATTACTGTTGGTACTCTAGTATATTATTAAATTATGTAAAGATTTGGTAATATTTTATGATTAATGTACTGCTAGTACTGTTAACTATTTAGTAATGCCTAATATGAGATATGTTTAAAGTGAATCAATCAAACCAACTTACTGTGAAATGTGAATCTATATGATATAATACATTAGTAATTATAACTACTACCATTTTATTGTTTGTATATTGTTCAAATAGGTGTTTACATAATATTCTCATTTATCACATAATACAGGGTGATTTTTTTATCATGAACCACTCATTATTTCAAAAAGTATCGATGTTTTTGAAAATATTTTAATACAAAGTTTCATGTTGTTAAAAAAACAACGTTTTTATTAAAAAAAATTATGTTTTTAATATTTTTTTATCCTTATAATTTTTTTACTTTTTTGAATGGCAACCTAGAGTATTAATTTCATATTCCAAAGCAGAATATTTTGATACGTAAAAATCGAATTTTGGACGATTAGTTTATGAGTTATAAGTAGAGCGCGAATTTCTATGCAATTGCATATTTTTTTTTCCTTTTAATATTTTTGCATTGTTGTCAGTTTGTCCACAAATCATCATAATTTGAAGCAGATGTTTTTTTTTTTTTTTGCATATTTAAAGGTTATTCCATATTTTTGCATATTTTGGCAAAATTCAAAATTTATTGCATATTGAAGCGAAAATTTAAAAAAATGTATAAGATAATATTTTGTCAAGAAGAAAGATTGAAACTAAATTTCATAGTCACTAAATAACAATTTATGTATATATTTATTTAAACCTTTATAAGATAAATAATCGATAACGACGTAAAGTAATTATCGACACTCGGTTACATCGGTTAGGTAGCTCGAAGATCTTTATCAAGACCCGATAATACTAAGTTGCTTTAAATATGCCACAATAACTTTTGTTCGTTTGTTTTCAGTCTTTAAAAATATGTTAACCGATAAACGACAGCTTCACAGAAGAAAAACTTGAAATGCATATGATTATTCATTTTAATAATGAATACAATTTTATAAATAAATTAAGGTTTTCAGAAAATTCCCTTATTTTTTTTTATTAAGTATTTCAATAATTAATTATTATAAGTTTTACTGTAAATTTTAAATAAATAAAAATGTTTGCATATTTTTTACATATTTTCATAATTTTGTCTACATATTTTTTGCATATTTTCATGATTTTAGCTGCATATTATATGGCATAATTCAATACTTATAAGTGCTTAAAAATCCTCACTCTAGTTATAAGTATTTAAAGTTTAGATTGGTAGAGTTTAGTGGTACGGGGTTACCCCTCAAAATGTTTTTCCACTACACAACTTCTCTAAACTTTAAATACTTATAACTCATAAACTACTCGTCCAAAATACGATTTTTACGTATCAAAATACTTAGAAAAATATTCTGCTTTGGAATATGAAATTAATACTCTAGGTTATCATTCAAAAAAGTAAAAAACTTAAAAAATGATAAGGATAAAAAATATTTAAAAATATAATTTTTTAATAAAAACGTTGTTTTTTTAACAACATGAAACTTTGTAAAAAAATATTTTCAAAAACATTGATACTTTTTGAAATAATGAGTGGTTCATGATAAAAAAAAATCAGCATGTATAATTTATGAAGTCAATTAGAAAGTATATTATTGCATATATTTTACATTTTTTTTTACGATAAACTGACGATTTAAAAATGAAAAACGAATTTCATTCAATTAAAATATATTAAGCTATTCTTAATAGTTCATACATAGGTACTGTGTTGGAGTATTCCAGTGCCGGTTATACAACGCATAATATTCTATCAAGTGCAAACACACTGTGTAAACATTTAGAACGTTACGTACTGATGATTAAAAATAGAAACTCATTTTAATTGATCAAAATACTATTGTTTATAATTGACCAATAATTTATTTGGTAAATTAAATATCGAATCTTGTGAACAAATGAAATCGACAACATTTTATTACCAGTTAAGAGGACGTTTCACCCGCATGTGTTGTCTCCGTCTTACAAGTGCGTAACATTGCAAAAACTGTTTCGCGCGGGAAAGAACCGAGAAAGTTATAGTTATAACTAAGAAACGAAATTTTCACCACATGAAAAGGAGAATTTTGTCTGTGCAATATCGTTTTTATTTTTTTGATATCACTTATATAAAAAAAATTCTTATTGTTTTATAATACATTAATTTTGTGTTTTTTAAGCATGAATAACTTTCTTTGTAGTTCTGATATCGAAAAAATAAAAACGATATTGCACAGACAAAATTCTCCTCTTTATGTGGTGAAAATTTCGTTTCTTAGTTATAACTGTAACTTTCTCGGTTCTTTCCCGCGCGAAACAGTTTGTGCAATGTTAAGCACTTGTAAGACGGAGACAACACATGCGGGTGAAACGTCCTCTTAAACAGGCTTAAGTTCATACTATTATTTGGTTTATCTGAATTAAGTATTATTTTTAAAATAAATCTGATTTATTAAAAATAATAATTTATCTAAAGTGAAATGTTTTAAACAAATCGCTTTATAACATGTAATTCTGTTTGACTCTAAGGACGTTCTACGAGCTTCACTGGTTTAGTGCTTTTTTGAAAGCTTAGTGTCAGTCATCACCGGGCCTAGATCTCCATGCTAATATTTTCAGAGTCAAAAATCTTGGTTATGGCAACAACACAAAAAATGTTCCACAAACAATATTGCTTTTTGTACTTTTCTATTAAATAGGTCATCTACATTTTACCACAACCTGCAATATTTCAATTGTTGTGTCTTGTATATACTTGGTGTAATATTGTTTCTAAAATAATCATAATTACTTATTATTTTGATCTCCTTTGCATTAAGTCCATATGATATTGTGTTATTTGAGATGCAGAACGTCATAATTATAGGTAAGTATAAACTGTATAATTATTTTCATACAAATTGTGTTACTGTTCAAAAAGTGACATGAATTTATTTTTCATCATGCGGATGTGCAGCCTATATTTTTATAATCAAAAATATTTTATTTATAATATTATTTATTAACTTTAAATATTGTTTCATTTTACCATGTGGTGACATTGACATGTTTTGTTGAGAAGTGGAATAATAATAATATTATGTATAAATTCTTTAATATTTCTATGAACTCGCAGGGTAGTACCCATCGCACTAATACAATTATTAATGATAATATATTTGATATTTGAAACATGTTTATAAAGCTCTGTTAAAATAAATACATTTTTTTATTCCATGTTTACTTCCTTTAATAAACCCTCCTCCTTACAATTTTCACTTTTCAGTACAAAATAATGCATGATCACAGTTTTTATACAATTATAATTATTATACATAAGTTATTAATATACGAAACATAATTGTTTTGGTTTTTGAAAGAAGTAGGGGCTTTTGGAGTTAATTATTTTCCTACTTATCAGAATCAATTTTCATTTTATATAAATAGGAATCTATTTTTTACAAACAATTTAATAATGAAGATAGCAAAACGACTTTAAAGGCTATCGAACGATTGAGAATGTTATAACTTTTTGGCCGAACGATTGAGAACACTTAAAATTCAAAAATTACAAAGAACTTACCACTGACCCTAAAAATAATTAAATATATCTAAATATTTTAATAAATTACTAAAACTTCTATTTGCTAACATACCACATATATTTATTATGAACATTAATTAGTTTTCCCTTTTGTTTTATTGGCATTTCTTTTTTTTACCTAGTTCTATCGTTGCTATTTTTAATGAAGTTTCTGATTTTGTTTCTATTAGTGTTTGAATAACAATATATATTGCTGGATGAGAACTGTGAAATTGGCTGTTAAATGTTCTATGAAAGCTTTCAGCGGCATTGGTAGTCCTAGAAAGTTATTAATTGTAATAATTATTAATTTGCATGTATTAATTTATTTGAAAGTTGCCTGAGATTTTCCGAAGGTTTCATTGCCCACAATTTCGTATTGAACGGACAGCCAGGATCTATGTAACTATTTAAAACATAATCTGAAAAAATATGACCAATTTCTTCATTTGGGCGAACAGCGATTAACTCTACGAATGCATCTTCAACTTCGTCGTGGTTTATAAATTGAAGATCAAAAAATATCTTTAGCCAATTTCCTAGGGCGTCATCAGAATTTTTATATGCATTTCGAAGTTTACTTTCACTATTTATCTAAAAAGAAAAAAAATGTTTCAATTAAAGTGATATACTTCCCAATTTTTATTGCTAAAATTTTAAAAGTTTATTGTTTTAAAAATTAAAATAATTATAAGTATAATTTATTTTTAATTTACCTTTCGCCACCATGCTTGTCCTAGATGGAATCTGCAACCAATAATATTAACTTGAGGGAACATTTCTATCGCTGCTTTATGGGCTCCAAGTGCAAATTAGTAATGTTTAACATTCGGTTTGTCGTTTTAAAACATAAATCAATAATAAACTTCCAAATGTTACTGTACGTTTCTTTTAATTTGTCATTTAAAAGAAAAGTATACTACAGGCGCACAATGGCCATTTTTTAAACAATGAATTGTGTAAGCTGAACAAAATTTTTCGGTGCTTATTCAAATGTACCGTCGCCAAAAAAGTCAGTACAAGTCGTCATAAATTCCATATTTTGTATCGTAGTTAAACATATAAATAGTTGATTGTCAGGTACGTGAATAAATTGTTGACTTTTAAACATAAAACTGTTTTCATTTTGATTTTCCTTAAGCCGAGTAAATGCTTCATCGAGTGACTTAGGAAATGGTGGATAATATTTTCTTCGTTCGGTGTCCATGGTTTTCCTAATCGTCCATTATGACATGGAGTCAAATAATTGTCCGTTAAAAGTTAAGTGTGTATTATTTTATTCGGCTTTGTTGAAATGCGATCTACGGCTTTTCGCCTGCAGTTTTCACGTACAACTTGACGTTTTATAGTAGGGATAGGGATATCGGAATGATAATGCTTACCGAGTCTCTGAATCAATACTTTTTTTTCTGAGTCTGTTAGAATACTAATTGCAGTACATTTATTATTTGAACACTTCCATATCAACTGTGTGTCTTTACGTTTCCTAATAAAACGATATTTATTATTATCTAATAGTACTAGATCTTCACCTCGTACACTTCGTATACCTAATTTTAATATATTATAATATAATATTTTATAAACTGACGAATACTTCGTGACGTTTGTGCGACGACTGCAATGCCTATTAAGTCATTCTCTCGTATATCTGGTACCTAAGTTATAAATATAACGTCCGATAAATATTAAATATCGATCCGCAGATCTATCGTTCAGCCAAAAAGGTATAACGTTCTTTATCGTTCGATAGCCGATTATCGTGCTTAAATTATCTTTCGATTACATTTGGCAACGTTAGAAAAAAATAGGTAAATACTATCGAGCGTCCTCAATCGTGTTACCAAATATAACGTTCTCAATCGTATTTTACCGATTTTAAAATTGGTGAACCCCACAGTATAAAAAATAATCCTTATATCATGATAATGGGATAGTCCATTCGAAAAAAAAAAATAAAGAGTATTAAAACTGTTTTCTTATTAGAGGTATCAAACAAATAAAAATATTATCTATAAATAAATGTATATATTGTGTTAACTTTTGGTGTTTCTACTAAAAGTACAAACTGAAGGGTTCTATCCCGCGCTAAACAGTTTACGCAATATTACACGCCTGCAAGACAACACATGCGGGTATGCAAACATCCTCTTTAACATGAACATAATAAATAATAATAGATTTGTCATAACCAGCGCCGGATAGCGACTTTTCGGCCCACCGAGATTTTATATTTCTACCGGCCCATTCGAAAAACATTTTTTATGATCACTCTTTTAGTATGTGTACTTTAAATAATAATTGTTTCTCTAAAGCACATTTACAAATTACCTATTCAATAGGTACATTACATTAAGTTATTTAGTATATAGGTAGACCTACTTCAGTTATATTATTTAAAAAAACGCAAAATATAAGATAGATAAAATAGATAGTATAAAATATAATATAGATCGCCTGGATTTATGCAATTTGTAAACATTTCATTTTATACTCATCAGTCATCACTCATGAGTCATGGCCTAAGTATGAGTAGTATGACGATTTTTTATAACTATAAGTTTAAAATTTGATTTTCTTTTATATATATAATATATTTATATAATTATATGACGTATATTGTATGTAGATAAAAATAAAATACATTATATTATTATTTTAAATTATTCTAGTTTATATCAGTGTTTGATATAATACACTGATCTTAAACTTTTACGCAGCCCACCGAGATTTTCTCGGTAGCTCGCCGATTCAATCCGGGCCTGGTCATAACGTTGAGCAGCATTGATTGCCTTATTTTATCACGGCAAAAGACTAGATAATTATTATACCTCGTGCGATTACCTGCGTAGGTGGTGGACAAAAATTTAAATAAAGTCGATCGATCTTCGCCACCGTTTGTAGTAGGTCCACCACAAAATAAATAGAAACTATTGTCATACCCCGTGCAACTACACCTACACGTGTAAAAAATATACCGACGAAGGTATCAGATTTATACAAAGTGCGGATGGCGAATCTTTGCGACGGTAAATGTAAATTGCGTCCGATAACAAAATATTATGCAAGTTTCTGTCATGTATACAGGGTCCCTTCAAAGAGGGTGGAGGGGTGAGTCAGAAGGTAAAGTTTAATAATTGTTGTTTAAGTGAGGCCCTGTACCAGAGCCAAAAATGGGCGATACCCGTTTGCGTACATTTATCCTTTTTTGCGACTCTTTGCGTACAAATGTATAACTCGATTGAGCACACTCATGTTTAATACCTGTGATAAATGACCCAAAACGTATAGGACTCGTTTGCGTACATAAAGTATGGCAAAAGTCTACTAAAACCCTTTAAGGACTATAGGACTAATCCTAATTTTTTTTTACTGTGTGAAAATGTAGTGCTTAAAAAAAGAAAAATTTTTGTGGGGGTGGAGTGGCCGAGCGGACTATAAGGCGTCTGTTGCCCCATGCACGCAGTCGCCGGTTCGAATCTCGGTCACGGGCGGCATCGCTATTTGGGCATTTCGCGGTGTCTGAAGAGAGAGGCCGCCGCCCCCCCAACCGGGCACGGCCGAAACCTACGGGTGCCCATTCAAAATTCTGCCAAAATACCCACGTGTTTAAAACCTACAGTACCTTCCCCTACAGTTCCCCCAGGCTAAAAAAAAAAAATTTTTGTCGGACGATTGCTACGGTGTTTATTTATAAGTCGCGTAAAACGCGTGACGTCATAAAATCACACCGTCCACCGGACCGTATCTAAAATACACGCGTTGTAGTTATTTCACTCGATTAAAATAACTATAGAGAAAAATTGATTTAAGGTATAAGTTACCAAAGTACGTATTTTATAAAAAGGTTATACATTTCTTTAGATGATCATATTATTTTAACAGTATTAAAAATTTGTTTCAGGGTAATTTACAAGAAAGACAAAAAATTAAAATATAAAAAATAACAAATGTGTTATAATATTTATAGTTTAAGAACTATAATAAATATGCAAAAAAAAGCTCACAATAAAATATATTAATTCAAACAAAAATACATAGGTATATTATACCATTGATTATAAATACTATAGATTGCTCACTGGCCGGTTTTTCGGTGGCGTACATTAAAACTCTCGATAGATGGCGATAAGAACAAACAATATTAATAAATTCGTATTTTATTCCAAATGCCGTAACCGCGATTGTCGCGGTGCGGGTATAACTGGTTTTTATCGTCATTCGTCAGTCGTCATGACGTCGACGACTCCCGATCCCGAAGTCCGACTTCTAATAATAATCAAATAATCACTATTTTTATTTTGAATGATTTGGTCGTGTGCGCTGTGTCTACGGGCATCAATTTTTATTTTTGTTTTACGTTACCGATCGATGTTCACTGAAATGAGTGACCATTTATTTTGCTCTCCGCTGATCGTCATTTCAATAATTATTTATATTATTAATTAATAATCAAACCTTCAACTATTGTCTAATAACATATTGGGAAAAGAAACTAATTTAGAGCGTTCTAATTTACTATTAATTATAAGAGCTGTTAGAAAATTAAGAAAGAGTAAACTAAAAAATATTGGAAAGATGGGACTTATCTATTCTTAGTTTATTTAGGTAGGTATTTTACTCAAATAAACAGTAACTAATATTCCAGTAATTATTTTATATACCTATAATACCTAGGTACAATTAGTAAATCATAAACCATTAAGAGTTTGAGTTAATGATATTGTATTTATAATCAATGATTATACGTACCTAGGTAATTGAATTATTATAATATATAATAATAGCTAATTTAGCCAATTAAATTATATTTTTAGGTAAATCTTTAATATCTCTTTGATTTTAATTCTTCATAAGGAAGGCGAAGTGTTGGATAAATTTGATAAAAATGGGATGTTAGTATTACATTCTCTTTGTACATCAAATTGCTGTGGTAAAATTTCTTTTTCAGCTTCTTCGATAATTTTTGTCATTATACCATGTTTCCAGTTATTTTATTCTTTATTGTGTTTGTTTTATACTATAGTCTATAGGGAATAGAGTTGTTATTCCATCATGTGTGGTCAAAAAAAATCGTGAACGTTATCCTATGGAAAACGGGTTATATGTGGGTTTTCAAAACGCGTAATTCGTGTAATCTATTACTTAATACAATCCATTAAACATTTAACATCATAATTAATAATATACTATATAAAAAAATGATATCAAATATGTAAGTTGTTTGATTGTAGCATAAACCTACTATATACTTACCTGTATTCAATTTTATGAACCTACCTTATTTGAATTAGTACCTATGTATATTTTATTGTGAGGTTTGTTTTGCATATTTATTTTAGTTCTTAAACTATAAATTATAAATTATAATAACACATTTGTTTAAACTTTAATTAAAAGTGTATAATATATTTGTTATTTTTTATATTTTAATTTTTTGTCTTTCTTGTAAACTACCCTGAAACAAATTTTAATACTGTAAAAATATTATGATCATCTAAAGAAATTTATAACCTTTTTATAAATGTACTTTAGTAACTTATACGTTATATCAATTTTTCTCTATAGTTATTTTAATCGAGTGAAATAACTACAACGCGTGTATTTTTTAGATACGGCCCGGCGGACGGTGTGATTTTATGACGTCGCGCGTTTTACGCGATTTATAAACACCGAAGCAATTGTCCGACAAAAATTTTTATACCACCAACATTTTTCTTTTTTTAAGCACTAAATTTTCACACAATAAAAAAAAATATGATTTTTTTAGTTGTATAGTCCTTTAACAAAAATAATGTTTAAGATTGTTTTCAAACATTTTCCTTCCCATTTTTACAGGCTCAGGACTGTCTGTTTACAACTGGCGTGATTAAAAATGTCTTTTTTTTTGTTAATTTATTAAAATTAAATTTGTCATGTGTTTATTTCAATGTTATGTTTGTAATTACTATTTTATTAATTTTAATGTAATGCTTCTTTAGAAGTAATTAAAACCGCACACTAATAGTTAAGCAATTAATCAATTACCTACGTGTATCTTATCGTCATTTTTCAAGTCAAAATGAGTATTAACCGGGTTCTCACGTTTTTCGATGTACGCAAACGAGTTGTCAGTTTACCGGTAAAAAATTGTGTACTGTGCGCAACGAGTATCACCGCCAAAAATATGTTTTGAGGATGTGGGCCGCATATATACATTAAGATGACGCCACACCCCCGCATGCGTTGTCTCCATCGTACAAACGTAGAACATAACAAAAACTGTACTTGCGCGGGATAATCACTTCTCCCTCAGTACCTATTTATAGTAGAATTATCGAATTTCCACAACGGATAGGTAAGAATTTTATCTGTGTCATAGCGTCGTTATTTTGTAGATACCTAACGTAAATGTAATTAAAACTATTGGTTTGTTCCATCAAAAAAATAACGGCACTATGGCACAGATAAAGTTCTTACCTGTGCGTTGTGGCCTTGTGGGTTTTTGATAATTCTTCTATAAATACTGAGGGAGAACTTTTATCCCTTGCAAGTACACTTTTTACTATGTTCTACGTTTGTACGACAGAAACATTACATGCAGGTGTGGCGTCCTCTCTTAATTGCGTAAAATAATAAACAAAAACAAAAATTTGAATTATATCAATATTCTAACAGTAATATTTACTGTCCTAACTACCCAAGTGGCTAAGTATATTAAATTATTTAAAATTAATTTACCTCAACTATCTATTGTTTTACGATCATTCTAATTTGTATCAAACAATTTAAACCAGAGAATATTTTTAAGAAAAACTGCAATAAAAATAACAAGTTGTTATTATTTTATTTTAACAAAATATTCTTCTGTCAATTAAACGTGCTAGAAATTATTATCCATTTTCAAGATTATTAATTTTCTATCTGTGTTTATTAATATCATTAAAAAACTAAATAGCACAAACCTGGCTAAAACAAAGAATACATTTGTAATAAAAAAATATAAAACATAAACAATTAAATACACTTAATAAAACAATTATAAAAATATCTTAAAAACATAACAAAGATTAAATAGTAAAATTCTACATAAAATTAATATTGTTAATAGTTAAACTTACTGATATTATCGGAATACAACGAGAACAAGAAAAGGGAGTCAAAGACTAGTACATTTTACTTTTTTTTTATTCCATTTTTGAGGAACAACTTTAACAGAAATATTTCCAACAGTCTTGACTAATCTATCAAAAACACTTTTGGTTTTAGGCAGCAAATGATGTTCTTCATTAGAAAACTTTATCACTTCCTTTTTTTCAACAACTGTAGTACTGGTATTCATCGACTCCTCGATGCTTAGCTTCTGGTAACTATTATTTGGCTCCTCACTAATAAAACAATGATTATCAATATTTTTCATAAAAACTTAAAAGTAGTTAAATGTCTAACCTGTTGGTCAATGCTAGATTCTTATACGGCGATACAGTAATCCTTAGTTTGTTCCATGGGTCACAAAAAGGATTATATTTATTAAAAAATAAGTGAACATAACATTTGAGTTCTTGAGGTAATGTACAGTCACCAAATACACATGGAATAATCTTAGGTAACCGTTGTTCTACAATTAATTATACCAAACATTACGATTAAACTATACAAATACGAAAAAAAATCCTTGGCTTACCAATGGCTAATGATTGAATATAATTCATAATAAATCTATTCCAAGGGCTGTTTGTAAAATCATTTGAAACTATAATAATTAACCAATTACAGCGATCAGATATCAATTTTATTATAGACTGATACTCAAACATCACACCTGGTCTTAAATCTCGATCTTTTAAACATAGCTGAAAAATATAAAACTTAATTAGTATAAAATATAATATACTATTTTTAGAGATTAGGGTAGAGAAAATTTAATGTTGGATGTGTGAAAAATAAATTATTAACTTAATTGTGTTAGTAAACTGTAGACATGTTCAGAACAATATCACCCTATTTAAATAATCTAAAATATTTTGAAAACTAGGAAACTAGATTTTAGTACGAAGTTCATACAACAAATATCATAATGACGAGTGATTGTAAAATAACTGACAATTTAGACTTAGACAGAAAAAAACTGTTGCTGTTTAATCAATTTAAATTTTATGGAAAATATTTTAGTTAATTTTTCAGATAATTGTGAGAATTCTTCTTTAATTAAATGTTAAAATGTTTAAAAATAAATTTAGGTCCACTTTGCAGTAAGCAAGCGCTATTTAAAAAAAATTTAAATAGGAAATTTAGAGTAATCATAATTTTTTAATCATTTTGTCTAAATTGTTAAACAAAGTAAACTACATCGAACAATTATTTAAAAAAAAGTTGTAAAAATGACATATTCACACAATAAAAGAACAATCTCTATTTGGTGAAACGTGATATTGAATTGTACATACAAAAAGTATGAATCAATGTTGTTCAAGTAACTCTTGAACTGGACCAATATAAGCTTATTTCATAAATATATATATATATATATATATATATATTGTAAGAAACATTAGATATATATTATATTTCAAAATAAAGAAATTAACCCATTGTATACTTTGGTAAATACAACACCACTGAACATACTAAAGTAATGATTAATATCAAAAAATATGCTTTTAAATATATTATTACCTTCAGTTTGTAATCATTTTCTAATTTTTCTACAACAGCAGTAGCTGATTGTATATCTGCCTTATCATATAGTAAAAATGCATCATATCTTGTAAGAGGAAGACCATTATTGGATGCATTAATATCATCTGAAAATGATTTAAAACTTTCACAATGTGTTTTTTAACAACTCTAATTTAAAGAACACCCACCTAAAGTAATAACATTGATATCAAAATCATTCGGTACTACTGGAGTTGGATTTGCTAAAGAACATTGTTCTTTAAAATATATAATATCAGAATCTAGAAACATAAATACATAACATTATTGTGTATCTAATTAATACAAGATATTATACAAATTATATGTAAAAATAATACTCACTAATTAATTCTTCCGTTTCTTCTACAACGTCATACCTATCTATTCGTTGTAGACACTGTATAAAATGTGCTATAGTAGTTTTGGCTTCACAAAACTTGAATATTTTGCCAATTGGGTCAGTTGGATCACATCCTGATGGTATTGTGTAATTCAAAAGTGTGCACAATCCTCTCCAATCTCTATAAACATTTTAATGTATACAATATGACTATTTACCTTAACTATTAGGAACGGGTAGTTTACAACTACTAGAACCTTAAAAGCGACAACGTCAAGCGGGTTCATTAATATTGTAATATTAGTATGTATATTAACTTTGATGATTTCAAATTCCAATATAAAATTATCGATTTGATTGAACAGAAATGTGCCTATAAACTCGGATAGAGCCCTAAAAGAAATTATTACGATACTAACCGTAGCTATCGAATATAAGTTATCACAACAACGACTTGCCGCTGATATAGTTGAATCGTTTTATGTTTTTAAATTTCCACATGAGCTTGATGAGATTTCATAAAAAACATAGAAATGTTTAAATCGTGACAATTACCTACCTGGGTATGTTTTCGGGTGATGGAATGACTTTCTTGGCATTCAACATGCACGACAGTCGTTCCCTGGTCGGCAGCCGGAGCACGGAAATCGTTAAATTGACAAAGTCTTTCGAGTGTTCGCCCGATACGGTCGAACACGACGACGCAGGATCCATGTTGACATGCGAAAAAAACGTTCGTCCCGAGCTGATGACGTGAAAACGAAAATCCGAATATCTGGCGAAAAACTATCGCGTTGTCAGCGGTCCATAATGGCGAACGATCCGTATAATACGAATCGTTGGAATAATATTTGAGGTGAATTTGACAGAATAATGTGTAAATATTAATAACTATTAATAATACGCCGTTGCCCGTTACCACTTGTTGCGCTCGCGGCTCGCCAGTCGCCACTCACCAACACGTTATCAGAAACAGAGCGGGAGCGTCTGCTAGTTTCTCTTGGGTTTGTTTTTTTTTTTTTCTCTTGGCAATCGACGACCATGACGTCACGGCCCGCGAGTGTGTGATAAAAAACCGTGCGTCATCGATAAGTGGTTGGACACTTACCCGCGGTAATTCCGTGTTCAAATATTGAACAATTAATGAACATCGTTTACGCAACGAACGCGTCCGTCATTCGTTGCCATGGTTAACAAAACGAACCGCCGTCGGTTTGATCGGTGGTCGATTGCTTGCGAAACACAGACGCAATATTGAAAGCGCTTATTAACATAACGGTGTAATAATATTATTAATATATTAATAACATCACATTAATATTATGTACTATGCTTTGTTCGGTGGCGAGACGCTGAGGCGTTTGTCCGTCGGATAGATTGGTCACGTCCCCGGCAGGATTGTTCGGGAACAACGTCAAACAGCAGCCGAAAAACTATATTGCGATATTGTCATCATGTTGTGGGGTTCGAGCCCGTGTCTTGATCTGGCCGCACACGATGACGTCGGCGACGGTCATTATTTGAATATATTAATCGTGAGCGCCGGCGATACTCGCCACTTGCTGCAAACGCTGGCCAAACGGTACGAACATTCGTACAAAAAGATCAATATCTATGTATACGAACCAGCCGTCGACATGTATGCCAGACAAATCCAGCAAATAGCGTTGGCTCTCGAACCGATCGATCGGGTTAGCTTATCGTACAAGGTATATTCGATTTGTTTTTTAACGTCGGCGATTTTATTGAGATTGAGAAAATAATTTATTACAATCAATACATTATAATAGGTGCCTATCCACTTGAGTGCGTATTGCGTACAATATAATAATTTGTTTTCGTATAAGACGATCAAATAGTATAATAATAGTCAGTAGATGATTAGAAGGAGATGATAAAAAATTTGAGCCATGAAAAAGACTATCTAAAAATAAATAGTTATAAAATGAGTTTTTAGATTAACTGTCTAAAAAACGATAATAATTCTAATAGTTTAACATGAAAATAACAAACATATAAATAGGTCTACCTGCTTTAAGTAAATTGTTTTTATTACTAGACATCCAACTTAGAAATGGCGTTTCCAATACCATAACAATTATGGGTCCGTAACTGGATTCATAACAAGAATTTAATTCAGATTTTTAATTTTTTTCGAGTAATTAACAAATTAAATCAATCGATTAAACTTAAAAATGTATAGTAGGTATATGAGTAAATAAGAGTAATAACTATTAAGTAATAAGCGTCATTCATTACCAAACAGGTATTATTAATTAACATTCAACAGACTATAAGAAAGTAAAAAAATAAGAAGCATTTATTTTATATTAATTGAGGGTAATCAGACAATTCGGACCGTATCCGGATGATTCAGATTACAAAATAAAATTACAGAAAGCCAACGTTTTTCGTTCGTATATACTTGGTAAGAGACGACGAAAAACGTTGCCTCTGGTTAAACTGCACATGCGCATTTCATATTTCACAATCAACGATCGTCTTTACAAAATGGGTACAGATTCATAGATTATAAAGTTCTTATAATATTATCTATGCACAGAATAGATTTAATTAAATCTATTCTGTGATTTGGGTATGGATTATGCAAGATCTATAAAAGTCTCTTTATAGATCTTGTGTACCATAGACCTATAAAAGTATAAACTAAATTATAACTCAGTTTGTTGTGTACTTTGTGCCACAGTTGGCGCTGTCGGACGTCGTTGGTCATTGTAGATATTGATAAACGAAAATAGCTTAATCACGTCTCAAAACTCTATAGATATTGAGATCTCTAGCCGTGGTCTAAATTGATGGCTAAGTCTTTAGTAAGCGACTGTGTTATTGCCATCAGTCATTGTCCTCTGCATTCCTGCATTTATAATCTGTTTAATTTACATATTTAAACTGAATGATTCAAATTGAATTTTTTTCCAAATTAAACTCATAAATTGCGCAAAAATGATCCATTTCTAGCTATTGAATAGCTAAGAAGTATATTAATTTAACATTTTATATATCAGAAATGTGGGTATTGGATTAATGTGGCCTGTGGATATTGGATAAGGCACCTCACTTGTTTCACCACCAATTACCAAAGCTGCCATTGAATTTAACATATGTAAATATGTTGTTTAGAACTTGAAACTGTATTCATTCTAATAAATTAAAGATTATGTTAATATTAAAATAGGGACATTAAGGTTAGTAAATACATTTATCACTAAAGATAAAACTGCAATATACAAAACGACTGTCTATACTAATATTCGGACTACAATAATCAATTACAAATTTATTTATTTATTACTATATGTCTATATGTGGTTTACAAATTAAAATACATCACATTTATTTTGTTAAATCTATAATTTCTAATAAATTTACACAGTGCATATAATTAATTTGGATAGTTTTCAATTTTCTATTTTATTCATTAATATTGTAATGAAATTTCTAGGTACGTACTTGGATGGAACTCTATGGTAATACTCTTGTAAAGCCCAGCACTAACAGTTATTTAATCAAAAAATCAGCTCAACTTATAGATATCATTACCGATGAAACAGCTAGGCAGCACTGTTTGCCCATTGTACAATTAGATGCACTTAAATATAAAGAAAGGGACATTATTGAAACCATATTTAAATATTGGAAAAATAATAATGGCTTCGACATAACAAGGATGTGGGATAAGAGGGTACGAAACCATTTGGGCACAAGGTATGATCACCGAAACAATGTGTTTGATTGGGATTTACATATGGTTATTCATTATATCGACGGAGGTAACAGAATCACAAATCGAGAGTACACATATTGGCGAGACACTGGTGTAGCTTACACATTTTTAGAAACGGATTGTACTGAACCTAATTATACATTTGCTTTAGCCCTATTGAAAGATGGGTGCAAAATAACTGCAATGGACTATTGTGGAGACATTATAAATGGTCCTTTTCCATCTTTTGGATTGGACTGTGAAGACAGTGATATGTTGAAAATGGGTAACATGCAACCACTAAAACGTTCTGCGGACCTGACTGAGAGAAATTTAACAAGAATGTTCTATGAAATAGAAAATCAAAAGCCTTACAAACACAAAGGTAAAACTGATAATCTCGGAGTAATTATAACTGAACTGCCAAACGTGAAGATCCAAACAGTACAAAATACATCTCCTCAAGCTAGAGTAGTTTCAGAGCGTTACTCCAGTATTAATATTAGTGATGTAGAGATCCACTTTATTCCACGCACAGCTATGACAGATTATCCTACATTTGATAGATATAAGAGTTTTTTTGATATAATGTATTGTGGCCATATTTATATTGAAAAAATGAACGTTCATATAACATCTATGATTAAAGATGGAGGGGTAGTTTTAATGGAAACTCGAAAATTTATCGTGAACTACAAGCAAAAGCAACACGATGAATTCAAACAGAAATTAATAGATTTAATGAAAGACTGTAAATGTGTGTCGTCATCAGAGGATATTGATGTAGTTAAGAGTGCTGTAATTAAATTTAATAAACAAAATTAAGTTATAATAATAGTATTTTATTTTTAACAATAGATAAACTGACATTAATTTCTGAATCTATAATCCACAAAATAGTAAGATAAGATACTTAGTTACCAACATTTTGGTTTATATTTAATTTTCAAAGCTTAAAAAATACTACTGAAAATTATAATACTATCGAATATTGTTTTATTGTTTGATAGCTTTTGGTTCTTCTTTGTTGGACAACCCAGAAAGTAAACTCTTGATGCGTGCTATAGCTCTACCAGGGTTCAAACCCTAAAATAAACATTTTATAATTTAAAATAAATAAATAAGTTCAAATATAAGTATACAAACCTTTGGGCATGTTTTGGTACAATTCATAATTGTATGACAACGAAAAACTGAAAAAGGATCCTTCATTTTATCTAAACGTTCAGCTGTAGCTTTATCTCTTGAGTCAATAATCCAACGGTATGCCTTAAATTAAAAATGTAATTTATTATAATATACATTTTTTATATTGTAAAATATTACAATAGCATATTTTCTTAACTAATAACCTATAGACAATTAAATAATTGTGAGGATGTTAACTAAGTTAACTTGGTTCACTTAGAAGAAAAAATGTGTCACATATCATCAATTCAAACGTGACACATTTAATAGTATATATTTCAATAGCATGATCTTAATACAGCTTAATTAGTTGAACTTAAACAAATACATTTTAAAATACAAGTCCACTATTTAAACTTGAAATACATATTCGTTGAATATTTAAATTTATATTACCACAAAATGAACTTGTTATTTACCTGACATAGTTTTTCTCAGCAAGTTAAAAGGATATTTTTACATTGTGTAATAGATGATATTTAATATGTAACTGATAATAATTCGAATTGTTGTTGTACTTTAATCAACAAATTAATTATTCCAATTTCGCTTATTGTAAAGGGGAATGAAGCGGCTGAGCGGAGTACGGTATCAATTATTAATCGTACCGTCATCGGTTCGAATCCCAGCCATGGACAGTACCTCTGGGCAGGCGCCATTCTCCAATCTAGGCATGGCAGAAACCTACGGGTGCTCAAATCAAAATTCCAAAAACCCTTACCACACATGGGTACCAAACCTACAGTACCCTACCCACAACTAATGGACTGTTGCTGTGGGTAAATTAATAAAAATAATTGTAAAACTAACCCCTCCACAAATTCATAATTACGTTTAAAGAAATTACTATAACAATTTTAAACATTGTTTAATTATTTGTGAGTTTTCCAAAATAGATAGCGAATCCACCAACACAATATGTGGGGGGTTGGGAGGGGGGCATGAGAATATTTCATTTAAATATGTAAAGATTCTACAAATCAAAAACCAAAATTATTCCTATGCATAGATATAAAAATAAACGAGAACATTAATGATATTCACAAAAATGCACAAGTACATGCTCAATACTTAAATTAAATACAATTATACCTGCATGAGAACTGCCGGTCCAAGATATTTCTCAGAGTTCCACCAGTATGAAGGGCATGATGTAGAACAACATGCGCACAAAATACATTCATATAAACCATCCTAAAATATATAATATATATTACATTATAAACATAATTAAATATAGCGGAAATTAATTGCTTACAAGTTTCTGTCTATCATATGTATGTTGCAAATGTTCTTTGTTGTTGGGAGGTGTTACATCAGTATGCAACCAAGGTTCAATGGAAGCATACTGTTTGTAAAACAGTTTCATGTCTGGTACTAAGTCCTTGACAACATACATATGAGGTAATGGATATATTTTCAATGGCTTTGACAAATCAGCATTGACACCACTTTATAACATAATAATTATACATAAATTAGACTATGTGATTATAAGATAAAACAATTTGAGCATTTTAAGAATAAGGATTACAAACCTTATGCAGGCTAAAGTGTTGACTCCCCCAATGTTCATAGCACAAGAACCACAAATACCTTCACGGCAAGAACGCCTAAATGTCAATGTAGAATCTTCAGAGTTCTTAATTTTGATCAATACATCCAAAACCATAGGTCCACAACTGAAAGTATAAATAAGGTTGATTTTATTCAATATTATTTGATTGATACAATACTTACGAACTCAGATCAACCTTGTATTCTTGCATTTTTGGCTTCACTTCGGGAGTTTCTGGATTCCATCTATACACTTGAACGGTTTTGATTTTAGGTGTTTTATCCACAGCAACCCCATCACTAGCAGCTAGAGCAGTTGATACATGAATCTGCTTAATTTGCTGCAAATAAATTATTTACAAGGTGAGATTACACAATATTGCATAATTGTAAAAAAAATTGTACAGACCTGTGTGAAGGGTTGTTTTAAAAAACGTACAGCAGACATTTCTACAATGCCTAATCCAGCCATAATGGTTATTTGAACCGAATAATAAATTCAAAAAGACTATTTGTATTAAAGAGGAAAAAGGAATTGAACAACCTATGACAATAGTTAAAACTTGGAATATAGAAAAGAGGTTTTCAGAATAGATAACAAACATATGATTAATGTTTATAATTATTGATAATTGTTGTCGCTTAAAATCCAGTGTAGCCATTTTATCGATCATACATTTCCATGTTATCACTACGTTTATTTTTTCCTATTACTCGTGCTCTTAAGCTTGTCAGGCCAAAAGCCATTCTCTTATGATAAATTATAAAAAACAAAAGACGAAAATAAAAAATAAGTAGTATACACATTTGTATATTATAATATACTAGACGTCAGTATCTAATGTCTACAGCTGTGAATCACACACAAAATTTGTTAAATTTCATGAATTACATGTAATAACTTCAATAACTCCACCAACTCGTGTGTAATACCACCTAATTACAGTCCTACCTTTGAGTAACTTAACTTATACTTCAGACTTTCAGAATACAATGGAAAGTTCCGACACGACAACCAAGGTTACGTTGTACTTCAGAACTTTTAAAAGCCGTTTAACATATGAGTTAATGTTTACGGCTGTCGTTGTTTTGGACCATCTTTAGTTAATTTTGTACCTACCACTGCTTAAAATATATTACCTACTTAGCAATATAATAAAACCAATGTTAGAACTTATTCGAGTTTTATACATTTTTTTTTTAAAGTTATTGTCGATACAAAATTCGTAGGGTAGTAGCCAGTAGGCTAGGGGTTATAAGGTTATATCAAAAACCTTGAAAATATAATACAACGTTCCTCATAAGGTTTTATAAGTGGAAATCAAAAAAAAAGTTGAACATAAATCCACAATTTTTTTATAACCGTTTGAATTTAAATTTGGAAATGATATTCTTAAAAATCACGAAAATTGGCAAATTATTTTTAGTTAGGGATTCATAATTTTTTTTCATATCTAAGATTTTTAAATGTAACTATGGCGGACTAAGATTCTTAGTCCGTGCTATGGAGTAAGAATATGATGGCATTGATTTAAGTTCATTAGAATGTTAGAAGACAGATCCAAAAATGAAATAATTACTGTCTGAACAAGAGTGAAGAGCAGTTAGGTTTCTATTATTACCATGTCACCAATATCCAATATTATTCATTTCAATCGACTAAAGCTCATTGAGTATTATCTGGCAACGCTTACAAACTTATTCTAAACAATTCCTTTCTCAGAACACTAAACATTTAAATTAAAGTATTTGTAATCTCCCTTAAATATATCATATTCGCTTGTCCAAGCGGTTTTGCGTGCTAGACAATTAATCTTGTTTAATTCCCCAAAACCCTTAACATTCCTTTCAACCTCCTATTTCCATTCTTAAAATACTAATTCAGAATCTGACATCAAAATTATAATTTCGTTTATTTTGGAAACTGGTTTTATTATATTATTTATTTATTTTTATTCTATATTCTATATATTTTAATTATTGTATAATATGATATGATATAGTCATGCTATATATGGTAGTTATTTGGTAATAAAAAAATAATCTCAACTATAAGAACTATGAACTATTCAACTCTTCAAGTGATTTTCCAGAAAAAAACACTATAACGAAATCTAGGTACAAATGTTATACTTCTAGCCTTCTAAGGTATAATTTTAAAATTTTAAATAAAACCTGGTAAATTTACTGTGGATAAATAACTGATATAATGTAGAATTATAAACATTAGACAAGTATTATACGATGTTAAAGTATGTCAGTGATGAACGCTACCCTTACGCCTCTCTTTATCTGCAGCCGCTTTAGTCGGCTTTAATACAGATATAATATGTGCTATAATACCATATAAGATGGTATATATATCTTCCTTTGTACATACATAAACTATTTAATAACTTTATAATTTACGGCGACCAACGTACACATATAAATTTAATAACGATGTTCAACGGCAATTTTGAAGTGCTTTGATCATTCTTATACGGTAAAAGTTAGCTGTTATATTTTAAAATACTTCTGATATTTGAATTCACTAAATTAATAAATATATTAATAAATCTAATATATAATGAACAACGGTATAATTAATTCCTATACTATATCTTGAAATTATTTACTGTTACAAGTTATACAATACAATTACACGACTAATTCAATACAGTATTTTATTATATTACAGTCCTATACAAGTCTCTAAAAATTTAAAACGCATATTAATAAATATATAATGGGTAAAATATAATAAAATAAAATATCAAATTCGAGCAGGCTTATCAACAAATGAAGTGTATATTGTATTCATAAGAATAAGTTTGGTAATTACCAACAATTTAAACTGTATATATTTACACTCGTATCAAAAGCTTTTTACGGAATCGGGTAAATTTATAAAATCGCTGTTGATACTCGAAATTGAATCTTGAGTAGAAAACTAAATTTTTTTTTTGTTTCAATCGCCATTAAACGTCAAACAATATTTCGACGTCTAGCCACCATTAAATCATTTACATGCAGTGCACCACTGTGCATATATTATATTCCATATATATTATATGCCTTAATTGCAACTTGCAAGGGAATGATGGCTGTTATGATATATTATTCTATGCCTGTGTATTGCAAATTTCAGTATTCATATACATACGCATATATACGCTACACCTACAGCTATTACACTAGTTCATAAAATGATCGTGTAGGGCACTTGGCCGCAGCATCTCCAACAAAAATCCGGGAGTTAAATTTCAAAAAGAAAATAATGTAATATTGCTAAATTTCCAAGCGGTCCTATTTTTTATTCTGGTAAAAAAAAGTATATATATATTTCTAATTTTTTTAATAAGTTTGATCATGATACTTATATATCATACCTATATAGGTTAGGTATAGTAAGTACATATTATAATAATTAATACTCTATAAATAATAATACTTATAGACGTAGATATAAAACATTTAATAATAGGTACCTATGATATATTATTATTAATTGCAAAAACTAGTTCCATATAACCATTGACTATAGAACAGAAAAATTCTTATCATAATCAATCTATTCTACAGGGTGATTCTATTAAGTGGGTACACTAATTATCTCGAAAAGTATTTACTTTTTTTCAAAATATTTTTTTCATGGTTTCAAGTTGTTAAAAAAACAACGTTTTTATTAAAAAAATATTTTTTTAAATATTTTTTATCCTTATCATTTTTTAAGTTTTTTACTTTTTTGAATGACAACATAGAGTTTTAATTTCATATTCCAAAGCAGAATATTTTTCTAAGTATTGATTCATAATAATCGAATTTAGGACGAGTAGTTTATGAGTTATATGTATTTAAAGTTTAGACAAGCAGAGTAGTGGACAAACATTTTGCGGGGTAACCCCGTACCACTCCAATCTGCCAATCTAAACTTTAAATACTTATAACTCAAAAACTACTGGTCCTCTAGATTCGATTTTTATGAATCAAAATACTTAGAAAAATATTCTGCTTTGGAATATGAAATTAAAACTCTATGTTGTCATTCAAAAAAGTAAAAAACTTAAAAAATGATAAGGATAAAAAATATTTAAAAATATAATTTTTTAATAAAAACGTTGGTTTTTTAACAACTTGAAATCATGTAAAACAATATTTTGAAAATAGTAAATACTTTTCGAGATAATTAGTATACCCACTTAAAAGAATCACCTTGTATAATCAACGATATAACATTATACGTTTAAGGATGATTCTGCTGAACGCAAATTTGCTGTGATGTTGCACGTGCAGCATTATATAAAGTTAGAAAGAAAACAATAACAACATTGTTGTGAGTTGACATCCTATTAAGGCTGTTGGAGCACACCGTATTTTTTGTAGTTTTAGACCAATAAGCGGAAGATTAGTCCGATTATTATTTTAAAACTATGTATGAGCTCATCATCAATTTTTCTAGGTTATGTAGGAAACAGATTTTTGAATTTTGTATTCAATAAGGCATAAAAAATATGTTTACTTTTAAAAAAATTATGAAAGTATTTTTATTTTATATACATAGGTACATTCAATTTTAAAACATCATTTATTTTTCCTAAATAACCTAGTAAAATAGTAAAGTTAACGAATACAGACTTATTTTCTAAATTTAAATCGGGTCATGGGAAGTAACTAAATAAATCTTTCTCTTATAGCTATTTAGTACCGATTTAAAAAAAGGAAAAATTTCAAAAATTCAATTTGGTGACCTGTGCATGCGCGTGCTTATGTAAGACTGTTCTTAGAATCGTAGACAACATGTTACCAGTGTCATTAACCTATTGATCGATAAGGAACGAATGATTATTGATTATGAAATAATAAAGTGATTGTATTATTTAAGAGGTACTGTGCATTTTTGCGACTTGAAAGAGCCGAGAATAGTGAGTATTATAATAAAAAAAGGCGGGTAAGTCGTGGATGTCACTCTGCTGTACAGTAGGTTACAAGTGGGTTACTGTAATGGATGGAATTAAATTTGAATCCAATGATATGATATCATTGTATACGAAAAACGATTCTGAGCGAAGACGGTTTATCTGTCTAGGATATATTATAGATTATTAAAAATTTTCAAATCTTAGATTTAAAAAGGAAATTTTTTAATAATTTCTAGCATAAAATAATTTGAACATTGCCGTAATTTTTACGTATTTAGTCAATATTTGAACTTCAAATGCTAATAAAAAAAAATCGTGCTTATGTATTTTTGTAATTTTTTAATCACTATATGAATAACTTATGAGGACCTTTGTATTAAATTTTCAAGTATTTTTATGGGGCCAAAAAAATTTTATCAACACTTCAAAAAAATTTTTTCAGAAAAATTGAAAATTTCAGTTGTCTATAAATACCTCAAAAAAAGTCAAAATATTTTGAAAATTAAATCATGCAAAGAAAATGTCAATCTAAATAACCGGTAAAATTTTCAAGTATCTACGACTTATACTTTTTGAATAATAACAAATGTTTAAAATCGTTTGAGGATATATCGTTACCGTTACGCTATTTCGAAAAAAATTAAAATTCAAACGCACTTAAAATTTTTCCTTTAACGACGTTTCGAGTTTTCTCTATAGCTATTTGAAGGAAAACTTATGGAAAACTTAGTGTTATATTTTTAATCCTTAATTATAAACAGAAAAAATTTTATGATTTTTAAACTTCAAAATTACTTGCAAATATTCGCGATTTCGACATATTTCGTAAAAATTTGAACTATAAACGCTTATAAAAAAAAAATTGTGACTAACGATTTTTAATTTTTTTTAGCTACAATAAGAACAACTTATAAGGAACCTTGTATTAAATCTTCAAGTTTTTTTGGTCGTCCAACATTTTTTTACCGACACCTCAAAAAAAGTCAAAACTTTTTGAAAATTAAACTGTATATATATAACACTAACATAAACATTTGGTGAAAATTTCAAGTATTTACAGTGATCAGTTTTTGAATTACAACCATATAAAAAAATCAATTTGGTCGAAAACTGGTTTTGCGTAAAAATTCCAGTTTTTCTGTCATTATTTTTTTGTTTTTCTCGATTTTTTTGAAAACTGTTGGAAAATGTTTACTTTTGACCTTTATAATGCACCAAGGTTCTTCAACTTTACATCGGAAACCACCCCCAAAGTTTGAAATCGAAGCATTATTTTGACTAGTTATGCTGTACACACACACAAAAAAAAAAAACACACATCATTGTAAAATCAATACATTCATCGCTTCGCTCAGAATCTAAAATTCATGATACATATCTTTAATCATGGTAAGTAAGCTTAATATACAGTTTACAAGTGGTGATTTTATTCGCATAAAAATACGTAGATAGAGGCACAAATACTACGACTTACGATTTATGAATATAAGCTGCTACAGTCTGGCTATATATAAATAGACAACGGTCTTATAATAATATATGGCCTATATTATTCAACAAGCATACGATATATTATAAAGTCGGGTAAAGTCAAAGATATCGATTTGGTACTGAACAGATCTGCAATAGTGCAGTTTTTAATGTATACTTACCTATATAATATTTTAAATAGGTATACAACAAAGATGGACAAATATATCCATTTTACCCAATTATTCGGAGCCATCTGGTTTAACCACTCCCCCTTATCCATTTGAATGGTAACATTGAATTTGTTTTTAATTATTCCATTGCGTTGCGTAATAATACAAAATAAATGTTTTTAATAAATTTGGTAGACTCTAGAGAGTATATGTATAACTCAACAGGTGTATCTATGAATATAATAATGTATATAAAATAGGCAAAAATTTAAATTAAATTAAATATTTTTTAGTGCTTATTGTTATTCAAATAAATATAAAACACTCTTGGATTCCATCATATAAGAATATAAGATCTCATTCTTGTTTGGTTTGATTAGGTAGGTATATAATTACAATATTATACAAATTACATTAAGAAAAAGATTGCTTCAGAAGTTTAAAAGTTGTTTATGCTCAACCAAAATGAACAATTTTGAATAATTTTCGAAGTGTTAGACGTAATAGACCTATAATGTTGATCAATGATGTGAATTGAGCAGACTTTTTGAAACATTTCTCATAATGTTTTAACTATAATAAGTAATATCCAAAGCATTATAAAAAAAATAAAACGTGTTTTCAAAAATATTTCCAAATAAACTTTTGAATTGGTTTAAGCGAATTCTTTTTAATTAAGTATAAAAAAATTTAGAAAATTTGATGAAAATTCGTTAAATATTAAATTCCATAGACATCTGAACTTCAAACGCTCATTAAAATGTACTTTTACTTTCCAGGAACTTTTTTTTTTAGTCAAGTTAAAAAAAACTTATTATTATCGTTTGACCAGAAAAACTTATGAAAATGTTGTTAACGATTTGGAAATGTATACGATTTTAAAGAAATTTTCAAAATTCCATTATCAAACGTTCATAAAAAATTATTTAGATTAACTTTTTTTTTCTTATTACCTACATTAATAATAACTTATTAGAAACTTTGTGTTGAATTTTCAAGTATTTTGAAAGAAAGAAAAATTATTTAATGAAAATAATTGAAAAAAAAAATTTTTTTTAATTGAAAAATTGTAAAGTGTTATTTAAAAAATGTTGATTCCAATTATCATAAAAGTATAATTTTAATGTTTTATTCTAAATAAAATAAAAAAACATATTTTATTGAAATGCAAGCCTTGGTCGTAAGGACAAATTTATTTGAATTTTCTTAAACAATTTATATTTACTTATAAGTTATAGATATATTATATTAACGTCCACTTACATTTTTACTTTAGGTGTTAAAATTTCTTGTATCATCAATTGATCTTCATTTCTGGTTAGTGCAGAGGTATTCAAACTGTGCGTCGCGGCTCCCATGGGCGTCACGAGAGTTTGTCAAGGGAGCCACGCGTCAAACACAGAAAACCAATATCATACTATCTAGGTCTTGTATAATTATTATAAATATTATTTGCAATCATTATGGAAATTAAAACGACACACCTTATTACGATTTGACCATTTGAAGTCTTATTTCTAGTCACTGTTATTATCACCCATATAGCATATTTCCTATATTGTATCCGTGTTTTGTTTAATTTTTTCATAATAATTTGGGAGCCGTAAAAATATTGTGAACACCCAAAGGAGCCGCGTGCTGAAAAAATTTGAATACCTCTGGGTTAGTGGTTTTTTCCCAGGTTTGTCTACGTATAGTAAGTATTTAATTTTTAATAAAAATTAATCAAATTCTATTTTATTTAAAATAATTATTTCGTAACAAATGGTTTTGGATTAGTACGACTGGCATTATATAAAAATAATATAATATACACTTTTCCAAAACGCCGTGATCATATCGCACTCATACAATTGAAGCGATTATTTATCGATGACATAACAATCATAACATCATGATATAGATCTATAGCCGTGTATGGTAGTACAGTTTTATAGTACCTATACTTAGTATGTTAATGGCTATTTAAAAACTAGAATTATCATTATTAATTGTGTAATCGTATCCATGTAATAACATTTCGATTTCAAGAAAATTTACCTATTGATGTAATTAATTTAAAATATTACAATTTCCTTTTAAAATAAAAAATACGATTACTAGAGGATCCGACATTAATCACTCTGCTCAGAATTTAATATACAAGTAATACTAATAATATTCAGTAACAAAGTGTTTTATATAATGATTAATGATAGAAAAGAGCACAATTTTATCTTTGGGCTCTTAAGAGGACGTTTCACCCGCATATGTGTTGTCTCCGTCTTATAAGACGTGCGTAACATTGCAAAAACTGTTTCGCGCGGGAAAGAACCTAGAAAGATACAGTTATAACTAAGAAACGAAATTTTCACCACATAAAGAGGAGAATTTTGTCTGTGCAATATCGTTTTTATTTTTTCGATATCAGAACTACAAAAAAAGTTATTACAAAACACAAAATTAATTAATGTATTATAAAACAATAAGATTTTTTTTTGTATAAGTGATAAAAATACTAAATTACTAAATACTAATAAATTTTGTTTCTTAGTTATAACTGTATCTTTCTTGGTTCTTTCCCGCACGAAACAGTTTTTGCAATGTTACGCACTTGTAAGACGGAGACAACACATGCGGGTGAAACGTCCTCTTAACACTTGTTAAAAGTCTGAGCGCCATATATTTGTAATTTGAACGTTACCTTTTTTGAAGCTGCGAGTGCAGTTAACACTTTCTTTTTTTCCACGACTGCAATTCGACTTTACCCCAATGGAAAAATTCCAAACAACCTAACCTTCAACAGTCTTTACATACATTACGGACATCAAATGTCCATTTTTTTTGTTTTGAGCGTGACTACAAATTATTATATGAAATATTTAATACATATATTATTACATAATGCAGTACCTTTCAGGTAAAATTCCTCCTAAACATGTAAACTATGTCAGCCAATGGCCTCCACTGCCGAGTGCCGAGGCTTATTTCTAATAAAAAAAAGTACCTTTCAGGGTTCGTTGTTGTACCTAGATTCTTATATAGATGAAACATTTATTTTTCAACAAAAATTCTAAAAAAAACAAACATTATTTTCATAATAAGTTGATTTTAACAAAGCTGTTTCAAATACTTCAGTTGAAGGATGTACTAATTTATTTCCGGTCATTTTCGCTGAATAATAAAATAAAAATTATCAGCCTAGAAAGATAAACATAATATGAAAATTAACTGTAATGTATCGTAACTGGAGTAAAGATTAAACATAAAAAAAGGTCGGGAAACGCTGCTGTAATAGATAGAATTAAATTTGAATCCAATGATATTATATCATTGTATAGGAAAAATGATTCTGAGCGGAGACGATTTATCTTTCTAGAATATTTTATACTAAATTAATTAGATTGTTATTTTTAAAAAAAAAAATTAGGTAGGTACCTCTATAAAATAAATTCAAAATTAATCGAATCAGATTCATTATGATATAGATTATTAAAAAAATTCAAATCTTAGATTTAAAAAGAAAATTTTTTATGAATTTCTATCTAAGATAATTTGAAAATTGTCATAATTGTTACGTATTTAGTCAAAATTTGAACTTTAAATGCTTATAAAAAAAAATCGTTACTATATATTTTTCAACTTTTATTGTTATAATATGTTAGGACTAATAATAATCGAAAATTGCATGTTCCTATAAATAGTTCAACTTAAGTCGAAATTTGCACGATGGATAGAATATAGGTACTTGTATAAACATTCGGTGAAAATTTCATGTATCTATGGTCATTTGTTTTAAAGTTATACCAAAAACCAAAATCGATTTTGTCGATAACTGATTGTGTGTAAAATTCCCGTTTTTCCCTTAATTTTTAGTTTGTTAATCCCGATTATTTAGAAAAATTGAGAATATTTTACTTTTGACCCCCCCCCCCCCCCCAAAGTACCAACTAGATTCACGATTCACTTACTGATCGAACGAGGTACTGAAGTCGAAAATTGAAGCACTTTTACTGCTCAAAACTTACCCCAAAACGTGATGAGACACAAAAAAAAACACACACATTTATCTGCTTATATATTATGTTATTCTTATCACTAATCAAACGTCCGAATGCCTTTAGCTGTTTCAGTTTCTCTTTGAAATTTTAATATACACATAGTTATATTGTTATACTGTTATGTGTTTAATAAAATTATAACCATAATAGCTGTTATATGCTTGTCAGTGATCTCTAACATTTGGCACGCGACTCACAAACCTTTTAGACTTACAATGGCCCGCAAGGTATATTAATTTTCTTCAAAAACCTTTGAAATAAATAATTATGAAACAAAAATCAATATCTATCCTTTTATAATATCTAGTATTAAATAATTTCATATAATTATAATCAATAAAAAAAATAATTATTATCTTAATTTATTTTGCGTATTTTAAATTAACATATTGAGATAAATAAAGTGTATTTTGTTCGCCACGAACCGCTTTGACGTATATAAATAATAAATATAACCCGTTGGTAATTTGAGTTTAAGACCACAGTACCACACTTACTATGAATTGTATGTTAGATTTGCAATTTAGCAATTTTGTGCTACAAATACCAAATTTTATTTGTTGTCGATAAAAAACTTAGTCCCCCACCTTTTTAACGTAGTCTTAACAGTCATTTATTACTTCTTAGTATAGCATTGGCCATTTGTCCTTCAAGCAAAAATTCTTTAATAATGACTCCTCATGTAGAATTAAATATTTATTATATATAGGTAGCTGATTCTCTGGTAGTGGTAAGTATATTATAACAAAACTTACCGTTCATTTCATACATCCAAAACGGCAAAACGCCTTTATTACAACTTAAAATCGATTGTTTTGTATATAACATTCAAAAAATGACATGTATGTATTTTTAAGTTATTAAATATCTTGTTTATAAATTATATTGCACAAAAAACTGATGAATAATATTGTTGAATAAAATACAATACCTATATAAATTTACTATTTAAAATGCTATGGAATATAATTAAATAATTTAACGACTAAATTTAAAAACTTAAAATTAAATTAATAAGTAATAACCACCGAACCACTTACGACTTACCAGTACACCCATACCTATATAATTGTATGAGGACCCTATAAAGTATTAACTGTATAGACTCACTTTTGGATTTAAATAAAATATATTTTGGTGATATTCTCAATTTTTTATTCGAATAACTGCTTATTATACAAGGATACGAAAAAAATTATTTATTATTTACAAGTTCGCAGCTATTTACTATGACATTAATTCGTTTTAGACATATTATATGCAAAACTACAAAAATGCAAAAATAAGCAATTCAAACTCAATTTTTTAATTTTTTCTTTTCAGTTGAAATAATTATAAGAGTGCACTAAAAAACAACATTTTACAAATATACATTTTATCACAAAAAATAGCATAGAATTGCAAAAACCAAAATTTTAACATTTTTATTAGGTTCATAAAAAATCAGAATTCAAACCACTCTTTTTGAATAACAACAAAGTAATTATTAGAATCGTTATTCTACGTTTAAAAATTCAAACTTAAAAAGCATTTACCTACTATATAAGGAATTGTGCTTATACTTTGACTAATGAGAGAAAGTGCAGCGTCCGACCAGAACCCGTTTTTCTGAGCATCCCTAAACAATACCCTGCCAAAGACAAATCAGTTCGATAACAGGATATTACTGTGGGAATACGCAGAATTATTAGCGATTTCTAGTTGGACAAATTATATTATCTGGAATCATATAAAAGGTTAGGTCTTATTCTAAGTTTTCAGGAGATTCAAAATCACATTTTTTAATGCATGACGTATCATATTGCATTTTAAGCTTTTTGGCCAAGCATAACACTTTTAATCAACATATTTTAGAGATATAAAAATAAAAAACTCAAACATTTCAACTTCCAATAGCATTAGTTTAAAACTATCATTATTTAAATAATAGTTGTATGTTTCAAGTGTCTATGATTAAAATAAAATATTTTTGAATTACAATTATAATAGTAGTCCAATAATTTACCATGATAAATCAAATATCAACAAAATTTAAGCAAATATCTGGCTTTAAGATTATTGATATCAAATTATTTTAATTTAATTGCAAATAAAACAATTATACATTTGAACATTTTCACTAAAAATATAAAATATATTATATCTTATAAATAACAAACCTGTAATTTGTTATTGGTTAAAATTGTTTCTATTATTATTTTTTTTTTATATGTATATAAGAGAAATAAAAATTCATATCCTTAAGTACGGGAATTTTTTTAAGTATGTATAAATTTTTTTTTTTATATATAGCTATTATTAGTTACATAATCTATTGGTTTTAAAGATATGTAAATAAAGAAATATATAACATAAATACAGAAATGTTGTGGCCACGTGAAGATTAGGCTCATAATGCGATCAAATCCCAATATCCCTTGTCAATCTATCACTACAAATTGCAATGTTGTAAATACATAATAACAATGAACGCTTAATCAAAAATAAAGCAGGCTTCCCCCGGGTCACTGTAAAATAATACAACCGGATCACTGATCACTTCTGTCTGCATATCTGACCAATACGGCAGCCCGCTCTCTATTTGACCGCTCCTTTAATACATCAAATAAATGAATAAAAACTAAAATCTGTTATTTCATTGTAATTATTACAATATTTGACTTAGTTAACACAAAAATATATAAGTTAGACTTATTTTGTATATTACATAATATGCCAGTACTATATACATTTTAAATAAGTTTAAATACATACTAATTATCAATCATGATTTATGATACACTACTGAATAGCAAATCTCAAGCATGCTAAGATTAAAGCTAAATATTATTTTTTTTTTTTTTTAAATACATATTATGCTTAATTGCTTAATATTAGTTCATAAATAATAAAGCATTCAATAAAAACCTATGGTTACCAAAAAAAAAAAAACAAACAATTTTAATACGGAAATAGGTTATATAAATAATTTGGGAAATTAGGGAGCATGAATCCATAAATTTAACTACTAATACACATTATGCTATTACACCATTTATATGATATATATTATATATACATATAATATACAAATTATATTATCTGAAACAAATTAAAAAGTGTAGATATATAGTTTATAAAGTGAAGACCATCTAACATAAAATAAATGTAAATTTACAAATAATAATGCTATGAAGCCCTTTAAATATATTAAAACATATTAAACTATTAAAATTGACTCCGAGTTTAAGTCTGTAGGCTGTGTACAATTTGAGCCGGCTTAGTAATATAAGGCCAAAAATATTTGAATACACTGATTTCTGAACAATAAAATATGTGAATAATAATAAATAGTAAATATTATTTAAAATTAAAAAATGAGCCATCATATTTTTAGGGCTGACTGAAATCCTAAAATTCAGAAATCTGATAACTTATCTTCTGACACTGCAACCATATTGAAATAAGTTATTTTAAAGTCTTAAAATTCCTCATATTTTAAAATCAGGAATAATATTTTTTCTCATTTACAAGTTATAAATATAAAAGAGAGCAAGTAGGTACTGCTCTGCAGAACAGTAAGTATTGAGTGGTTCACTATAATGAATGTGTTAAATAGAGTATATTATCAAAAAAATATAAAATCATTATAATATATAAAAATGATGCTGAATGATGATGGTAATTTTAGCTAATACTACTAAGTACCAAGTATGTTTAATTATATAATGTTATTCAAGTAATTTAATATTGCTCTGAATATTGCATTACTAATACAGCAGGTTGAGTTGAATATTGCTTTGAAAATAAAAAAAAGATTGACCAAACCAAAATCAGTCAGTATATTCATAGCTTTGTGGTATCAGTATTTCAATGTTTAGCAATAGATTCTGAATAAAAATTACATTCCAGTTTAAAGATTATAAGGTAAAAAAAAATATTGTTACTATGTGATAAAAACTCTGATTCAATAAATTTTTGGTCAACAGATGCTAAACAACAAATTATTTAAAAAAATTAATTTAAAATCATGTTATAGATTTGTTGAATAACTATCACTGTACAATTAAATAAATAAAATGTAAATCTTTAAAATTAGAGTTGTTAAAAATGGTTTTCAATTCAATATTTAACATGTTAAAAATAAAATACTATAGGTATAGAAAAAATGAGATAATATAAAACTATGATAATAATTACTGATAAGTTATTGATTGTAGAATCTAAAAAGAACTATATTGAGTAGAACATTCTAATCTAATACTTCCAGGGCCAGATCTTCAATATTTTGGTAGGAGGGGGAGCACATAAATTGTATAATTTTAATATTAATAGCTGATGGTTATAATAATAAATAAGTATTAATAAGACACTAAAGCTGTAAATCCTGTTTTATCAGTTCGAATGCAAATAATGATTATAATAATTAATAGTTGGTAGTATCATTAAAATAACTGAATTTTTCATTTATATGACACTATAGTAGTTACATAAGAAAATTCATTGGGGAGTGTCACTGGATAATTCTGTATTATTCTGGAAAATAATGAATACCTTTGATAAGAGGAACAATTTTGGTAATGCACTTAGGTACCCATGTGTCAGACAACTTTTGGTTAAAAACCTTGTTAAAAACAAATAACAATAGCTATACATATATCAGGTATATAAATATACATATATATATATATATATATATATATATATATTAACCTTATTCTAATAAATAGATGATTACGAGGATGATTATAAGATACATGTACAAGACTTAATGTTCACAATTCACATAGGTTTCATATATTGTTTTTATAAAAACACTTATCATACTATCATAGTAATAACTTAAAATTTATTTCATAGAAATTGCAAACCATCTACAAAAATTGTTTTTGATATATAATATATACCTATATATTATATTCAAACATGCAAATTGTAAAAAAACAATTTATAAAATATCTTAGATCTCAATTACCAACTGAATGCAAAATAATTTTTTTTTATAACTAAAATGCATACATTTTACTCTAGCTATTCTTATGATATGAAATTGTATTATATACTTTTTTAATAAATTATGATGAACTTAAACCAAGTGTTCATACTGAAGTCATTTAAACTGCTAGCTTAGAGTGTGTGTATTGAGAACAACAAAAAATAAAACAACCATTAAAATTGTAATCCATTTGGCAACGAACACTTCTGTAAAAAAAAATGTAACAATTTAAAAAACCACGATTTAAAACATTATTGATTCTTAAGAATATCAAGGAATATCGAATAAACATGCTAGGTACATGACGTGAGTTGGATAGATCGTCGTTTATTAGGAATTAAATCAAGCGGGTAATAAAAATGCAACTGCGTGGAAAATGAATGAAAATACGGGATTTAAAGAGTAGCAAATTACACCTTGGATAAAACCATTTCAATAGTTGCGCGTTTTGGTAAGAATTTAAAATAAAACACATTTCCGAGAAATAATTCAACTCAAAAAACATTGTGTGCTCCTGTACATACTCAGAAGTGAAGGGGTATCACTATTTCAGTATTCACTGTATCGTCTTTATCAGCGTCACTCACATTCTATTAGACGTTGTACGTTAATGAATCTTATTAGTTATTACTATATTATAATTAGTTACGCCAAAAATTAACGACTTAAAAATAAATAAAAACGAACTAATATGGCAGTACCTACATAGTACAATATTATAATCGCGTTACAAAGAACGATCGTGACTAGGATTAAAATAGAAATATTTAACAGACGATTAAAACTCGAGAAAATCGTTAGTCTAAAAATAAATATAGTTCAGGTATCGTCTATACCTACTCTATATAATATTAAGAGAAATGGATCAAGAATTAACTTTAAAAACTAAAGAATTAAATAAATCCTATATAAAACAAAATATATTGTCACTAAATGATAAAATTCTGTGACTAAAAACTATATATAATCTTCAAAAACAGTACCTACCTATCCGTAAAATCGTTTTTTCCCGTAATAACGGGATGGCTCGTCATGATCACAAGCACAACTGGTTTTAACTAGATACAATCTGATTATAAATCGAACCAAATAACCATTGTGATGTTATAGTTGATTAAAAATAGCAGCCCAACATGGTATTACCGTGAGTTACGAAATTAGCTTTCACAATGATCTCAGAATGGACAAATGATAACTCTGACAGATCAAAGTGAAAACCAGCTTCGCATCAAATAATATTGAGAAGTCGAGAAAAAAATTAATAAATATAATAATTTGAACGAGTAAAATAAAATGATTATATAAAAAAAATTTTGAAAAAAAATATTATACTAACATTAAGGAAATATAAAATTAAACATAACGCGTGACTTACTGTTATATTTCTTAAAGACGAAACACACATAATGTACAATACACTACATTGAGCACACATACCTATCGGAAACGAACGAAACCACGTGTTCCATTTCCTGCGTTTCCGGTCGATGAGCAAGACAATAGACACCCGGCAATCCGACGTCGCGTGTTTTGCCCGTCCACAGACGGTCGATGCGGGTAGCGACTAGCGTAACGAGTTGTAAAAACGATTGATTTCATTACAAATATATCGTTGGAAAAAAAATAATTCATGAGTGCGACGTAAATAGCGGCACGTAGGTAAATGTAAAAAAAAAAAAAACGATAACCGTTTAAAGGAAGATTCGCGGTATCGGGAACAGAAAAACCTCGCGACCAACGAAAATTTCGTATCCTCGGCGGGATGGTGGGAAAAAGAAAAACTTCGACTAAATAAAAATTATTTTAGAAAAAAAAAACAGTACTTAACACGAGCGGACACGTTCGCGGCTCGGCGCGGAGAGCGAAATAGTGTAGTCGCGGAGCCGGAGCGTCGTCGGGCATCGCAGGCACACGCACGCGGACACCGCAGACACACGACTCGCAGGCAATAAAACAAAACGGCGACTGCGAACCCGATACCAACTACCGACCGCGCGACTGGCAGCTCCGTATGTATACAGTTTGTACACGTACGCGGCGAAAGGTCGTGTTCGGTTGGTACCACGGTATTATTCCCCCTCTACGAATATCAGAGCGCGCGCGCGTTAACCGGCCGGCTGGGTGGCTAGCTGCTGCTGCTGCTGGCGGGCGGGCGGCGGCTCGCTCGCTCTACGCACGCAAGCGCACGTCGTCGTCGTGTTCCTCGTTCTCGCTCGCACCCATCACGCCCGCGGACGGGCGGACGCGGCGCGCCGATGTGAAGACGACCGAGCAGCGTTCGCGGGGCGCCGCCAAACCCGACCGAACACCGTCGATCGCACGCACGGCGACGGTGACCGTCGTCCGTCGGCGACGACGCAACCGTCTCGCCCGCTCACACCCTCTCACTCACCCGCCATCCGTCGCCGGTTTCATTCAGAAAATAATTTACTTCCCTCTTCACCGCGCGACCCAATCGATGGGGCGGATTGGCGGTGTGTAATGCGTGTGTGTTTTACCCGGTGGGGGACGTAAGGTGCTAGGAAAGGGGGTCGATGGGCGGCGGTGGGGTCGGCGAACAGCAGACGTACGTATGCGGGCGGCGCCTCCCACCAATCCACACACGCACACGTCGCAGCGCCGTTTAATAAGCGACATTATTTTTATTCATATACGCTCACAAGCACACGTCACACGCATACGCACGTACGCACACACACACACCAACGCTCGTTCGTATGCGTTTCCCGTCGTGGTGATACGCTCGTCTGGACGACGTTATGCGTGTACATGTGAGTTCCTAGGCAGCGCGTGACGTCACCGTAGGGAAAAATAGTCCGATGCGACGAAATCGTATTGCTAAAAATAATATTGCCACGTGCTCGGGACCGTCTACAATATTATAAATTAATATCATAACGATATAATAATATTATATTGTACGGGTGTTAAACCATGCCCAAACCCAAATGTAGTGCTAATTATTTTGTCCACTGATAGAGAACGACGTGTTGCTCGGTTGCGGTGTTGATGGTGGTAGTGGTGCGACGGCGGCGTACGTTCATGAGGGGGTGGGTTCGCCATGAGAATTTATCGATTCGGACGGTCGAGATTTCTGAGTAATGGGTGATGAAAATTCACAGAAATATAATATAATAATTGTACACACACACACACACACGGTGACGCGTAAAATAACAATAATTTATATTAAACCGTCGCCGATCGGTCGGTGATGACGACGAGGTTCGGTGAAACGGAGGCAATAAACATTCCACTCAAACGATGCATTCACCAGTTCACCACCACACACGCTCGACGCGCACACAATATATTACATTCGACGCCACCGGCGGGAATGTTGCGCACAGGTATTATTAACATACTATAATATAATATTATATTGTTGTTTGTTGTATTATATAGTCGTCGTCAAGACTCGCCGGTTTCGGAATCGGAACACGAACGGACCGGCTGAGGGAGAGGAAGACGAAGCTATATGTAATATAATATAATAATAATATTATAAGGAGCGAGAACCGGACGGAGAGAAGCATAATATAAGAATTGGAACTTGGCCATTCGAATGGCCCAAACGTGTGTCCCGGTCGCATTAATTAGATTTAATTGAATATACACGACAATGTAATGAATCGACGATACGAGTATATGACGACGACGACACGCTACAGGGAGAGGGGTCGAGTCTCCCTCGGACAGTGTGGCGAAGGTTGTCGGTCAGACTAAAATTAACGTCTGCTGGTGTCCTATTGGTTACACTTACAATAATATAATATTATAATAAATACATAATATATAGTATTTGGTATGTTGCGAGATTATACTACTCTTTCGTGACTGACGACGTTGTACGATTTCATTGTTGCTGAACGCCGTTGTACTTTGTCCACCGCAGAAAGCAGCGACGATAGACAGAAACGCGAATTGTCTACGTGAAAGTAAAAATAATGAAAGGTAAAGTCAATAAGCGACGAAAAAGACGAATTCCTCAAAGAAGACCACTCTAATAATTACTATACTACTGACGCTACTATACTGTCTATTAAACAGTACTATGAGCTGATAGCTTCCGCAACTATTTAAGTCTGCTACTCTACTTCCAGTCACAACTAGGTATATATTCTATAAATAATAATAATAAAATATAATCGTGAATAGCATATCGATTTAAGGAACTTTTTAATTTTAACTAGCCGTCCCAATCAACACCGTAGATCGTCAATGATAGGTATGTAAGTAAATACCTACTAAATCCGTCCCTCGGATCGTGTAAAATGCATGAATTAAACTGCACACGCGTCTTCGGCACAACATGCACAGACATGCATCGCACTGCACGCATACATATTTATTATTATACACATATAAATCTAAAGCGGTGTTTCGAAGAAATGCGACATACCGCTGCAACCGCATACCACAGTGCGGGTCGATAACCCTTGCACGGCGGCTTAGCATAATACACAAACGCATCGACACTTGCACGCACGCGCAACGGACCGACACACAAGCGGGCTCGCGCGCACGCAACACACAACAGACCGGTCCTTCGCCGCCGCCGGAATGTGCCCCCCATTCCACTGACCTCCGTGTTCCCACAGCTCGTTGGTGGCCCACCACCACAGACGTCGTCACCACCACCTCCATCGATTTTTGCCCGAGTAAAAGCTTTTGGCGGAGATGTCGTGTCCGGTGAAACTGCGAGCTCGTCCCAAAGTGAATTGCACGAAGCGGACGTCGCGGATGCTTCGGAGGTGGTGACAGTATGAGAACATATTAAGCAGTTTTCGCCGACTGTGTAATGCGACAAACGTCGATCGTGCACAGTGGCACAATTATCGGGAGCTTTTAATGTGGAATTCGAAAGGGTCCCTGGTTTTGGGGGAGGGGGGGTCGATCTCCTAGATCTCTTATATTATAATATCATATTCAATAACAAATCCACGGATTATATATACTAATCAAAATTATTAATGGTATGCCGTAAAAACAAGAAAAGTTGATCACATGTGTGTGTTTGATTTTATATAAACAATATTTATAAATATAATAATTATCAACGATTACATGTGAGTAAACCATTTTTTTTTTTTTTTAATTATAACTAAGCATATCGACTATTTTTCATTTTCATTACCAGTCTGCAGGTATTTTTTACGTGGACCACTTGTTATCTGCAAGTCGCGTCACTGACCGTGCACCATGTATAATATCATACCTCTATCGGTGTTTATATAGCAGCCTCAACGACTCATCGTAATATTTCATATCATTCATTAGTTACTATATTATTAGTAGATATTGTTATGATCGCCGTCATAACATCGCAGAAATTCGCGAGTGTGAAACAATAGGTTCGATACCGTTCGGCCGGCCTTTGAAAGAACGCCGGACGAGGGCCTCGGAGTCGCGTATTCACCGCACGTGAAATAGAGCGAGAGAGTGGAAGGGGAACATTTTGATACCATTCAGAACGTTATTAAGTATAATATATACACGCGGATAACTGGAACAGGATGTGTGCGGTGCGTGTGTGTGTGTGTCCGCAAGCATATATGTACAGTAATAATAATAATAATAATAATAATATACACACATCTATATTATAATATACCGATCTGTGCACGTCGCATATTTTATGCACTGTTATATAACCCACCGCATAGCATTTGGCACGCACGTGTGACGTAAAAGGAAACGATCGGAATTTCGCACGCCTAACGTTTTGGATCTCGGCCATCATCATCGCACCATCGTCTTCTCCGCGGGGACACGCTTTTTGAAATACGCGCAGAATATTATATACTTTATTATAACAGCATATATAGTATTATAGTTGTGTGTAGTCTATATCTATATATATATATTACGAGTAGCATTAGGGTTTTATACACATCACTAGGAATTACGATATACAATAGTGCCTAAATTTATATGTTATGCTTTTATAATAATATTCGACTGTATTATAAGTATTATGTTGTATTCTTTGCTTTTGCAATATTCTGGCGTCCGCATTTCAATATAATATTAAATTTAATACGTCTTGCGAGCACAGGCGTGCGCAGCCTTTGTCAACAGGGGTCGGGAGGTCACGTTAAAATGGTCTGAACCAAATGCCAATAATCTTGTACTAATGACTATTATAGTAAAGTTGAATATTAAAATTTTATAAAGTACCTATTTAAATAAATATGCAAATATGCAAATAATCTATAGTATATTATTATATATAATATGCAGATGTATATGCATTTATTAAAGAAAAAGCTAGAAGACGAAAGTGGGCCTCGGCCTAATCGGCTTACCCCCCCCCCCTTCACCATCCGTTCGCACGCCTATGCTTGCGAATTCTAAACGAATCGAAACGGACAATGATGTGGCCGCTATATGTATATGAAATGTGCGAGTTGATCTCCCATGCATCAGGACATTCGTTGAAATACACTTGCTTTATATAAGTACTTGCAAATTACAGAATATTGTTTAACAACAACAATAAAAAATAAAAAACGACCTATTGATTTAGTCCGTACCTGCAGAAGAGCCGTTGCAAGCTGCATCACTGAAAGTCTGCAACATGTGTCCTATCTCCTATTATAACATTATTATAAGAATTAAAACTTATACAAAAAATGGGGGTGATGTATTTTGCGCGATTGAATCGGTCCGTCCAGCAAACTTTACGGACACCAATGTAATTATTATAATATTATACCTATTAATTATTATATGTATACGTATACATATAAAACATTATAAAATGTACAAGCGTGATACACGACCCGTTGCAGCCACGGTCCGTATAATATCGTTATTATTACATTGAATATATACATGACATCAGCACGACTGCACGGATTTAATTACAAACACAAATTAGATTATAATATATTATATAGAAGTAGATAGAAACAAAAAGGCGTTTGTGTTCAAAAGCCGACAGTGAATGTAAACAATCAACAGATATGATATAGGTATGACATTATAGTCAAACTGATTTTTAATACAACGCGTAATTATTATTAATAAAAATAAAAACCGATATTATTTCTAAACACTATAATTTATAGCTGATGTCGATGACTGATGATGAGTGTGTATACACGTTCCATTCGGTGATCGCGATGGTCTGTAAATATAGGTACTCGTGTATATAGGATGTGAGTTCGCGACCGGCGACCATGCAGGTCGTCGTAGCATTGCAAATACCATCGATTGACACGACACAGTACACAACACAAAATACGACCGCCGTCGCCGGAGACTAAGTACACTATATTCTATAAACACTAGCTATATATTGTCGTTTCACTATAGTATTAAATAGTATGTATATAAATATATAATATATTTATGTGTGTAATAACGAGCACACATATATGTAAAATTTAACAAAATAGTATTAAACTATGTATTGGGACTCGGAGGCGACCACACGAGTACACGCGGACCACCAAGAGGGATAATAGTATTATATTTGTCGATTTTTCAGTAGACGTATTGAAATTTTACATTTTTTACTCTGAACACATTCACAATAATACTATATATATATATATATATTATATACATATAACTCGAAATCACTGAACAGTGCACATTGCGCATATACGTATACAACGTTTATATATATATATTGAATAATAAATATTAAATTTCACATACCTAGGTATATAAGTTTTCTGTTTTTGCTGCAGTCGACGGGATTTTACGAATCGATAAATATTGATCAACACAATATTATTATACATTACGCATATCACTAGAATATTAAATTGAAACGCGTTTTACGACACGAACAACTCCGATTGAATACATCGATGCGTTTAAAATGAAATCCTCTTCCCCTTCACAGTTCGACCACATGTATATGTATACAATCGCAGTCCATTCAATCGCATCCTGCAGCGCCCGTCTGCCCACCCAAGAGGTGTTGGACCGCACGGTCGATGGTAATCTCTATTATATACACGCATACACATACATAGCGATGACGGACCTTTGGTGGCGACTGTAGGGTCTCGGGTGAAGTCGATGGGGGTGTATAAGTTATGTCAAGGCGCATCGATTCCTTCCTTATATAGTAATGTATAATAATAATACTTATATGTTTCTTAGAAGATTATATTATTCCGAGTATAATGCGAGGAATGTGTATATTAAATTATCATTTATATTTATACAATGAAGGTTTTTTCCTTGTCATTGCTGTGGTATTATGTCTTTTTTTGTCGATTATAGCACGCATTAAACAGTCGGAAATCGGAAAAATGTAATATTTAAATTTGTTCAATAGTTATTTCTCTACGAAATAAACAAGCGCCACAAAAAAACTACCACCAAAACCGCAAGCGTCCAACGTACAACTGCAGGCAACTGCAGAATCGCTGTCTTAAACTGCACAGGTGTACATGCAGTTCGTATCCTGTCCCGCTTTTTCGTTATATCTACTTTATTTGCCTATATGGAAATTAGAAATATGTTATACGCTTACCTATATGCGTCCAATAATTGCATCTTCCACGTTTGTGACGCGTACACTATTGAAGCTATATAGTATACAGTACATTATGTACCTACAGTGTGTCACGTATTTTATAATTTTAGTCGTTTTAGTTGCCATAAAATAGCCAGGCCAGACATTATATTATGTCTTACAAGGGTCTGCAGTGTATATATATATATATATAATATAAATCACTAATCCTAAATATCTTTTAATGTATAAATCAAGTGAGGGTGTGGTGCATTGAATTCACCGCATGACGCCAAAAAACTGTCAAAATGCACTTTTCTTTGTATTTAAAAAGGCAAAATGAAAATTAGTTTCCGGCATTGCACTTATTGTGTAAGTATATTTTTTTTTGACCCATTTTCAAAATGTAGAACAAATTTTAAAATATATTGTGATACACTAATAAACGTGTTTCATTTTGATTTTAATATAATAAGAATAACAGTAAATAAGTTAAACTACAAATTCCACACATAAACCTAATATTTTTGTAAAACAGTCGAGTAACCACACAACATGTATTTTATAATAATATAAAAAAAAAAAACTATTAAATAAATTGTGATGACGTATTGATGTTATAAGCACGAACATGAAAAAATTAAACATTAAATAATACACATATAATATAATAATTTATGCATTGAACAATAATGTAAAATAACAAAGTCATATTAAAATTAAACTAAAATTAATAAAAAGGTAACCTATTGGAAATTAGCGCTATTCTAATAAACGTGTTAAATGTTTAAGTATTTGAATATAATAGTATTTGTTTAAACTATTTGACATAGGCCAATTCGGTGTTTTTATATGTAAATCTTTTGGGGTGGTAAAAACAAATTAAATGTTTAACTTAGGGTGACTAGGGTGTGGTGATATGATAGCAAACTGGATGTAGTTGGTAAACTAAAAATAAAGAGATAACGTAGATTTTTAATAAAACAGTGTTTGACAAATTTATTTTTTTGGTGTCATTCAAAAACATACAAACTTGGATGATTGAAATTATCACCAAATGTTTATGTTATTGAATTCTATAAATGATAACATTTAAAAATATTTCTACTTTTTAAACTGAATCAATGGACACTTGAATTTTTCAGTTTTTTAGTTTTTTTCACTGGGTCAAAAAACTTGAAAATGTATTACAAGTTTCTACATAAATTTTTCATGTACCAATCAACAACTTATAAAAACTTATAAAACACATCGTCGCAATATTGTTTTATAGTGCTTAAAGTTAGAATCGATCAAATGTGCAAATCATTTTGTATTTAAAAATTCATAAAACACTTAATATTGATTGGTACCTACTTAAAGTATGAATATTCAATAAAAGGTTCTTTATAAGTTTTATTGTTGGAATTTAAAAAAAGTTTAGTTTTCAGCCAATTTTAGTTATTTTATATTTTTATAATTTAAAAATATTATTCGCGGCCATTTATTCTATTATATGTATAGAATATAGACGATAACGTGTTTTCAAATGCAATGTTTTCAACAACAATTATTTCAACCCATAAAAGAGTAGAATAAAATAAATACTTACTATAATAAGAATATAAAAAATATACCATAAAATAATATACTTAATAATAAGGGCTGCAGAAAGATCTCCTCACTCAGATTCGTTCTTCCGGTTCTTTATATATATGCAAATGCAATGATTAATAATTGAATTCATATTTAACTCATATACATTACAGTTATTTACTCCTTAATGACGAAACTTACTGTACAGAAGAGCAGTTACCTTCTTCCTCCTTTATAAATTATTATAATACGTATAATTGTGTTACCTTGTACCTATATTTTATATACTTATACTTTAACACCAATAATTAATTAATATTCTAAGAATACTCACAACAGTTATACAGTTTAACTATATAAGAGAAATAATATATTATTTTAAAACTTATACGAAGTTCGAAGTTCAATGAACATTTTTTTATCTGTACCAATATGGAAGCTCAAGTTAATATTCTATTTTAAAAAGTAACTTTGAGAGTTTGAGTTCTCTTGATATGTTTACTTGTTATTATTCGCTCTTGAATAAAATTTGTATATTGTAACTTCCATGTTTATTACAAATCAAATTATTATTTTCTTTTTCAACATATTTTTTAGTTGGAATTTCGTTAAAAAGTTAAATTAAATACATTTTTATTTGTTAAATTACGTTTTTTTTTTTTTTTTATAGCACAAAAATAATGGTATGTATTGCTGTATTATCGCCCGTATAAAGATATTTATATTAATTACAAAGTTTTGAAGTGAAAAGAATTCTTGAGTCTTTATACCTAAAGAAAAGTTTGAATACATTATTAAAAAAGTAGGCATTGAACTATATAAAACTTCATGTTTTGTTGATAAAACATATTATACAGAAATCAAACTGTAAAAAGTTGAGCTTAAGCATGATACGAATCAGGCACGTAGTATCATAAGCGTGCGTAGGTATTCTTGGCAGGGGAGGCAATACTTTAGCTAAGGAGGTCCAGACTCCAATCCCCCCACCCGATTTTCACCAATTGGTAGATAAAATATAATATTTTGGTGTAGAGGAAAATCTCGCAGGGGAGGCAACCGCCTCCCCTGTCTCCCCCGTGCGCACGCTTATGCGTAGTATGAATATATATAGGTTCCACCTCGCCTATAAAACCACCATGGAATGTTTTACGAAAACATTTTTAAGTTATATAGTAGGTATATTATAACTTTTAATTTGCATATTTTTTATAATATCATTCACATTTTATACGCAAAATAACATTTTACAATTCGTGTATGTAACGAGAGTATAATATATATATATATATATGTTATAATATTATATTATATATAGAACACTCTATTTATATTCAGCCATGTGAGGTTAGACGTAAGATATCCGACATCTTATTTATTTATGATCTTCTTAATAACAATATCAATTGTCCCAAATATTGTTATAAGTAAGATTGGTATTATAACTCATAACTAGGTATTCAATTAGAAGCTCAAATTTATTTTTTGTGCCTTTAAAAAAAAAAAACTTGTACCGATTTTTTTCCCGAGAGCGCTTACATTATGCAATCTGATTTGTAATGATGTTGATTTTTTTTATGTCTCGTGATTGTATCAGAATGAAAGCTTTGTCTTTATTTTCAAGTTAAAACTATTATTTTATACCTTTCTCAATATGTGTACTTGATTGGAACCAAAACTTGTATTGTACCTATTATTATAATAATATTATTTTTTTGATGTTTATATTATTATTATATCTTCTTTTTTAATAAACAAAAAAATAATGATGAATTTAAGTTATACACTAGAAAGAAGTCACTCATCTGTAGAGTCACTTAATTTCAGCGGGGATGGAGGAAGGGTTATTATATTTTATATGGTTATGATTTATAACACCCCCCCCCCCCAACCCGAAATTGTTTCTGTGTATGAATACCCACCTGCAATACAAGCAAAAGCTTTACTAAAATAAATTTAAAAGTTTACTCGTGTAATATGTACATATTTTGTGCATCAATATCATATTATAATATATCGGGCAATCAATCAGACATCAGAAAACGGTTTTTTATAAAAAAATTCACTTTAATTTTAAGAAATAAAACCTAACGGATTCATCAAGAAGGTTAGATCAATAGATCACCATCTAAGAGTAGGTAGTTCTGATTTTTAGACGTATATTTCGTGTTCGACACGAATCGATTTGTTAGTACTGCGGTCTGCAAGTACCTTATAGGTATAGTATGTCCATATATCATATATACATATATTTATGGTCTATATATTCATATAATCATGTATACATATAAACCTGCAGCTATGTCTGCGGTCAAACTCGGGATTCTTAAACGGTGCCATCTATAACAACATTGAGACAGGTATGATGTTATGTCACTTTCTGGTAGTCAGTTTCTTCAAAAATTGGTTTTTGAGCCGAATGACCAATTTTAATTTTTTTTTTTTTGTCAATATTCGTAAAGAGACAGTGCATGTGGTTCAAGACGAGGAACATAAATAGTTTCGCTCGTTCCGTTCCGGTCTGTACATGCAGTCAGCAGCAGTACGGTCGGAGCGCACACGATAAACTATATAGTAATATAACTATATACGTATGCGTAAACTGTTCTTGGGGATTTATAAATATATAGCATCCAAGTGTTTTAATGTATATAGATTGTAGCAGGTGTATGGAACGCTTTACTTTCGCAGCTGGGAAAAGTAAGGCCAAAATAAAATAAATGTCTAGACAAATCTAGTTAAAAAATATTGGTTTTTCGGCGAAAAAAAATCGAAAAAAAATTAATAGAAATCCAAAGTTTCCGCCAGTGGCAAAGTATGATTTTATTGCGGCGAAGACAACGGTGTGTGCGGCGCACGCGCCCGAGTGCAAGTACGCGAGTGCACTTAAAAATCGCCGCCGCCGGTGTCAGTGACCGAAGCGTCGCGGCGCCCCGGGCTCGGTTCCAGAATGTCTATTTCCAAATGGTCGTCGCGGGGCTCCGGCGCGAAATCGTAAATGTTAGGTTTATTTTTAAAAGCTCTCGGCGTCGCGCCACCGCTGACCCCCGCGCCGCCCACCCGCCGACCGGTCCAGTCCGTCTGCAGATATATACGCACAGACGACCACCGAAAACGCGGTCGACGGCCGCTAAAGGTTTGGCGACGACGAGCGACTCCACGGAACCGAATCACGGGCGCGCATAGTTGTACACTCCGAAGTTCTACGAAGTCAGCGTCAAAGGCGTGAATCGCCAAAATGTATTAATGGTGCAGATGGAGCCCTTCAGATTTTATCGCCATAAATGAAATAAAACTAATTACGAATTTAGATTGATTAGGTATACAATTTTGCACATTAATTATTTAATTGATATTATATACTAATTGTAGGTACATTTTTTACTCTTTCGAATGTAGGCGGTACGCTTCTTTATACATAATAGGTATAACATGTTTACAAAATATTTAATAAAAATGTACCTATAACTATAATCGCGGGTATGAGATTCGAGCAGGTGTTATCCAGGGTTCCCATAAGTGGGGGGAGGGTTTGTTCCTGCCAGTAGCGTATATAGAAATAATTTTTGGGGTGGGCTATAATATATATAGCGACTAACAATAATTATCTAGCACCTAGAGACTACAATATAGTTAACAGTTAAGACTGTAATTTCGGGAGGGGCTGCAGCCCACTAGGCCCCCCCCTTATATACGCCACTGGTTCCTGCAATAAAGGGGCTCAGCTAATTTAGAGGATCGTCGAAATGAATTTGTAATTTTTGACGTTTTTATAGGAATTCTTATTTTATACTAAATAATATTTTATTGGGACTGCAAATCCATTTACATACAATGGCCTAAAATTTGATACGGAGGCCTGCGGATATAGTTTTTCCTGAAATTTTGCGATTATGGTAACCTATACTTAAGTAAATTTTGATATAATTTTTTTAAATAATAATAACAATTTATAATAGTGAACATTTTCTTTAAACTTAAAACTTAAATTATCTAATATCTTTTTACAATTCTGCACAGCTCTGATACCTATACTATAATATATCACTCTTAATCTGTCATCCTTATATTATATATGTTTGTAATATTAACTAATGTATCAACTTTTGATTTATAACAATCCTCATAATTCCTATAACTGTTGTACATCAAAAATCAATATGATGCCAATGATACGATAGTGGTAGGTTGAGGGTTGGAAAAAAGCTTAACTATTTACGAAATCATATAATCATACCAAATCAGAAATCTACATCAATTAATAATTATTATTTATTATTCCAAAACGGCGATATGATAATTAATTCCACGACATGTCGAAAAAAATGATTTCTGCAATGTTTTGCATTTGTATATATTATATATTAGTTCCATTATTAGTTTATTATATATACATATATAAACTGACAGGCTCCACACCATTGCCGCGTCGTCTTAAAAATATATATATTGTATTGTATATTGAGCAGGCCGCAATGGTAACCTCGTGTGGTGGCGTTTTCGGTCCGTTTTTGGCACGAATGTTTGGTGGAACCGGCACTGCATATTTTATTTTATAAGAATACGGGGTAATTTAATTACACTAGATGATTCATAAAAAAAAAAAACACTCACCACAGTTGACGATAAAAAACATATATAGATACAAACTTAATACTGTAATATATGGTATAGGGATGATACAATATAGATGACAATTTATATATTTCACGTATGACATACGTATGTATAATTGTACACTATTAGATATTCAGATTAATATATTTAAATTTTATGTTGTTGCGTATTGCGTATAGGTAAATCAATATAATATAATTGTATATACTTCGTATTTTAAATAGTGTATAATGTATATTATATAAATATGGGTAGTTACTAAGTGGACACATAATGCATACAATGATGCGGCATTGGTGGAAATGTCAAATGGAATTTCGAATTCATTAGCATACCTTTACAATATTTTAACATTATCATGTTATATCATATAGAGTATCATCCAGAAAGATATTGGTTCACTAACAAAATGCAATAGATGCCCAAACAGAAATTGATTTTTTTTCTGTGGTGTATGTTGAGAATATAAAAAACAAATAAGAACACATAAAAGGCTCGGTGAAAAATGTGTATTTTATACATAAATATTTACTTAATATGTGAAACCCGTGGAGGTTTTTCTGGTGGGAAGAAGGGTGCTTTAATATTATATCTTATAAATTATAATATAAAGGTATTTTAATATTATAAAAAAATATTTACTTGTATTAATCATAATTATATTATGTTAAAACAATATATTATCATTTAAAAACTAATTCACACAACATTTTAACATAAAATAGCAATAATTATTGATGTATTCACCTATTTATTGTGGTAGCTGCAGTTTTAGATTTATTAAAACAATGTTATGTTATTTATAATAATATAGCACAATACATACCTAATTCACGATTTTTTCAGCTATAATTATTGTTATTTTATTGCATTAAAACCCTTGAATTTAATATAAGTGCCAAATTTTGTTAGTATTACTTAACTTTTCTTAGTGTATTGCCAAAAGTCATGTTGTGTGTCTGGCCAAAAACTGATCCTATAGGCTATAATTGGTTCAACAAACATTATTTAATATTTAAACACGCTACAAATTTCAACCAATTTAATATAAAGTTAAGAAGAGGTATTATTATATAATCGTAATTATATTTTTTGATAAATATGCAATACAAATTAAGAACATTTATATTTTATTAGTTATTCATTACTAACATTGAATTCATTAATAAATAAATATAAAAAAAATGATTAGCGCGTTACTCACGAGAACTGATAGTGGTGATTATAAAATAAATACACATTCATAAAAAAAATAGAAATAAATGTTTATCATATTTAGCTAAATTTCAATGGGGAAAAATAATTTAATGCATCAGCTACAAATTATTTGAACGTATATATATATATATAGTATTATACGCTATACATAATATAATATTTAAAGCCTAATACAATTATATACAGTCTATACATTACATATATTATATATAGTCTGTAAACATTATGCAATGCGTAAAACAATTAAACAACTATAGTAGTCTATATCTATATAGTTATGAAACGTAATGATATGTATACAACCATATACAGGTTAATTCATCAATCATGCTCACAATTCATTCTTATTTTATTCTATTTTGTATTATTATTAATTAGCTACTATCTAGTATATGGATTACGATAGCTCAACAATTATACATATTATTTTATATTACAGTTAAACATTTTCTACAACTGAAGTTAAATAATAAAATTGACGTTTTGACCTTTAATAAAAATGTATTTGACAGTGGTCCAAATTCTGAATTTTGGGTTTTTAAGTATACAAGTATACTTACTCAAAGATCGTATTATTTTCAACAGTACATGGATGTTATATACCTAGGAATATGTGGCGATACAAACTTGTTTTTTTCAGTTGAGAAAACCTCCTTATTCACTGTGAATTGTTAATCAGATGATTTTTTTTTAATATTGACACGTTTTAATCGAAATTCGGACGAGTAATTTCTAAGTAATTACGCTTAATGTGCTAAAGATCATGATTTTATATAAAATATTAAAAAAATATAATATGTAATTTATTTAGTTAAGTGTACCTACTTATTATGCTTGACTATTTTTACAAACTATATTATATTGTAATAATCTTCAAATTATTATGACTCCCAATAGTCAATACCGTTTAAATTTAAATCTATATTAACCATCATCAAAATAATGAGAAAATATGGATAATATTATTCTTAGTACTAAAATATTTAAAACTTTAAAATTGAAGTTACAAAAAAAATAAATAAATAATTATCTCCATAATAATTTAGGTACAACACAAAATGTGATTCTTATTTGAAAGATTAAATTTATGTCACCCATTCACCACAGTACTTACACTACTTAAATGATGGGGATTCGGGGGGTAAGCATATTTTGTAAATCGTCCAAATAGAAGACTTCAAGACGTATATAATCCTGTTTATAATTAAATCGATAATATTCGTTATTAATGTATATCTATACAAAATAATAAAATGTCTATAGTTTATTTTCTACCAATTTTATTTTTCTATAATATCTACCATAAAAATTAAATATTAATATATAATTTGTGTATAATTTTGCAATTAACAAAACGTCAAATGTTTTAAGTGAACATTTCCGTTTACATTACGGTATTATATACACACAGTAGGTATATTCACTATAATAATAATCGTGTGAGAGCTACACAACATAATATATAGTTATAATATACGCATTTATATACTGTTCTCTTTAATTTTTACAAGTCGATAAACGTCTCAATGATGAGTCAAATATTATGATTTTAGCTGTCTATTATATACCTACCTATACATTTCCGTTCGTTATTCTAAGTCGACTGGCGCTCGAAAACTGCATCGCTAAACCGCGGCTATAAAATATATGTAATACAGTGCATTAGTATACGCGATGATTATTGTATATCATATATCTCAACAAAAACACTACGTCAACTCCGTGTAAAAAAACGCTAAGTAAAAAAAAAAAAATATATAAATGCAATAAAATGTGTGATATAAGGTGGAATCTAAGTAAATAGTTTAATGAATAAAATGTATGTATAAATAATTAATTCAAATTTAATAAAAATTGGTTATTTATATTAATTTATAATATGAATTATTTTAACTCAAATTGATCCAATTTTGGTGTACTTAGCCGGAAACAATTTATTTATTGTAATGGTGCTTTCATTATTTATTACATAAACTATTAGTACTTGGCTATACATTTTTTAGACTGAATCTTCCGGCCAAGTAAACCAAAATTGGATCAATTTGAGTTAAAATAATTCATATTATAAATTAATATAAATAACCAATTTTTATTAAATTTGAATTAATTATTTATACATACATTTTATTCATTAAACTATTTACTTAGATTCCACCTTATATCACACATTTTATTGCATTTATATATTTTTTTTTTTTTACTTAGCGTTTTTTTACACGGAGTTGACGTAGTGTTTTTGTTGAGATATCATTAGTTTTTATTAGGGTCAAGATATTTTTTATTTTTTTTTCCATTATTATGATGTAATGTCTTATTTATAATTTTTTTAAGATGTTTAAACATATCGTTCTGTACAAAAGTACATTTTGTTTCCTATACTTCAGCACCCATTTTAATACTCTATCTGCACACCTACCTTGAACCAGAGGCATTTTTAATTTACCAATTGATCTATTGGCACATTTTTCAATATTTAATAAAATGGAAATAACTGTTTGGATTTTGGATTCTTTCTTTTTAGTGGTACTTCATGTACCGTGTTAATACTGCACTGTTTAATAGTAGTACTATTATAACTTTCAACTACGATTTTAGATTGAGTAGACTCCTGATATTTTTTTTCCTCATATCTCGCGCCTTTTGGAGTTAAGTTACCATTTTTAATGTAGACACAATTCGACACAAATATGAAGACAGTCACAATAAAGTATTATAAATTATAATAAAGACTGTTATAATAATAATTATTATTATAACGACTATATATTATTTAACAATAAAATGCTCAATGGAAAATGATAGATAGTCGATACGGTTAGGTTTGGTGATACCACGTGCATTGAATAATAATATTATGGACACGAGACAATAACGCCGACAACAAGCTCGTACGCAAGACGCGAGACGAAAGAACGAAATTTCAAATTACGAAAACAGAATGCACCGATACCGATAACTGATAAGCGATTGTGGACCATGTTCGCGTGTTAGTATGTTGTATGTGTCTAGCGGTGGGGGGAAGCAATAGTAGTGGGAGACACACGCCGCCGTCGCAAGAATCCTCTCACTCGTCCCGTCAACATGACGCGTTTAATACGGCAGCCGGCGGCGAAAGTAATATAAAATGATCACTTAAATATCCACAGTTTTTTGATCATAACTAAAATACTATTCAACCGATTCTATTTAAAATTATAAAAGCACGTAGCCTATGATTTTCTCGATCGATTGATATCTCATTCTAACTATTTGGTTCATTTATTAGACCTACAGCCTTTAATAAAGAATACCAAAATATTAACACGTATTAAATGGGAATGTTTAGGTTTCTGTATATATACACGGTCGAGTGCTTCGCCTTCCTTTTTTTTTTACTTAGCTCGCGACACTACCGTGTCGCTGGATACACTATTTTAGCATATAATATAATGTTTATATGCAAGTTCTGACACTATATATGCTTGTACATACATTACTAGGTACATGCGATGTATATAATACCTATATATATAGGTGAATAGAACTGTGAAGGGGATGATGGAGCGGGACACAACCTCCGGTCTTTTCGCACCGCTGTCTGACCTTCTATACCCTTCAGACGCACCTGCGCAGTGGATTAAAGCGTTCCGAACACGACAGGGACGGGGGCAATATCAATATTTTCCCATGGCTTTAACCGACGCTACCGTCTTCGAGGTCAACAAACCCACGATGAAACCGGAAATTTTCAAAATGGCCGTGGGACAAATTCGAAAATAACGTTCTCGGGAATCTGGAATTTCTAGAAGGGTACCTCTGTACACACGACATATTATTATATATTTAAATTATTCGTGTGTACACGACATATATCTAAACATATAGGTATATTATAATAATGTTATGTATTATATACGCAAATCGCTATTTTATTATAATAATATATAGATGATGATAGTACACAAACGCAAACCACGTGTTTTATAATATATAGGCCAGACCATCGTTTAGAAATATTTTAATACTACATATTTATAATATATATATATATAATATCTAATATGTTAATAGCAGACGAACAACAGGTGGAATTTATACGCGCTAGCCGTTACGGAAAATATATTCTGTAGGTCAACTCGAATGCTATACCTATATTATACACCTATACATCGTAATTCGTAATAAACATCAAAATATAATACGCAAATAAAAATTTAAAATTTAATGTTATAATAAAAAAGAGACGCATCACGATGGATTTGAATGGGTCATGTGTGCAGCGTTATAAATAATTATAATTAAGAAACGTTTACATATACATAAACAATAATAATATACAGACATATTAAAATGACTAAATGACGTACGCACAGATAGTGGCGAGAAGAAAAAATTCTAAGAGGCGTCGTCGTAATTTGACCTTTTGATATTATTATTGTCGTTTGCCGCTGCAGCTACATGGCGTGGAGTCGTTTCTTGATACTCGATGAATCTCAGAGGTTCGTTTTATTAAAAGATTGGTACCTAATGGTGCCGTATAAACGCGATCAATTTTTGTCTACTTAAGCATTTTCGAATCGTGATTTTATTTTTTTCAAACGGCGATTCCAGACAATCGTTTGGCGTCGCCGATTTACAGGAAAACACCTAGGGAGATCTCGTTTGTATACTCGTAAAAAAGCGAAACGTGGTTCTTTTTCGAGTAATCGCACGCCTACGGGGATATTATGAAAGCGAAAATAAAGTCTAAAATTATTTTATTTATAGTAATCATAGGTAGGTTAACTATACTAACTACATAAAATTGGTTATTATAATATATTAAAATATTATTTAACCGTTCTAAATGTGTTTATATGGAGTATACTGTATGAGTCATACCAAGTATATGCTCACCTTCATGTTTTCATTTGGTAACGAATTTATATAAATTCTGAATTTTAGTTGGATCGAAGGACCATATTTTCAATTGTTTTAGATTTTTTGTACTACAAACTTGATTATTATTTATAAACTTTATTATTATTAAGGCTTAATAAGGAGTATCTTGCAAGTACGACAGCACAAACTTCTGTTTTTTAAATAAGACTAAATTAAATAGGTAAAAAATCGTGAATAGGTATGCCTACTTACTTTTTTGTTTCTTAGTCAAAATTCAAACGATGAGTACATATATATATATATATATATAGTTGGTTTTTAAATTATATTAAAATGTTTATATAAAAGATGGCAATCCTTAAAATAGTTTCCGCAGAATACTGCTGATAAAAAAATAAATAAATTGAAAATGTGATCTTCAAGTTTCAAGTATATTTAACAATTCCGAAATTTCAATATTAAATTTTAAAAATGGGGGTGAATCTCCATTTATAATACATTAATACATTTTAAATTTTAATCTAAACAGTGTTGTTAGTTAAAGTTGTATGCTGTTGTTTTTCAAAAAAAAATCTTTAATTATAATAAAAATAAAAACTTTCACTATAATATGTAATATATGTAGAAAGTACGTACTAAATAATTTAAAAATACAAACAGACTCTTTTCAAACTTGAAAAAGTTCGAAAAAAAATTCATATACAATATAGGTACATTATTCCAATATATATATACAGCCTGGCGAAGTCTAATCCATCACGTTTTACAAACAAATCGACGTGCATATGATATGCAGGAGATATGTACTTATTTTGAAGTATTATACCTAGAGACCAGATTTATATGTGTATTTAAAATTTTTAAAAATAAGATGTTTCTATGCTCTATAATTTCATCAAAATAATCTTTTATAAGCGAATATAATAAAATATTCTTTTTCAAAAAATGTCATAAATACTGAAAAAACAAAAAAAGATATTTAAATTAATACTAATCATAAAAAAATTATTCAAACAGTCATGTTTAATTCATAATATGGTGAAATACTGTTCTACCTACCTGTATTGTTTAATTGTGTTTTAGATGTGTGATTGTACTGATTGTAGCACCTATAGTCACATATCTAAAATTCAGATTTATGAAATTGAAAAAAAAATAATAATAAATTAATAACATGTTTTAAGTAATAAAAACAAAAATGTATTGTATATTGTTGAATAACAGAATATTATATATCAAAACAATTCAAACATAAATAATTCAGACTTATGAATTCAAAAAATAAAAAATAATTCTTATAAGTATAAATATAGTTCTCATAAATATTGCTTTGCATCATTTCGTTAAGATAAATATGAAAAAAAATGAAAAAATTTTGGATTTTTTTTTATAAACCATTAGATTTATGAGAATATATTTAAATTAAACTCCAATATGCCAATATATTCTTATAACAGGTTTTTTGCCCAAAATATTCTTTAAAGTCGAAATATTCTTTTTTATGCACTAAAAATGTTTATGTATCAGTTCATTGGTAAATGAATCGTCGAAAAATCTTATCCAATTGGAGCTACATACTCTCAGTAAAAATTTGTAATAACCAAAAATTTCTGTCTTTAATTATATCATTATATGTTGTAGCTATAGCGTATTGTATATATACTGCCAGGGGCGTATTTATGGGGGGGGCTGAGGGGGCTTCAGCCCCCCCCCCCCCGAAATCCAGGAATTGTGTATTAAGTCTACTTATTAATTATTATGTTCTATTAGATGTAAAATCGTAAAAGTTCAATATAATTTTATAAAGAATTATTATTAACAACGAACAATTTATTCATATAATGTGTCAATGACGATTTTGATCATAACGATTATACCTTTGAGTTCGGTACATAAATGTTTAATTTTGACGTGCGGTTCTGCTGCATTATCGTTATTTCGATTTCTTTTATCTAAAATTGATTTACTGATATACACGCGTTGTCACGTCTCGATCACCGTACAATAATCATTTTAATTTTTTAATATCTATTTGTGTGTCTAGTAAATTATTAAGTTATACTTATAATTTATCGAAACATTTACAAAGTAAAAATATTGATTTATTTAATGCTCTTAATCAAGTTTCCGATGTAATTTCTGTGTTTCAATCCATAAGAGAAAACGTTGATTTAAAATTTAACAATATTTATAAAGAAGCCAAAGATGTTGCTGAAAAGTTAAATATTGAACCAAAAATGCCTCGTATTTGTAGCAGTCAAAGAAATAGAAGCAATGTACCATCTAACAACATTGAAGAATATTACAAAAAATCTATTTTTATACCGTACTTGGACGATTTGATGATGGCATTAAATGAAAGATTTATACCTCACAATGAAACTATAACTTCATTACAATATGTCTTACCAAGTATTGTAGTTGAAAAACCATTTTCTTATTTAAAAAAAAGCTGTTGAATTTTATGAAAATGATTTACCGGGGCTAAATGACGTTATAGAAGCAGAGTACGAAATTTGGCAAGCTAAGTGGAAGAATATTGAAGGCAACTTAAGGCCCACAACTGCTATAGAGGCTTTGAGTGTCTGTGATAATTTAATGTATCCAAACATGTATGAATTACTAAAAATACTAGCAATAATACCAGTATCCACCGCTACAGCTGAGCGCAGCTTTTCGACGTTGAGAAGACTCAAAACGTATTTAAGAAATACAACTTCAGAATCCAGACTAGTGGGACTTGCCCTTTTAGCTATTCATAGAGACATTGACATACCAGATGACATTTTATTAGATAAATTTGCTAACAGTGGCAAAGAAAGAAATTTAAATTTGATTTGATTTGTTATATGAATATCGTATTATTATTATTATTATTATATATTATTTCATTATTAATTTTTTGAAAACATTAAAAATCATGACAAAAATTAAAATTGTGTATTAATTTTCTAACTCTTATTTTTAATAGGCTGAATTGGGGAATTTCAGTTGCAGAAAATACCACAGCCCCCCCCAAAAAAAATATCTAAATACGCCCCTGTATACTGCTGTTACATTATTGGACAATCCGATTTATCCGCCGCGAAAAAATTTACAACGCCGCGTGTGACATATTATCTTAGTGAGTACATATATATACATATAAATTATTTCATTAAATATCGTGTTCAAAATTATTAGTGGTTGTACAAATAACCGAATTGACATAATCACACTTCCCACGTGCACTTCCCACGTGCACTTCCCACGTGCACTTCACATCGCACACACACAAATTACAAATGTATACATAAAATTATGTTGTATATATATTATTGTATTAGTGGCGTAATTAGGAATTTTGTTTGAGGGGGGGGGGGGGGAGGATCATATGTTTTTAGCAAAATTTGTAAGCATATATGAGATATGCAATAACCTACCACACCAAATATAAAATGTTAACAGTAAAATAAAAGTTTTTTTGGGGGGTCTCGGGGTCTATCTTCCTCAATCCTATCCTTTATTACGCCCTTGTTTCTATAATATTATAGTGCAATATTATATGGAACGATCGACCGATTCGACCGCCGTCTCAGGTCCAGATTGAAGCGGTGATCTACCGAGAAAATCTCAGTGGTTCGCTCAAAAAATAGGCCAATTGTAAGTGTTTGGGCAATAATTACTTTACAATACAAAATTTAAATACACTCATTTACCTCGGTGCGCTGCGTAAAATGTATAAGTAATTTTAGAAATGCTCATTTGAAAATGGGCTTTTTAGGACCGGTCAAAAAACTAAAATTCTGGTGGGCCGATACCTTGCGTACCCATCGCTGAGTCCGTCGTTTCTCTCTCAATATTTTATTATTATCTACTAAAGCCAACGCGAGTTTCCACGTACTGCATTCCGTAGCCGAACACGATCTCGTAATATGAATGTTATGTGTAGGGGAAAAACTGTATAATGGTATTATATATTTATATAGTAACTATAAATATAGGCATATTTTATTATAACACGTTATACCAGGGATTCTCAAACCATGGTACGTGTACCCCTTTGGGGTATACGTAATTTTTGAAGGGGTACGGTTAAGGTTTAAAATATATGTGTCTTTAAATTGTTCTGTACATATTTAAGTTTTGTAACTAAGAAGGAGTACTCAAAAAAATGTATTGGTAAAAACTAAAAAGGGGTACAGTATTCATTAAAGTTTGAGAATCCCTGTCCTATGCTATCGTACAATTATTTTTATATTCAACCGGTGATGCATTCGTCCCCTGCAAAATATTATGACGAGATTGAATTTTGGTCATTTTCCGTGTTTCGTGAGCTGCATATGCGCAGGGAAAACCGATGCAGTGCACACACCCGACGTGTATTTTATATTATTATAGCAGGCGCCTTTATATATATATATATATATATATTAAGTATTATATTATTTGAAGCTTTCACCCGACGCATTTATAGTCGTTAAAAATACACACAGTCCCTTTTAAGGGTTATATAGAAATATGTCTGGCTGTGGCGTGGGCGTGAAACCAGCATAAAAATAGAATTTGTCACTTCCCATGGACCGGAGCTATATGGGAAGGGGGGGGAGCGTGACATGAAAAATGAGGATTAAAAAAAAAAAATAATAGGTATATATTATATTTATATAAACGCGCGTTTCGTGTGTGTAACACTATAAATTGCGTCATCCGATTAGTTTTTCGGGGAGACGACACGTCTTGTAAGTTGTGTAGGTTATTTAAGTACTCGTACTATATTCGACATATAATTTATACCACCACCTATATAGTCAATGGATATGAATGATTAATGTTATGTATCTTGAATCTACTTATAGGCCTAAATGGTTTATGATTAAGTTGACTCGTAACCGTTTCTGTACAACATCGTTGATAAAATATTACGTTTTTCTTTATCGTTACAAAAGCAATAATATTCGAAAACGATAAGATTGCAGCGTAGGTCATATTATATAGTTACTCTAGGCGTAGGTACTAAATGTCGCGGCCGTCGTAATTATTGAAAAAAAAAAAAGTTAAGTTTAAACAGTAATATTCAAATATTATATTGGTACGTATATATATATATATGTGTGTTTATAACAGCTGTGTATAGTTCACAATGATTAAACATCCTTTTTACAGGCGTCGCGTGACAGCCGATCACGTTTTATATCAAAAGACATATTAAATTATTTAAAATCCTATACTTATCCTATACCTAATTACATGGTGTAAATTCATAATAAATACATTAATAATATGAATATCATACTAAAACTATTATTCGTTTCTAACCGGAAATTGTAATTCACAGAAATCATGTCAGGGATCACTAATAATCAGTTGATAAACAATTAGCCTTTCTTTCAATGTTACAGAACCATATTCATAAGCATTTCATTTATTGAATCATTAAAATATTTATTTTTTTATACAATATTAATCGTTAACATTAAAAGTAAATCATTTTTATCTCTTTAAAACCTCTTATGAATGAATACTACATTACGAAAGTAGTTTCTCGTTGGTTAAAAAACAATCAATCCATCAATTTACTAAACGTAAATAGTATTCTAAAAAAATTACAAGTATAAACATAAAAACATTGGTACCAGAGTTTCTTCAGATTGAATTATTTAAGAACTACTTCATTTTTTGTAGATGTACATAAAATATTTTTTTAATTGATTCATTTTCGTATGATTTATATATTAAAGTATATATAATAGTCTTATAAATTAAAATAAAAACATTATTCGATGTCGAAATTGATACATTATAACTACGCATTTATATATTTTAGTAACTAGTAAAGTAGTAAGTACCTAAACGGCTGAACCTAGATATTTTGTAAATTATTATATCAGCAATATCTAGAATTGGGAGAATCACTTTTTAAAAGTATTAAAATTACGTTAGGCACTCATCGTTACATAAAATATTTTAATTTTAATTACCTATACATTCATGTAACCCACGCTATTTTTTATCATGTTGCGTTATTTTTTTTTCATTTAAAAAGTAGATTTTATCGTAATTAAATTGAATTAGTTTTTAATTTTAACGACTATCTTATATAGCACCTAGGATTTCTCATACATTCTACATATATTACGTATTTCAATAACCCAGAAAATAATACGTTACACTATAGAATTTATTTTTATAATTGCGATGATTTAAATACATTATAATGCGTTCTGAAAAAGTAATTTTTTTACAGAAAATCGTAATTTGCATTAAGTTACCACCTAACACACCCAATATGGAGTATAGGTACTTAACAAAATCATATCAAACGGTTTTTGATAATTATTAAAATTGTATAGAGAGATCAGAGAAGTGGAAGAAGAGAGAAAAATATTAATCTGAAAATTGAACATTTATCCAATAAGTCTATAATAATGTTAAAAGTAATTATTAAGTATAATAACTAATAATTAATTTACACACTTGTAATGTTTTTAAGAGTACACGAAATTGTGTTTGATATAATTATGATCAATAAGTAATAACTACTTAATAAGTAACAGGAATTTATTTATTTTTTCAAAGGAGGATTACATGTTTAAACACCTATATCGAAATACATTTGAACTATAAATTGGTATAACAAATAAAATTAGTTTTATTGAAGTATTTTAATTAAGGAATTACTATGTTAGTACTGTAGACGTGAAAGATTGAATTATTTATAATGACAGTTGATGATCCAATAAATGCCAATTGGTATGATATTATTTATCCATCATATAATTTATTATAGATCAGCCGTTTTAATTTAGTTTTAATTGAAATCTGTGAATTATACTTTCTATATTATATTATTATGACATAATATATAATAATGTGATAAATTAATATTAAATATTATTATTGTATTTTTCTAGAGTACCTAAATGGCTAAATATTATATTTAAAATATATGTATAACTTATAAAGTTATGACATTTACATCATACCTACCTAATAGGGACTACCTACCTATATTATTAAGTTACTATTTAAATAATAATAGGGAATAGGGGGATGATCCGATCCAATGTGTAATTTAAAGGAAAATGCGATCCACAGACTTCTTAAGTAATATAGATTTTCTTATCAAAACCCTAAGATAAAATAAAAATATTGACCTTTATAGTAAGCTAGAGTTATTCTATATATTTATTGCAAAAAATGATGAGTACATTTTAAAGTTTTGTTGGGACCATAATCGCCATCATTCCTCTTGTATTTAGTTGGCACAATGCTAGTGGAAAATGAAAGAGAAGCACCATTCACTTTTATATTGTATTTATTCATTTTATCATTTTTAGAAAATTTAGGTTTTTAAATATAGTACGTTTTTACGTAAAACTAATCGTTTAAACCGAATAAATTAAAATCCATAATATCGTCTTTCGTAATTCCTTTGAAAATGAATTAACCCACATAGCGTATTTTCGATAATAATTATTATGTCATGTATTTATAGATCTATAATGGAATAAATTAAAATATTCTATATTAATGTATTTTAAACAAGAGCACGGGTTTGATATTATGTTAAGGAAAGAAGAATGTCAAAATTCATTACATTATAACCTACATACTTGTTTTTTGCAATATTCTTTAGTCTTTACGATATTGTAACTGTTATAAAACTCGTGTAAAATATTATTGGAAATTATAAAATAAATATAAATATATAATATATTAATATTACGCACAATGAACACATGTTTGGTTAGGAGTTGTCATATCCGCACGTGTTGTCCCGGCCTTACAAACGTTGAAACGCACAACATACCAAATATTACGTTCAGAATTATAATAGAGTGAATTGACCTATTATAACATAATATTATGATCTAAGGTAAGAATATTAGCTATATATATAAGGGTATCGCCAAGTTGCTTTTTAATATTTTAATTTGAAAGCAAATTACGAGCGTTTCAAAACTGTACACACGCTTCTATGAAATCCTGCACTTGATATAAATAAATTAAAAAAAAAAAATGTTACATATATGCATGCTGTACAGTGTTCGCGGATTATTGTAAAAATAAATGCACCTTTTCTGCAGTAGAATGCACCATCATGCACGCGTCGTGACATTAGGATAGGTCCCGTTTACCCCTGTATCAATAATGCAGCGAAACTTACTCGACGAAAAGTGTTTTCGGAAACCGAGATCTATACTGTTTTTTGCAGCTTGTACAATATTATATAAACAAACTATAACTAACTTTGATTTTTAATAGTTTTGTATATAAGCACATTAAACTGTACCTAAACATTGTGTTGTAGCGAACTAGCGAGTGTAGCTATATGGATAAACATTGACAACATTTTACAACTGTCGAACTCTATAATATATACTTAAATATTTATGATATATCGTATATAATATGTAATGTGTGTACTTATATAATATATAATATGTATCTGCAGCACATTTAGACCGTCGATAATCTTGACATATTGTAATCGTTACTTATAGGTATACTATTTTCTAAAACGTTTGACGATCGTAAAATATAAATTGCAGAAATGTATACCTAAGTTATTGAATTCTGGAGAAATATTATAAATCTGTGTTCCTTTGCAAACTGATGAAAAAAATGTTGTATAGATCAATCGGCTAAGATCAAAGTGTAGATAATATCTTTAAAAATGTATTTTTGTCTCTTCACAAGTTTTCGTGCCGTCAATATCGTTCGTCGTATCATAAATTTGTAATTGACATTATTTCGAGTTGATTTACGAGTTTTCTACGGGAAAATAAAAACTAAACTGCCGATGAAATAACGATTTTCTCCGCAGTTCATTTATTGCCTGCACATTCTCCTCATCGTTGCGTTAAATGTGTGTGGAGGAAAGGTGGAGGTTATCTCTCAAGTGATTGTAAGAAACCGTCATCAGATCCCGCGCTGTATATTCGGAGCCACGTACAAACGATGTCCCTTTTACAAAAACATCATCTCAACACGAATAAAACATATATAATGGTCATCAAAAATATAAATAAACATATACGTCAATAATAGCTAATAATGCATCACATAAGCAGTTCGACCAGAAAAAAAATGATTAAAAAATTCCTCAAAGTACAGAAGTCCATCATTAGCAAACTACTATTCTTATAAGTTATAACCAACATTATTATATTATCTCCCATTGCATTTTATTTCCATTCCATAATAATAACACCGTTATCATTTTATCACATTATTGTAATCATTATTATCCATAATTTTTCATGTTCCTATTACAATTTTTTCCAGAATAATATGTCAGAACTCATATAATATATTATAACTTGTGTATTATTTTACATTAGTTATAAAGTATTCATCAATATATAATATAATAGTAATAAACTGATTTCTCAATAATTTTTTTTTTTAAGTGTTATTAATTTACATACCAGTAAAAATAAATTTACATTTAATAGCACAAAATTGTCTCTATCGAACCATGATGGAGGAATAAAATAAACGTAAATTTTTAATATACACAGGTGCACGACATTTCTTATAGTTCGAGTATCTATACAAGTTTGAAGTAAATTGTAAACGTAAAATGTAAATACAATATTAATGAATTGCTTAAAATAATATATTACTCAACAAATGGCATGTGAAAACCGATTGAAATCGTACAGCATATAATATTTTTATTTTTTATTTGAATTGAGCCTCGGCAACAATGGCATATAATATTATAATATATAGGTAACGTCGAAGTGACAAAATCTCTATGAAGACCGGAAAATATTTTTCAAATTATTCTATACGGAGATTATCAGTTTTCTGGTGTCTATAGGGTGGTTCCACGCGGACCATAGAGTTTTGTAATCGTAAATAGAACGTGAGACGACGGGACCGGTCGAAGGGGTAGGTCCAGAAATTGGAATGGGGGGGGGGGAGAGCGCGCCGTCGGAAGGTAGTAGGGCATAGCCGAAATTCTTTTTGCGGTTCTTACGACGCGACGGCTGTGTCGGGTCGTGTGTGTTAACTATGGAGTGAAAAAGACAGTGACAGACAGTCAGACGGACGGGCGGGCGGTGGGGAGGTGAACGCACCGACCCTTCGACGACGACGACGTGAACGCGCGCGCTTTTGTGATCGGTCTCACACGCAAAACGTGTACAAGAATAGCGCCGCCGCCGCCGTACATTGCAGGGCACCATTGCGCCGCGCCGCCGTTTGTTTAGAGAAAAACATTATTATTTTCTAAAGGTGCGTATAGTGTTGTGTATTTTTATTCTTTTCCTCTCGATCTGTGCTCTGCTTCGGTGTTATTTTCGAGTTCGGCGCAGTCACCCCGCAACCGCCGCCACCACCGCCACCGCCACGGAACCTTGGACAAAACTGGTTGCGCCATGGACAAGGGAGTGTGTGTGTGCGTGCGCGTGTGTGCGACACAAGCGGGGTGACGTGGTGGCGGGCCACCACCGTGAGAACACTATACACGCACGTACGACGAGGGGGTTGTGTATGTGCCTTTCTGTGTGTGTCTGTCTATCCGTGTTTGTGTGTGAAAGAGAGAGAGAGAGAGTGTTTGTGTGCGCGAGTGGGTATGTGAGAACGCGGCGCTATAATATTTGAGCGGCGGAGATTGCAGCAACCGTTTCACTCCGCAGTCCGTCGTCTCACTCGTCCGCCCATTCCGACGCGATCATCGGCGGCGGCGGCGGCGCCCCCGATTCACACGGGAAACCGCGCGTATATAGCTTTTGTCCAGCAGGTGGCGGCGGCGGTGACTGGTGGCGCGGCGGCGGCGGCGGCGGTGGTGGTGGTGGTGGTGGCTCCAGGGACATTCCTTTGATAATAATGTACATCGTCCTCCGCGCACCGCGAAGGCGGCGCCGTTATAATTATTGTTATTATATTATATTATTGTTATTTATTGTGTACAATTTCGATTGAACGGGCGCGAGTTTTTCATTTCGCGATCCGCCACGACAGCAATAAAAAATGCAGCCGTTGCCCCCTCGCGGAATATGCAATCATTTAATAAGGCGACCGCGACGCTAAGCCCAATACGGGTTTTTGGTCAAGTACAATATGGGCACGACGACAACAATGACGGTGGCCGCCGTTGTACTAAATCGTTTGGTTCTCACGCGTTTGTTTTTTTTTTTTTTTTTTTACTTCCAAATACGTAGGTATCGCTTACGCGCCACATAATAATAAGTGTTGTATAATATGCTAAACCGGTAAACTTTTATGTTTTTTTGAAATTTTTACCCCTAGCGAACGGAATTCTAATTTTACAACCGTAATCAATGATATTATACAAATGATTGATAAGGTTATATATAACAAAATATTGTGTCCATTGTATTTTTTCACAGTCCATCACACTGTAGGTTTATCAATGAGACTGTTTATGTATACATGCACTATACGTGGATTCTTCTCCGGAATTCATAGTTTTTTACCTGTTGCTCGGTCGAATTCCCTCCAAAATTATTGGAGGGAACTCGAGTATATAAATGCTACCCGCCATAACCATCATATACTCTCGAGTTCCCTCCAATAATTTTGGAGGCAACTCGTACACGTGTACATTAAGGAACAGGTGATATCAAATAATCTCCACAAGAGAGTTCACGTTCGATACGCATATTGATATTTCAATATTTAATAAATATCTACATAGAAACTAACGTATAACAATCATATACATCATCCAGAATAAAATAAAAATACTGGGTTTTTAAAGGTACTTGTTGAGAATATAAAAATTAAACAAACTCCAGGTAGGTACCTATGTAAATTACAAATAAATAGGTTTTTAACTCCCTTATGATTAGTTAATTATTATCTTTATTTATAAGTATACACTATGGTAAAAACCATAAATAAATTACGCACATAATATTAAAACAAAAATATAGCATTAATAATATATTTTATTTGTAAATTATGTGTTTCTTGTGGAAGATCATATGTAATTAAAAATAAATAAATAAATAAATATAATATGTTCTACTATAATATAGTCTCAATCATCGCATAGAATCATAATATTATATATAGGTAGCTACAAAGCATACCTTTCTGATATGAATATTATTATTTTTGACAATGGATAAAAATTATTTATCAAACAATATTTTTCAAAAACCTAGATTCACTTTATATTTTTATTCGATTTGTACGTTTATTTGTTAAGATCATAATATGTTATAGAAGCTAAAAAAGTTCTTATTGTTATAAAATCCATTATTTTTGTGTTTTCTCACCGAATTACTTTTTTTTACACTCTCAATATCGAAACAATTAAAACGAAATTCTCTTTTTTTATGTGGTGGAAATTTCGTTTCTTAGTTGTGACTTATGAGGACGCCAACGCCACACCGGCATATTTTGTTTTCTCAGTATTAAAAACGTATAAACTGGAAAATGTTACGTTCACAATAGTACTACATTTTATTTAGTAATTTTTAAACTTAGATTGAGTTTACCTCTCATACAATTTAATGTCAAGAATAAGAGACTCTCCGAGGATTTTATTGATATTATTATTTTTAAGTAAATTATGATCATTTTAAAATGAATATAAAATAAAAAACCGTTCAAAAATGGTCATAACTAACTAAAAAATAATAATATCAATAAAATCCTCCGAGAGGTCATCTTGCCTTTACATTTTGTAAGAGGTAAATTCAATGTAATCTTAAATATTACAGAATAAAATGTATTATTATTGTGAACGTAAAATTTGCCATGCTGTACGTTTCTAAGACGAAAACAACACATGCGGCTGTAGTGCCCTCTTAATTGGTTAGTAAATACCTTATAAGTTATAAGTTAAAAGTTACGGAGATTTACTAATTAAGTATTTATAGTGCCAGTACCTAAGTATATTTTATTGACTGTGCGTTCCTTCGTTACCCATATATATATAGTTGGATTGGAATTCAATGCCGCAAGACCAAATTGGTCTTATAGTTGAATAACAATGAATAATTTTGTAGTTATAGTTTTATATTATTTTAGGTTAATATCGAACGATAAGAAGTGGCAGAGCTGATCTTTGAGCGAGCATATACTTTGTTTTTTATATGAGGTATTAATGTATAATTGATATTCGTAACAAATAAATTGTTGATCGATGTTCATCTCAAAGTAGTGTACGTATTGGATAGGGGTTGAAGTGAGAATAGCTACTACCATAATTATATTTTAAGAGAAATATAAGATATTGTATTAATTTGATGTATTAATTATTCTAAGTCGTATATTAATCATCATTTTCATTTTCGTAAAAAAAAATCACTCATAACTAAACGACTAAACGTTAAAAGTGTCAAGTTCAATAGACAATTGGATAGACCTATTGCTGATTTGATTTAGACTGCATTCTATTGGATGCACAGATTGCTTATTAAGATTACCAATCATAAGTTTTTTCTCGCTATATTTATGATTATCATCATTTATATACTGATCATACAAAATATAACTAAGTACGTATTGACGAATACAAAATAATAATAATCAATACCTTAACACTCATTTAAAGTGCAATACGTATAAGTACAACTTAACATAACCGGCATAAAAGACCAACTGTAATACTATATATTATATATAGTTTGTATATCTAATACAAATATAATATTATGGTCATATACATGTATAATGGCGGTCGTACACACGACACATACATACATACTCATATATATATATACGTTGTTTATTGTTTATTTATTGTATGATTGACGTTCTCAAAATCTAACAGGACAATATTTAAAAATTTCGAACAAGTCATATAAAAGCTTTAAACAAATAATATATGTAGGTGTAATATATATTTATATACAGTAGTAACATGGGATAATTTTTTACAAGTATTGAGATATATATTATTTTTAACTATTTATACTACAGTCATATATAATTTTAATTAACGCATACAAGCAGGGGTAGTTTAGTTTGATATACCTATATAGATATGGCGGTGTATCCGAATTGGTTCCCAAACGTCCGAATTGGTTCCCGGGTTGTTCCGAATTAGTTCCCGGGAAAAAGCATTTTCAATTTTCCTTCCCATTTTATACAGACTTAGGACTGCCTACATATTATGCAGGTATGGTTAAAAATTTGTCACGAATGTCATTAAAAAAAAATATAGTTTTTCAATTCGTCAATTTTTCTTTTTTTATAAGTATAATAGTTAGGTATGTATTAATAAAAATTAATAAGGTAAAAATTTGCAACAAACACTTTTTATAAATTCTAATTCGTAGGTTAGGTTAGGCGTTCGTATAATACTATATAAGTTCATATTAAAGCAAAATTTAAAAATTTCTATTAGAAATTTAAAAAAATTAATATGGCAATTTTGTTGATATGATTTTTAAAACATGTTCGCAATAAAAAAGTTTCTTGTCTACCTATTATTTATTCATTAGAATATCGGGAACCAATTCAGATGTGTTCCGTTTACCTAGAATATCGGGAACCAATTCGGATGTGTGTCTCGTGGAATGTCGGGAACCAATTCGGATGTCAATTTTCAGGTATGGGAACCAATTCGGATGCAGCCTAGATATGGGTACGATATTTATTTAATTTTATGAAGACTTAAGGGTATATATGAGATATTGTTAATAAATTAAAAATGTACGAGCACGTGGCAATTATTTATTTATGTATTTCCAACGGGATACCTATTTATTTTTAAAACATGATTATTTAATTTATTCAATATAAAATAGCATTATCAGTTAACAGTAATGCCTCTGTACGTTAATACTATTGTTTTAAAGAATTATATACATTTGGAACAAAAAAATATAGTAAAAGACTTAAACTTAAAATATTCTCTGAACTGAAACTAATTTTCAAGATAATTATATTCGCTGTTACCGTATTTTATTATGTAAGTAAATCATATAAGTAATACAATGACAACATATATAATAATATATAATACACGCGCATCCATCATATAAAATATAAATAGGTATGTATAATAATATTAAGTTTAACGCATATTATATACCTAGGACGAGCCATTTATATATACAATCACAATAAAGTTGTCAATCGCAAAATCGTATTTTATAAATAATTTATAATATACATTTACTTACGATTGCATTTAAATATCATCGAATATATATATAAACTGGCGTTCGCACGTTTAACGCGTACGCGTATCACTCAGTCACGCCCACTTTTCGACTGTAAATTACGTTTTTGAATTGGTCATCTTATATTCGAGTTCCATATATTATTACAACAATCATGGGTACCTATATATATTATTTATATTCATTCATTTTCTTGCATGTAATAAGACATCATATATTATTAAACACATGCAATTTTAAATATCTATATTATAGGTATATATAATAAATTGAATACGCGATATATATATATATATATGTATAGAATACATAATTATATAATAAAATATATACCTGTAACATACATCTATAATAATGACATTTGTAATATAATATAATAACACAACATAATAATTATAGTGCAGTATTCGCTGCTGTATATAATATAGTATATACAATATACATAGGTATACCTATACAGATATCACACACAACATGTAATAAATTCAAAATATACTTATAATATATATATATATATATATATATTCTTTTATTGTATTAAATAAAAGATTAATTGTACAATATAAATACATCAATACAATATATCTTAAATTTATACCTACCTTCTTTAAGCGTAGTTTGTCATGAATGTAGGGAGTTAATATGACTTATAAAATAATATACAGTTGCTTATGATAACAGGATAAACATGATTAGTAATTATATACAAATTATACAAGTTATACAAGAATTATACTAGAAATAAAATCTAGATTAGAACAAAGTATAATAGTTAATATATAAAGCAAAGATGTTATAGAATATTGTATAATATAATATAAATGATATACATTTTATTCAATGTTTAATAGAGACCAATTTTTAATAATATTTTTTGCATGTTTTGGTTTATCTATTATTTTTTTTAAAAATCTAAATCTAGAGAGTTATAAAATTTCGGACCAAGATAATCCACAAATTTTTGACCAAAAGAAGTATTCGTATATAATTAATTTTAGCATCATATACCCTATTTTCCCTAGTTTGTTTAGATTTATCTGTATTATATACCAATTTCCCATATTTTTTATTACCTGTTTAGAACCTTCTAAACTGTATTTATTTTGACATATTTTAATAATTTTATTTTGTTGCAGTTGTAGTGGTTTTAATAGATTTTTGGGTAAGACAAACATATATACATACATAAAGGCTATATTGTCACGTAAACCTGCAAGATGATCAAAACTTTTTCGCAAAAATACTCAACTTTGCAATTTATTCAAATTATGTATATAACGCAATTATTGTATCATTTATGTAATGTAATGTATAGATATATAAATACTGCCACTATAATACTCGCAAAAAATATGACGTATATAATATGTATACACCTGCTAGTCATCATTATCGCGATAAATTTTGGACACGCCTAACGATGACTGCAACAGTGGCGACGGACGTCGTTGCTGCGGGGGCCGCCGCGCCCTGACCGCACACACCACGCGTGCAGGCGTCACGCCGTCACTGCAGCGGATGTGCAACAGGGGCGGTTTTTTTTTTCTTTTCAAAAGTCGCCTCTTCTTTGCAGTCAATCAAACTACGGAAACCAATAGTGCATAATATAATTCAAATAATACGCGCGATTTCCCGTCGTTTGATTCACATCATGATGCACCTATATACTTGCATGCTGCAATAATTAGTGGGTATAACTAATTACCAAATTCTACTTTTACAGGCGTATCATAATACATTTCAAACGGGGCGACGACAATTATCTGTTTAGCGTGCGCACATTAGACGTAATATATTTCATAAATCCATACAAATATATGGGCACAACCCTTCTCTACATTCTTTTGAAATTAAAACAACCACATTATGAAATCGCAAAAAAAATATAACTAAAACTCTGCGACACACGAGATCGTGGCGTGAAAAGGACGATGAGAGAAAATATGTATTTCGGCGGCGCGGCAGTGCGGATTTCGCGAAAGACGTCCATTTTGTTAGTCGCGCGTAGCCGGTGACGTCACGGCGCGCATTCACCAACCTACACAGGGCCCCAACGTTGGCCGCGCCACCGCTATCTTGGCGACGGCTGCACACACACACACACGCACGCGTGTGAGCGCGCGCGCACAACAATATAGTATATAGGTATATACCTAATGTATACATAAATTTATTGTATTTTATAATACGTATAATGATATGACGACGGGACAAGCAGTGCTGCCTCGTTTCGCACGTTATTATCGCGTGAATGCGAGTTGAAAAAAAAAAAATCAACGATAAAGAAAACTAACAATAAAATAACGGATCGGGTGGATACATTATTGCGTACATTAAATGTATATTTTCGTAAAAAATGTATTGAGACAAATACAAATTGAGTATAATATGACATTATAATATGATACGTTATTATAATAAACTATGATGTTGAATGTACCCTAAGACTATAAGATGTACAATTTTTTTTTAAATTTCTAAAATATTCATTTTAGAATTTAGAACGTTTTGTGCTGTAGGATTTGAAAAAAAAAGGACATGTGTCTGGTTTTGGCCCCAAGGCCTTCAACTATGCGCACATTTATTACGGCGAGTAAAACATAATTTTGATGTTAATATGACGTGTACTAAAATTTAATAATATATAATATTATCGCCTCATATAGGTCCTACACATTGCAGTATTTGTTATATTATTGTTATACATCGGACTGTCTTGCGGGACGTCGAACGGGCATCCGCCCACCGGTGCGTGCAGATATATGTACCAGCGGTAACTCCGTGTACCAGGATTTGCGTGTTAGCGGTAAAAACGATGAGGAAAACGCCCTGCAAATAGGGACACACTGCAGCTGCTTAGAGGGGCGAGCAAGAAGGGGACGGTCTGAATTATTGAAGGATATTAATTATTTTGCTATATTTGTGTATGAGACAGGAGACATAATATGAGAGGTATAACATCAGACAAATATAATAATATAATATTATGGTCGTCGTCATCGCCGACACGGACACTGCGCACACGTCGGACTGCAATACTGTGTGAAAACGGTGCCATAAACCGATCGAAAGGCCGCGAAGTGTATAATATAATAATATAATCATATAATATATTACGTGTGGACGGAAATTATCGGTCGGTATGCGACTCGTCTGTATAGAAAGACCCGCGCTGGCATGGCAAAACTGTGTGAGGTTCACCTATACAGAGCCCCCGGGCCCGCCGGACTCCTAAATCGTGCCCCTGGAGTCGTGAACCTCGCGCGCCAGCCGTTCGCGAAAAAAAGTACAATAATGAACGGAAAAAAAAATTCCCCGAAAATATATAATTTATATATATACAGAGAGGCGCGACGAGCGATTTTTCGGAAAAAAAAAACAATATATATATATAACATAACATCACGATATTATATTGTAGCGATTCCTGTTTTGCACGCGTGTGTTTAAAATAATAAACGCGCCTTGTGCACAATTATTAGATATTATAACACTGCAGGCTGCAATGGTATATATAGGTAGGTAACATATTGCTGTATACGACAAAACGCATATCATAATATAGTCGAAACGATGTTTTCGAAATCGTTGCAAATATTGTATTACAAATATTATAATATACACATCACAGTGGGAATGAGATGATGATGCACATAGATGTGATAATTATATTATTATAGTATAGGTATACCGTATAATATATTATTATTATTATTATTGTCATTACTCATTATCGTGCGGTTTTATATAGACGCGATGTCGAGACGCGCGAACCGCAGTGGCACGGTGCAGTGCGGAAAATAGTGTGTAGGTTAGTAATAACATAACATATAAATGTAATTGTACATGTCAATATCTATATGGCTATATATATATATATATATATATATACGTATTGAATGTGTATAAAATAATATTATGTTTGCCCAAGAGAGAGAATAAAAAAGCGATTTGGTGGTGACAAACCACAATAATGTATATGTGGTGCATATATGGCAAAAATGTACCTAATACATTCGAAGTAGCAGCACAAAATCATTGTGAACGGTGCGCATTTTTCAAGGTTTCCACGCCACAGGAAAACGGTATTATAACAATATATTGCGGTCCACCGGTGCTGCTATCTGGACGACAGTATACTGCAAGTTATGTATGATCGAACTCGTTTTGCGGTGTACAATTAATTTGCAATAACTCGGTGTAAAAAAGGTACCTCTATAACCTACGTTTGCGCACAAACATTCTATTATATGGCCGTACATATACCTTATACTTGGGTAGTTGCAGGCTGGATTAGTGAGATGGACGGAAGTGCAATGCTGCGTTTCGGCATCTTCGACACGAGCGTGATGCTGCAGGGCGAACTGAAACAAATTGAAATGTGCTTTTAGAGTATACAAGTTTTTATTGGGCAGGTGCGCCGTATAATATGATCAGAAACGGCAATATTATTGTTGTGCTTTGATTAAAGTCATTAAAGATCATGTTGAATTTATATTTAGGTTTGGATCTATATATAATATATATACCACTGCTGCCTTTATGTTTTCATCGCTGATAAGTAGGTATATATTAAAATACACTATAGCTAGTAGCTGTAGTATAAGTTATACTGTATAACGTCACTTAGTCCGGGAAACAATTAATATAAAACACCTACCTCGATTTGTTAACTATTTCCTGTGAGATAGGCAACCGCCTGTGGCGGTTTGGATATACCATTTGGTATGTTTTCCATTGTGGTTCTCTACATTTTCCTGATATCTCTAAGAAGATTTGCTGGAATTTTCTTTAAATTTCTTTAATATAGATTATATAAAATAACTCCTGTAGGTATATAATATACTCGTATATATGTCCTTATACAATATAGGAATATGGTATTCGATTTTCGAGATTCAAAAGTCAAAATGAGTTCATTTATGAGTGATCTTACAACCTGAAAAACGAAGCTGTAAATATGTGTTCAAAATTTGGCGTCATTGCTGGTGCCATTTGTGACAAATCGACTCCAGAAATTAGCGACTACTTATAAATTCATAACCATTTTTATACATAATAAACAATAATAATAAAGTGATACCGATACGCATTATAATTAACTATATCATCATATTATAAAAATCTGCGCTCAAATAGGTTTTTGCGAGATCTAAAACAGTTTTTAATATGTCTGTTTTTAGGTATCTGAGATTCAACAACTGTTGTAACTATTTAAGAGTCCCGTGGGCATATAGGAAGGTATGGAGTTTTGGGGGTTCAATCCCTCTCACCATCATCATCATTGTTCATTTTTTATGAGTATAAATGTATAAAGATAAACGCTAATTGGTTATAAATTATATTATCACACCAATTTTTATGTATAGTGTAAACTATATATTATGTAGCATAGGTATGTTATACTATAAGTAGGTATAATCATTATTATTTTACACCTGCGCGATAATTTATTTACGTACGTATACTAATATGGGATTAGAACGGTTATAAGATTGCTGTATACCTATATACTTACAGATAGAGATATGTTGTATTAAAAGAGAACGAAAAGTTAAAAATTTAGTTTATTTGCAGTTTGTTGCTTACTATAGTCTATAGATATCAAGCGTATGTTGTCTGCCTTAACATTATTATAGTTTAATAAAAAAACTCAATTTTAAGATTCGATATTGTCTTTTTTTCGGTAGGTATATAGCGGCGCTCAACGGAGACGTTGGCTCCATGATGATGATTCCCCAATCCTGCACAGCACAAACACCATTTAACTTTACAAGTTTTATAACTATTCCCGTTCGTCTACTTATCTAATATAATATAGGCGCCGATCAGCTGTAATAATAAACAGCCAACAGTGTATTGTGTGTATATTAATAAAACTGCAATATGCATATTGATAATAACAACAACATTATAATAATAATGGTGTTATACAGACGTACATATTATTGGCTTTCAACACATCATATACAATGGTCACGTGCCCTAGGTCGTGGACAACGGCGACCGCGAACCCTCTCCAGCAGGCGTCGGCTAGGCGCGCACTATATATTATAATATATTACATCGAAAAGGGGAAAAATCGATTGCTCATTGCGTGAACTCCTCTACTACCCTGCAGCTCGTATATTAAATTATTTCGACCAAATTCGGAGTAACCTGCAGCACTCGCATAAATATATAATGTACATTGGATATATATATATCAGTAAACTGTTACGTATATCGGTTTATGTTTAGGCGTATAAATATATGTTGGTTTGGTTTATATGTATGTACATACATGGGTATATGGACACACCAAATCGTCGCCGCCAAAGTTTAGATTATATTATAATTTTTGTCTGTTTGTGATGATGGTGTATACCTAATGATGTCGATTCCATCGATGGAGGCAAATTCATTGTTTCGAAATATATTTTTTTTAAACGTTTATATCCTCATTTCTACCCATTACTACAGAAATGTATACATCACCAATTTATAATAGAATATGTAGATGTATATTATGTATAATTACAAACTTGACTATACGGCACTATATAGCAGGCATCTTCATCAATAATTGGTTGTTACCTATAACGGTTATAACTATACACCGACGACGATACCAAATTATAAAAGTCTTTTGCTTCGCATGAACTCAACTATCGTATGATAATTACATCGATCAATACGCTATAATGGTAAATATAGCCTAGCGATTGGCGAATTTGGCGAATTTGGCAAATTAACACAATATGAGGCGACAAAATATTACGCGTTATTTCTTACGTCAGACATGACGCACCTACTTAATAGTTAATACCATATAAAATATAAATTATAATTAAAAATGTTTAATAGGTTAGGTTTGGGTTAATGATAGATTTTTTTATTATTTCGACTTTCTTATCCATAAGTTTAATAAGATTATAAGAATAATAACATAACATTATATAGTAATAACTAGGTAATAACTAATATAGTAATATGTATAAACAAGTAAATCACCACCTCATAAATTTCTCCAAGGAACTACGAAAGTTTTATGCATAAAACTGCAATAGGGACCAAGGGACCTATCCAAGTGTTTATACGAATATATTATATGACCCAATATTTTTTTACGACTCACTTCTCCATCACTTATTGGTAAAAGATTACCATAACTTGATTTGTCATACAAACAACGTATATGTACCTAAATACTCTATACATTTAACAAATGCAAGCGTTTTAAATTCGTATTTGGTTCAAACATTGTCTTATGTACTACAACTACAGTAAAAATAATGCAATTTTAGTATATGCTGAACATTTCTGGTTTTATTATATCTATTATGTATATTTCTAATAATGAAATTGAATGTTTATATATGCGTACAGGGCTCCCACAATTGGAGGGCGGGCTGTTTAATCATGAAAGTATTTATTAGGGTCCATTGAAATGAATTTGTAATTTTTGATACTCGGAAATTTTAATAGGATTACTTGCTTAATATTTTACGGGGTCCGCAAAGGCATTTAGAAATACAACTCAAAATTTGATGCGAGAAGGCTGCTGCATGTATATAAGATCAATTGCTCTGTATAGTTAGATGTATAATTAAAAATTAAATTCATCATTGTTCACGTTACTTTGGCATTGAATTGGCGGAATTGGCAATGTGATATTTCAAATTTTTTTCAACAGTCCTATGTATGTATCACCTATATAGGTAGAAAAACGCATTGATTTAGGTACATAATTATGATGGACTGAACCACTGAACAACTGTATATCTAGGCATAACATTATTTATTTCTATAAAAAAATTGTAATTATTCTGCTAGGTACAGTTATATGAATTAATTGTTATTTAAATTTGTAGTTTGAAGATGAATTATAGTTATATAACTTATCGTATTTATTTAAGTGGGAGTATGGGATATATCTAACGAGTTGTCAGTACCTATTATCCCCCACTTGAACTGTATTTAGACTGTAGACTAATTATTGGTATGAAATATGTATTGAAACTTACAATAAATAAATGGAGTGTGTGATATCTTATATTACAATTTTATAGTATGGTTATGTTTAATATATATACTATGTGTCTATTTAATAAACACATCTATGATCTATTTATATATTATATACTAAATTATTCGATAGTGTCACAAACTGTACATGTATAGGTGGCAATGTAGTATAAGTATAAGTAATATTATTATTCCTACCTAACTCGCACATGCAGTGATTCTTTAAACACATAATAATTGTAGCCCCATTTCTTCTTTTAATAATGAATTTATTCAAAATTTGAGTTTTAAGAATTTTAACATTTATGTAGTGGTCTATTGGCAATAAAAACTTAATTTTTATCAAATAACAACTAACGGTTTTTACTGATAATTTCCAGTCATAAGGAAATGGTTTTTTTGAAAATGTTGATAAGGTATGTATAATAATATTTTATAACTCAAAATTCGAAGTAATATAGCTTTTGAGTTATTTTTATACGATATAATATCATATATAAACTAAGAATAATAATAGAAATTTGTAACACATATCTAGTACTTATTAAACTTAGACAATTTTTATAAATTTACAAATTTTAAAATGTTATTACTTATTTGTTTAATATTTAATAATTTACTACATATAGTATTCAAATCATCATAGAACCAATAATCTATTTGTTTCAGAATACCTGTTATATCATATACACCTTTTATTTTTATATAGTAGATATCTACAATATATATACAATCTACAATACATATATTTTAATATTTTGAAAAATTATCTTTTGAATTTTGATTCAGAAGTACCTACCTATCTATCACAATTTAAAAAAAAGTAATTTTCTCAACCATTTAGAGAAAAAACGATGATCATTCGCATTAAAAAAAAATAAATTGGTACTATTTAGCCCTTAAAATGTACGATAAACCAGAACATTTGAAAATATGGTTCCCATAAGTGTACTTAAAAATTCAAAAAATTAGACTTTAAATAAATGTATTATTAAAGGAAAATCGGGGGCGATCATATTAGATATCGAACATCACGCTCGGTGAACAAACCTGTATACCTAATATTATCAATGAATTACGAGCGAAACGAGATTGGACTTACAATCAATGCATAGTTAGCATTTGTGAATGTAATAATGTTATACCGAATACATCCAATATGTTCATCAGTTTTTTTTCTTTCAGTTTTCGACATTTTATCAACTAGAGATGGATTACGATAGTGAATGATTCAAGTAAGCAAATTACGGTTAAAATAGTGACGTATGAACGTATATATAGTATATAAAGACATACAGTGTATACGTATTAAATTACTCATACATATACTAACAAATCACACATTTGATTTTGATGTTCACTATTCAATGAATGAGAGTTCAAAGTATGAAACGTTAATGATCTTGTTGTCTGTTGATCAAACACTAACGTTTAAAGTAGTTATTTATGAATGCTGATGTTTGCTGTCGGTGATAAAATTTAATGGAATTTAAAGAATTGTAAGTATTTGACTTGTCGGAGGAGATTTCCATTATACACTGCCGCTATCACACCCATTTACGTCTATCTTATTATTCTTGTTAGCTATTAAAATATGTATCCACAGTATACTATCAACTATTTTATTTAAATAAGGATGTAATGATTTGGTTAATGTGTGTATATTAAATTTCATATAAATACGGCACTTCATTAGAAATATTTAGACAATCAATGTCAAACTAATGACAAATCATCAAATAATCTAAATCATTGTGTCTTCGGGATTCTTATTAGGTATATAATAAATTAAAACATTATGCTATATCGCTTATAAATTGAAATAAATAGGTAATTAATGATGTACAACCTATAATTAGATACGACAATGTCTTGAATACAATTATTTGCAAGTATAGTATACCGATTAGGTACATTTGTGATGATAATGTCATTAAATAGTTTTCACGGTTTGTAGGTGTATATTTAAAACATTAACATCAATCAAAATATATTAGTGATGTTGGTCCTATTCTTTTATCAAATTGTGTGGGAGTAACTATAACTAATAAATGTATGCCTAAAACATAAATATCGATAACAATTAATACTTATTCCTACCCAATAATGATAACCGATTATATTTACAAAATATGTCACTATAATTTGTATTAGGTTAAAATAAATAAATACCTATCTATATATGATATGCGTTTTAAAAGAGTGGGCTTTACTTGTAGATTTACAATTTTACTTACCTATCTCTATTCTCTTCCACTGCAGTGGTATTAGGTTATGATGGCATGGATTTAGTGAGGGAGGAGCGATCGGGGAGACCAACCATTGGTTGTGCTTATTATAATAATTGATTGATTGATGATTTAAATTATATTATCATAATATATTATTTCCATTATCTGCAATAAAATAAAATTAATAATGTTTATGAGTCATGACTGTTGTACAAATTTAAATAGCATATAATTTTGATCCATTACAGTTAACTTATTATTTCTTGCAAAATTGTAGGTACTTTGTGGCCAATATTGTCACACACGCAACTATTGCGTTAAAAAATATTATTAAAATAGAGAATCAATCGATGAAATTCAGATGAACTAAGTTTGTTCATTAAATGTATTAAATTTTAATAAGTTATACAATGGTAATTTTTGACAGAAAATAAATATTATTTTTTAGGTACATTTTAATGAATCTTAAGACTTTTATTAATTATATAGAACACATTGAACACAAGTAAACTGTAATATTATACTATACAAAATAACTCCTATTACAATGCTGACCACTTTTGTTAAAAATAACTAATACTAATTACTATGTACCTACATGAATTGATATAGTAAAATAGATGATAAACTAAAAACGATATACATAGTATATATAACTCGTTAACTTTATATGTTATAATTACTAATAGTGAGACCCTGTTTTTACATCAAAAAATTTACATGATAAAAAAACTTATGGTTGTATACGTTTTTCACGGTTTTTGTATTACCTACTATTATTGGCACATTTTTCTAACAATTCTCGAAACATGATAATCATGATTTTCGTCTGCATGTTAGAGAGGTTAGTAGCACGATTTTTTTTGATTATTTCGTTATTCCAAAAAAATGTCCTCTAAAAATAATATAAAACACACATTATTGATAAGTCACTAACCTTATTTGTTTGATCAGAATTAAATAAATTATAATACCAATTAATAATGTATGGAATTATATAACAATTAATTTTAAAAATAATGTAATTGATTGAACAACTATGAATTAAAGTCAATTATGTGGGTTTAAAATAATCGTTAAACTGTTTATAAATGTATAATAATACATGTCTTTTTACAATTAATGTTTATTCAAATATAAAATTCTAATTTAATTGACGGCAAATTACGCGTATATATTATACATTGAACAAATGTGCTTTACACCTTAAATATTCTCACAAGTAATTTATTTAAATTTAAGTATACACTAAAATTAGACGACCATCAAATTTGACATTCAATTAACTTTTATAGATACCATAAGTGTTTTACGAAGAATTTAGTGAATTTACTCGCTATTTTATGGAAATAAATAGACAAAATGTGATGCAAAAAGGCTATTTAAAATTTAAATAACTTGTATTTAACATGTATATACCATCAAATCACCTATGAATTAAATTCAGAAAAATGTTATTTATTAATTGAAAATAAATAAATATTCATAAAACACTCAATACTATTATTCAATACACTAAATAATGAATATCACCATCTGATTTTTTTTTTTTAAATAAATATTATACTCATTTTAAATAGTTTAGGTACTGCGCATTATTATATAAGTATATATGACACGTAATATTCATATAGGTTTCCAAGGACAACCAAAGTAGAATATTTTATTTCCTCGCCATAATAATGCTTGGTTTATTTTTAGTTATAACACCACATATTTTATGGAACTACTCTTAATATAGGCCCACCGGCCACCATCATACTGCACGGCGGTTCTGCAATACGTCTGGGTTTTATTAAATCGTAGCCGCACAGACTATTTGTAAGGGAACATGCTAACGAGCTCTCTTTCGAAACCAGAAAAAAAATTGTACTACCTATCTAGAACGAAATTCTTTATTCGATGATTTGTAAAATAAATATGAAATTCCAAAATAAATAAATAGATTGGATACATTGCACTCGTTACATATAATAATGTGCGCATCACACCACCGACCGATTAATGGTCGTAAGTTGTAACCATACGTAATTTAATATCACCACAGATGAAATAAAACGTATGATTGCTGGTTGCATAACAACAATAATTTTTTCCTCAGTAAAAAAAAATTGTGTATTCTTTTTATCAAAATCCGATAAACCCTTTAAAATATATAAGTACGAACTACGAATACGTTTAGTTCTCAGAAATAGAGAGAAAGAACGGTGTAAAATAAATTCCAAATAAATTTTTCAACACGTCAATTTTGATTAGTCATTAGCCAGAGGCAGATTGATTGAGACGTTTAGAATAGGAATTAATCAGAATTACATTTTCCGCCAATTTACCTGTTAGCCCAGTTAATCATAGTGATTTAATTTAATTTTAATACAAATAATATACATTACTATATGAATAATTCAATATAAATTATTTCAAATATAAAAATGCATAATTAAGTCTGTTGCACTTTATATATAATTATTATAATTTTCCTGAGTTTAGCAACAATAATTGTAGGTAGGTACATCATTATGAAGTGCATGCAATTTCGTAATCAATTGTATTTTTGAATCGATTAAAAAGTTAAGTTAGTCAAATTTTTATTTCATAAGACATAAGTAATGCTTTTAAATACGTTTCATGTTTCATATCTGGTAATACGCAGAATACTGCAATAATTATAATACGATAATAATTTTTAAATTGAAAAAAATAATTTTGGATGTTGTATGAAAAAAATCTATTTACGTAGTTTTTTTATATTTCTAAAGAAATTTTAAATTCGTTTCTTTTGAAAAAAATAACCATACTAAAATGTATATATAGTTTATGAACATTTTTTATTTGAAGTTACATATTTTTATGAAGCAAAATCGTGTAACTTAATCTCGGCAATACAAGTTGGATTCTTCGGTCAAGCCTATCGCCTATGGTTATACTTTCAAGTAGTTGATATATCCCTTTATCGCGCATAATTCTTTTCTGAATCTGACTGGTTGGTATTTGACGGATCAGAAAGAATTGATCAATTATTTTTTGAGAAAAAGTCAATTAATATTATAAAAGACCTGTCATAATATTGAAATTTCCGATTACAGAGAAGTCAATGTTATTATAGAATTTTTTTACTCACAAAATTCAATTAATATGAAAATATTAATTTTACTCAATCAATGGAATTCAAAGAAACGATAATTCAACATTTTTCAATTTTGGCGAAACGGCAATGATAATGCCGTTTAAGAGCGCGACAGTGGGGTTGAAATTACATAATAATAATAATAATATACATACCAACGGTAGTAGGAAAAAAAAGCAAACGGGAAAAAAGGCAAATGAAAATTAGATTACGAAAATATTTAATGAAAATATACGTTAAATATAAGTGGTTATTTTGTGCCTTAGCCCTCTGGGTCTCCCTTCTTCTCTCTTTTCATCGAGAGGTTTTATAATATTTATTGATGATAACCCATTGGAAACCACAAGTCACTAAGTGAGTGAAAATAATCTTTACTATTTGCGATCATGCAATTAAATACCTGTATCTGGTATCGGTATGAGTTGTGTGGTCAAATGTGGTACAAATGTTGGGGCGCATGTAAATTCCGCCAGAAAATGGTAAATTCCGCCCAAAATGAACTACAGGTAAAATAAGGTACATGTAAATTCCGCTAGAAAAAAAATTCAGGTAAAAAAAGGTACATGTAAATTCCGCCCGAAAATAAAAATATAATATTAAAAGTAGTAATATTTATAATAATAAAAACGAATCAAAATATAATCATATAATCAATAATTACAACATGTCATGTACATATAACAAAATAAAAATATAATAGTAAAAGTATAAATATTTATAATAATAAAAAAGCGTCAAAATAAAATCGTAATCAATAATTATATTCGAAAATGTTGTGACTTCCCAATACTATAAGTTATAACACGCACCGCGTCGCGAAAAGTACGGTCGCGTCGTACATTCACGGAACGCTTAGATTAAAAATATTTATTTTTCCGGGCGGAATTTACATTTACCTTTTTTTGCTTGGATATTTACCCGCGCGGAATTTACCATAGACCTTGTTTTTACCTGTTCATTTCGGGCGGAATTTACAATCTCCCAAATGTTGTTGAAATATTTGCCACAGGTGTATTAGAATTGGAAAAAACAGCAATAGAGTTCAAATGCCATCGGAGCAACATACAGTCAAAAGAACCTTACGTTATCATATAGGTCAAAAGGAAAACCAATCGATCCAAAAAGTTAAAAAACAGTATAATACCACGTAAGTATCTATTATATGGGAGTTTTAATTGATTTTAATGTTTGACATTATTTTGATAGCCACCTGGACGATGAATTCTGATGCACATCGTTTTTATTGTATGGAAATAATGGGATCGTTGACGAAAATGGTGAATGTAATGCCGACGGAAGAGTTATCATACTTGCAACCGATGAAGGATTATCAAATCTTACGAAGTCTTCAACTTGGACGATGGATGGGAATTTTGCTCTAGCCCTTGTGATTTTTCAACAGCTTTATGTTGTAAGAGTAAAGGTAAATATTATTATGTAAGTATATAATATTATTATAATATAGTATATAGACTTGAGTTGGTAGGTACTGCAATAATTAATTTGGCTTTTTTTTTTATAGATATATTATGATACGTTTGTTACATCGGCTTATTGTTTATACATCAAAGAAAAACACAATCATCGTACGAATTTATGTTCAATGCCATTATTTGTGAATGTGAAAATTTATTTATCAATAAAGGCATATCGATGGTTCGTAATTTCAACTATATATAAATCTCTCACAGACGAGGAAAACACAACTACCCCTGCAATTCCTCTGAATATTCCTTTTAGATATAATATATAATTAAAAATATTAAAAAAAACAAAAATAAATGTAAAATGTGCACTTAAAATGAGAATATAACAAAATATGCACTAACACGTGAAAAATAGTAAAATATGCAAAATATGCAAAGAAAAAAAAAATACTTGGTGTATTATTATGAAACAGATTTCTATATCGCTAAGCTATTTGTTTTCAATGAATATTAGAAAACATGCAACTCTTACAAGTCCCTAGCCCGAATCGTAACATATGCCATCATGTATTCATATGATATTATAATTTTATGTACAAATGTCGAGAAAACGTTTTAGGCGACACGAGAAAAAATTATGAGCGACCTTCCGCGAAACAGCAGAGCAGCAGACCATCAACGCGGCGCGTGATACCATAACATAATAATAATAATATGTTTTATATTATAAATGTAAAATTGTATAAATAAATATTGTATAATATAATAATAATGTACCGCTGCAAAAACACAAGCCATAACAAGACTTGTTTTTATTTTCTGCGTTATCTGCAGAATATTCTTCAAAGGTGGTGTTGGCATGTGCGCTTCTCCGTCGGTTCGATATTATTATATTACTATAACGCCTGTACAAGATATTATATATATCATTAATATTATTATATAATAATATTTCCCGGAACGGCCGGAACTATAAAAATCATGGGCATGTCAGTGCGTCTGTTATCACGACAACGGAAATGACGTCATGTACGAATAACTCCCGCGGGGGCCAAAAGGCCGCACACATTGTACCGCCGCCGCCGTCGTGCAGGTCGTCGAAATAATAATATTATAATGCTATAAAAATAATGTAACAACATTGAAAAAAACACACACACATTCGGCACACGTTTCGTACAAGCGATCGGATACAATTGTACTATACGCTGCCTATGTTAAATTATATTTTATACAATAATATTAAAATAGGAACGAGTTGGCTTTATAACCAAACCAATTTAGAATAGGTAGAAATACTCAAACACTTGACATAAAACACGATTAATTGATGCTATATTTAATTAAGTGTTATTATGGATATGTATTGTATACATTTTTGGTCTGTTTCCTATGTCCTGTACGTTAATATACCTACCTACGCATCGTGTGCGAAACCGAAAATCTGGCGAAATTCTATAATTATTATAGACGGACTCTCGTCGACCTCAAAAGATTACACCTGTGGCTTGTTAGCGGCGTTATGTACCTACTTAGTCACTAGGAAACAGCAAAATCGATGTGAAATTAAATTTTTTTTGAAATTTTATTATTTTAAAACAAAACCTAGACATGGTGATTTTCGTACAAACCTTGTACAAATGTCCTGAATTTGACAACAATATACCTATTCTAAAATAAAACGGCATTCACTATACGCACTGCACAGAAAAATGGAAATTCATTTAAATGCTTTAAGAAAATTGTTATTTGGAAATCTCCAATCTATTACTTTTTACGTATGCAGTATATATGATGTGCATCTAACTCATAACATAGATCTATAATAAACGTTAAACTTCAAATCACTATCATTCGTTCGGTTTTACACATCGTGGGTCGGTTTACGCGTCAATAGAAATCGTGGGCTAAGATTAAAAATTCCCCGTTTTTTTTTTTTTTTGAAATTTAATTTTACAAAATAATATTCCTTATGTTTTCAATGGCGCATGTTTTAAGCTAGATATTAGTTTATTACTAGTAATAATGAATGAGAAAGCAAAAAGGTTCTATGTCTTTGAACAAACCATAAAAATGCTCTCCTGAAAAATAAGATATTTTGACATACAACTTTTTTACTCGCAGGCCACGACACGTATTACTGCAACTTGATTTCCACTGAATTCATATAATCGAAAGTCGCTGTAAAACACTTTAAAGCGTTGGTGCAGTGAACACTTTGCAACCGGACCAAAGTCTGTTTCTATACGGATGCTTCCTCCGTAACAATAATTGAGTTTACCGACGTTTTATCCCTGTAAAATATTGAGATTGGACATATTTTGATCCCTAGCTGGAGATTATTAAGCCATTTGCGTTTGGTGGCTCCTGACGTTTAATGACCACTATAGGACGTTTGATTTATATGATGGTTACTAAATCATCATATTAATTTCTTAAAAATTACAATATAAAGATTTCAAAATCAATTCAATTAAAATAAAGTCTATTTACTGTATAACGTAATTACAATCCGGACAGGCAAACAGGCGTTTATTAATAATATTTAATATTATCTGTGTAAATAAGATAGGACCTACAATATTATAATAATATCATGTAAGTATATTAGGTATATTAAAGTGTTTTTACTGAACAGAGTGTTACATATTTAATTTACTTTGAATTCGTAGATTATTGTGTTTAATATGGACTTTCATTAATTCGAACAAAATATCACTATATATCAGCCCGGATTAGCGAGGTTCTACCGTATTATTATTTTTTTCTTACTAAAACGACACAGATAAAGTGACGAATAGTTTTCATTAATTTAATATGGCTAATTCCACTCCTAAGGACTCAATATCCTATGTTAAATTTTTCGGAGACAATATAATAATATACGCCCGGAATCGAAATGACGCAATGTAACCTCAATATTTGACCGGAACAGGGACGAAAAGTCGAATCCTCCTGGATTCGTTATCTTTTCAGTAGTGTGATCATATGTATGCTTCGCCTTGCAAATCGCTCGCATTACTGCTGGAAAGCTCGTGATGACGTCATGGATATATTATGATTTATTTATGTGTGTTGAACAGTGTAGGTACACGTGTAACAATATAAAATCAGGTACCGATATGATGTACGAAAATTCGGCTACCAAAACAACGTAGTCCGGACATTCTAAATGACTGCACGCGCGTAAAAAACCGTTCAATTATATTATTATTACCGCTAATACAATTTAAAACATACAATTACGGCAGTTTCGGAGAGCGTCGATACAAATTATATCCCGAACACCTGACGCACGTCGTTTAGATATATATTTCAAAAATGTGTATTTAAGGTATTTGAAATACTATTTCGGAAGTGGCTCGCATATTATAATACCTACACGCTACACGTAAGACGCGGTAAATTGTAATAAGTCGCGTCCCGATAATAACACACGTAAGTTGTGGTCCATGTTTCTGTCATGTGTATACGTTACAATTGCGTCTGACAGAAAATCTAAATAATAATTAATTATAAATACTAAATACACCATAACGAATGTCGTATAAAAATTATGTTGTTTATTAGGTACCAATTATTGTTTATTATATACATGTAAGTTTAAACACCAAAGTGATGTTGGTAAAAAAATCAATTTCAGTCCTAGTCTGATAAAATGGGGAGGAAAATATTGGTTATAAATATTGGTAATATATTATATTTCAATATGAAAATACTCGAGACGCAATTACAAACACATGTACAAACAACAAATAAAAATACACGGGACGAAATTTACATCAAAAAGATACATTGGGGCGCAACTTATACAGTCACCCTTAAAACGCACACACGCCGTTTGTTAAGCGCACATCAAAAGAGAATGCGTTACGCGATAATATAATGTTATTACTTATTATTATATTGTGTGGCAGCATTACGGCGGCGGACACGCCACACGCGCCAAACCTCGTGCGCGCAGGAACCTCTGCTTCCGCGGCGGCAGATGTTGTATACAGGGTGAATCGTCATACACCACTCTCCCCCTTTTTCTTCAATAAAGCAGTTGTAGATCGGTATCCGATTTTTGAATTTCGAATTGTGTTTAAAGAACACACATATTTCCTATTCTTGAGATGTTGCTGGGTACTACTTAAGGGGCCAGTGTCCTGTCTCCTGTGGACATACAAACTATTCTGTTTTTCGAATTTAACCCCCCCCCTCCCCCACAAGTTTGTTGTTATTCATTTTTGCGGATAGTTATAGTGACAATGTTGACGGACCAAAATTAAAACTCGAACGAGTAGTTTTTGAACTTTTTAACCATGTGTATAGATACCTATATAGGGCTGCAGGGATTTCGATGCACTTTGCTTTGTTTTCCAAAGCTTACTGTGCGATGTTCGTCTGGTCACAAATTTGTTTTATGTACTTATGAATGAGAATAAGAAAGTTTATTTTGCATTTTTTGGGATTATTTAGTTTTTAGGTTCTTAATTTTTTAGGGCATTTTAGAGTTATTGGAGCATTTTTTGAGTTTTTGAAAACCATGTATGAATTTGAAATTTTATTTTAAGATTTTTACACCAACATGGTTTTTATATAAATATGAGAGATTATAAGTAGGTAGGTACTCGTAATTCGTATTATATTATTGGACAAGGTTTGAATAAACACTATTCGTATTTCCTGTTAAAAAATCTTAAGTCGGTAAAATCGACGTCCGATGATATCGTTCAACGTTCAGTACAAGTTTTGTCGTCGTAAACATCGTTTTATTACTCCAGTTAATTTTTTTAAGGTCATTTTCTTGGGTTTTTTAGTGTTTCTGTCATAAAAGCATTTTTTGGGTTTTTTAGGGCATTAAAATCCCAGCCCTAGTTATATTATATTATATCATAGTGATTTGATGATTTTAGTAATCAATTGCAAACAACCAACACACTTCACGATTTGTATAAAATGATTAAAATGTAAACATTTTCATATCTGAGAAACTGTTCGTTTGATTTTTTGGTTAATTGAAGGTACATAAATAATATTTATAAAAAAATTATGCACTAAATTATAATTTGCTGTGAAAAAAGGGCTCTCATCATTTGAAAAATCAAAGTTTGCAGTTTTGTCTGCACAAGACACTCTTAATGCACCTATTAAAAAAAAATCGCAAGAATTCGAAAAAATTGAGTTCAGGTGTATATATATAATATATTTAAAAATTCCAAAAACAGAACTCGAATAAATTTATTATTCAAAGGAAATAACACGGGGGATGAGCACGATGCCTGCGATAAATCACCCTGTATGCATATGATAATATTGTCTATATTAATATGCAAGCACGCGCGCGCGTGTGTGTGTGCACTCATGACCTGCACTGGTGGCGGGGCTGCGTTGTCAAGGTGGTAATATTATAAGTTGCACCTTGTGAGATGACGACGATGGTACTGCAGTGATGTGCGCCGCCGACTGCTGCAGTTGTTTCATGTGCAACACAGCAGCAGTCTTCGCGCGGGCTATACGACGGCCGTGCAGCAGAAGGAGCCAAAGACGCCGCGTGCATGAGCCGAGAAAGACCCTGCGCGGGTTTTTGGAATGGTTGGGGGGATGGGCGAGGGGGAGTTGTGTAGAAAGAATAGAGTGATAAAGAGGGGAAAAAATAATACGCGTTTAACAATAATAATAAACTTGGGTACACCTATAACACAACATATCGGCTCTGTAATATATATAATAATAATAATAATAATAATAATATTATGTGTGTGTATGCGCGAGAAGCAGCTGCCTAGCGCGCTTGCTGCCGCGTCTCACAAAATAATATAATAAGACGAACGGGCGGGCAGCTGTACTCCGGACCTTTTTTTTCCTTCATTTTTTTTCTTATATACATCATTATGGACTCTGCACGCGCGCCCGTCGCCAACTCTTGTTATTATATTATATACCTACACCACGCGCATCACACAATATAATATATTATACAGGTAAATAGGCGACGGCGGCTTACACGCTGCACGTACACACACATATACATACGTAGGTATATAAATACGCGCGAGAGAAAGAAATAATATAATAATTATTCGTATGTACATTATATAATATATATTACACACACTGCGCACACATCGACACATGGCCCGTGTGTTGCCGCGCCCGCCTTTTCTCGTATACACATAAAATATTATATAATACTTATGCGTAGGTATATACAGGGTGGCCCGCCATGATTCACCCATTGCGATAGCTCACGGAATAATGGAGATGTCAAAATTATGGTTTTATAATAAGATTCGCAGGCATAAGAACTACAATTATTTCATTTTTTAAATTTATTTTAACGTTTTTGTAAAAAATTTTAAAAAAATATATTTTTTTATTCAATTATTTCCAAAAAAAATTAAAGATAGTAATTTTGTAGAGTTTATTTTTCTGAAAATATTGACGTTTCAAAATTTTATTTTCATTAATTTCCCGATTTTTAATATTTTTTCTACTTTTGAAGAAATAAAATATGATTATAATTATCAGGAACCGGAAAGTATTCGGCCTGCCGTATGGGAATGCGTGCGGCGCGGTGGGTCACATGTTTGATAAAATTACGGTGTTAAATAATTCGCAATTTTTCTCGAAACTAAAAAAAAATATTAAAAATCAGGAAATCAATGAAAATAAAATGTTGAAACATCAATATTTTCAGAAAAATTTAATTATCAAAATGGTTATCTTTAATTTTTTTGGAAATAATTAAATTAAAAAAATATATTTTTCACCAAAACATTAAAATATGAAATAATTGTAGTTCTCATGTGCGTGAGTCTTATTACAAAATCAGAATTTCGATATCACCATCATTTCGGGAGATATCGCAATGGGTAAATCCTCACGGGGACACCCTGTAGTATTGTATGGTTTGTAAGGTATACTGAGCGTTTACTATATATGCATCGTTTTCCGGCGCCTTCCTCGTGGTGTGCGCAGCTGCTGTCGGTGTGTTTTTCGGGTTATTTTTTTTTTCCCGCCACGACGACGACGAGTGGAGGAAAAAAGAGCGCGCGAAAGAAACCGCCGAGGCTCATCGGTAGCGCGTGCCCCGTTAATACATCATATTATTATTATTATTACGAGTTATAACGATAATATAATATTACGCGTGTAATAACGCTGTGCAAGGAGAACCGGAAAACCTTAGACCACTCTCCGCCGCCGCCGTTACGGTTAAGGGCGGCCCATCAGCCAGGTGCAGCATTCCTGCGCCGCGACGAGTATTATTTTTCTTTTCTCGTCGTCGTCGTCATCCTGCACGCCGTACGTTTTCGAGGGTTTGCGTTTTTTTTTTTTTTATCCCTCTCCATATCGGTCGCGATGAGTACTGTCGCACGAGTGACTTTTCACATTATTCATCTTATTGCAGCCGTTGTAGGTATGTACATGGTATACGTATAAGTATCGCCACCGATATGTTATACCATCGTATAATAGATATTCGATCACTGTATACATCACACGATGTCTGCGCGACACTCCCCCCCCCTCGTGTGTATTTTTTTCTATAGACCTTAATACCCGCGCCAATTTTTATTTTATCGTCTACATGTGTGTCCAATGTACCTATACTTTTATAACTGCAGACTTTATGCGACGGCGCACATTTTAGTCCATAATATATAGCTAGAATATATTATAGATTATGACGAATTGGGAATATCCGTGCGAAAGTCTTTGGCAAGCATGAAGTTGACAATGACACGAGACCAAAGTCTCGAGGTAATATATTAGCCCTTTGAATTCTCCTCCAAAACACTATAAATATCGTTATAAACTGCAAAATCAAAATAGTTAAATAAAATAATATCTATGTATTCTGGTAAATTTCCTTTAAAAAATTATCATAATATATGAGGTATAAAGATAATACTATAACGAGAGACGACATTGTAGTACATACATCAAAGCATTGTCTAACTTAACCAGAAAGATATAAATTCTATTATCTAAATCGATAAAAAAAAAATTGAAAAATGTCTTAAGTTTGAAATGTACACGCAAGTAGAAAATTATTTTGTTTATAAAGAGCAAACAGTTTTTGAAAATGATGTTAAGTAGCTATATACGGTTATTCCTTACTGAATTACAGTGTAAATATATATTATATTTTGTCGGAAGACAAATATAATGTAATAATATAGCTATTGATATTTAGTTTTTTATTAGCTTTTCTCAATTATTTAGAAAAATTCCGGTAATTTTCAATATTTGATTCCTGTAAAATACGAATTGGTTATAGAAATGCTTCCAGAAATAAGTATAATAACAACCCTTGAAGTCACGATTAGAAAAAATATTTTGTTCCTGGATTTAAAAAAAAAACTACCTAAATTATAGTTGATGTACATTATTTTATTTTTTTAATACACACAATGCACATCATTGTAAAACCAATACTTATTCGTCGCTACCTACTTAGAATTTAAAAGAAACAAACTCAAACTAAATCAACCGTGTTTATATTAATGTAATGCTTTTATTTACAGATATGTGTTTTTGATGGCAGTACAATTTTCATACTGTACAAGAATGATTTAGTTATTTTATTTTTAAGTGTATAAGAAATGAGAGTCGTGTCAACCACTCCAATTATGTCCTCTTATAAAATAATGATACTATATACTCTGTACTATACTACTATAATCACATAGGTGATAGGTACTCGTATAGTACTCACTTAAATCAGGCCTCATTAGTCACTACATGTTACTCTAGCACATTGATGATCTGGCTTTTCGATTGAATGAGAGATTTGATTTAAAAAAAAAAAAACGTTTATCTGTATAAGCAACTAAAAATTTTGGAGAAAGCGTACCGAATTCATTTGGGTACCTAATTCATAATTATAACGGTCGGCGGACAGTAATTCAATTTAAACATTTCACTTTTTGATTTAATCGTTTTACTGTTTAAGTCTCATATAGTATTAACATATACCTATATCATCGGTATTCATAGGAATTCCGCATTGTTTTTTTTTTTTTTTTTAAGTACATTATTATCACGTGCAATATGTATGTACTGCACGTGAATATAAATAAAAATAAGACTTGTACCTACGTTTAACTTTTAAGTCTCCAGTGGGAATGTATGTAGATAAGTAGATAATATATAATATTATAGAAATTTGATTTGCAAGAGCTTATTATTTTCGGCCTACTAATTTTAAAGACTTTACTGCAGTCATACAGAAGTACTGCTTTAGATTATAAATTGACTAAGAATTGAGAAAGTTCGTATTTAAGTTTCACAGAATTCGACACGGAAAAAGTCATAAACAATATTTTAATGAAGAGATATTACAAAACAATGTAAGAAAAAATATAGCTATACAATATCGATCAATTTTGGGTAAAGGATAATTGTTAGATTAAAACTAAAAAGGTTATAAGTGGGTACCGTTTTACTGTATATCAGGATCGTGTGGGTCAATATAGTCTGTAATGGATGTGTTAAATTTGATTTTAATGATATAAAATTATTGTATATGAAAAATGATCTGTTAGCATTTCACTGTTAGTAAAACCGCAGTAATAGTTGAATTCATTTTTGCTTTCATTATTACTTTTTTTTTTTTAATTTATATAGGGTGGCTTTTATTTGATAAACTTAAAAATTACAGTTCTCCGAATAATATTTTTGAATTGCAATAAAATAACCAAAATCGTGGTTTTGCGTTCAAAAATCTATAATTTTTTCCAAAATTGATAGCCTTAAAATTCTAAAAAATATATACTGTTAAAAAATAATTTTCAATTTTTTGGATTAGACATTCCCCCTTAACAATCAACTACTGCCCAATCCAATGTGTACCCTACTTAACATCGTCAACTTACATGGCCAGTTCAAATAAAAAATAAAATCACTTCATGACCGTCTCCGCCTTCTTCGCCTGTTCTTGTCTTCAACAAATATAAAACTACCTATTAAACTACGAGTACTGCTTAGACCAATTTGGTCCTACTGCACAGAAATTACTGGGGATCATCCAAAACTTTCAACACTTAACACATACAAAGATTTCAATCGAAAGTCCTTTGAATTATATATCAAAAGCTCCATTCTATGTTTCCAATAATACTCTTCACTCTAATTTCAAAATAGTAAATACCCACTGTCACTCAATTAACATAAATCTATTATAAGCAATTCAATAGCGAACTAATTCACCATATTAACCCCCTTATCGCTAAATCATAATCTGCAACTATTCCAGGAAATCCTAAAAAAAGGCTAAAAAGACAGTAGTGTCGCGACCTGCTTATCTAATATATTTATGAAAAAAAATATAAATCATATTTGTGAAAAAAGTTAATTAGCCAGTGACACAATAAAAATAAATATGTATGTATGTATAAATGTATTAATTATCATTTGATGGTCTCCTATAAGTGGTTATTTACATAATATTACACCTATATACCTATATAGTGATCTAAAATAAATGAACAAGTTTTTTAGAACGTAAGTCAAAATAATATTAGTATATAGGTTTACACTGTATATAGACTTACCGATCAGATAAATTTAAAATCAAATTAACAGTAATTAGATGAAATTTGAGGTTTTTTTTTACTATATATATATATATATATAAATGTTCTTATATTAATTATAATTTATAACCATTGATGTAATATGATATAAATATTACTCCATGATATAATTATAAGGTATGTTATATATAATTATAAAATGCGTAAATATATTATAATCAGACAACAGTACAATAATATATACTTCACCGATTCTATCTCTGTGTATATTACTATAACTATTATTCTAAGCGTTCGTGTTTATAATATAATATTGTTATATAGATATAAAGCGTTTATGCTCGTGTAAAGAGAAGCCATAACAGCAGAGCACATATAATACATAAGCGCTTAAAATGTAACGTATATACAGTCTGTATATACCTGTATGGCTGTATATACTCGATCCGAGATTAAAAAGAACAAGGTTGATTTTTAACAGTCGATTAGTTTTGTGGGTTTAACGAAACCATTACAGTCTATATTACATACATGTCCTATTGTACGCGTCCAACAGACATTCGCAGCAATACTGCCAATACCTATACTTGTATGAAAATATATTATGTTTCTGGTATATATTTTAGGTGTTTGCAAACACGAGCGAGTTTCCATTCACATAAGCCGTATAGGAGTTTCTCTCATTTCCAATACGTTCGCATATCGGAGACATGCTAGCTTGTATAGTTGTATAGCCTGTATAGGTATTTGGAGGTACCTATTATGTCCTATATGAGAAAAGTTGCACATTACAGGCGAGTATAGCGAAACCTCGAAAAACCTGCAGATAACTTGATTTTTTTTTATTTCTCTAGAAATTGATTTTGGTAAATTTGAGTTAGGCATTATTTGCTCGAAGAGATTTTTCATCTTCCTTGAACTTCGAGATTCGACTGTGTATCATGTAATCTTATGAGAATCCAACGCTAAACTCAATTTTTATTGAAGGTACCTTATAAATATACATTTGAATATGAAAAAAAACTAAAACTAGTGTATGAAGTGACGAGCGATATAAAGATAGCAATTAATACAATAACAATGTAAAAGCTATAAATATGTGATTATTTTAAAGGCAAAGAATTATTTTATGAAAAGTATCTGTTTATGAAAGTATTTATCGTTATTATTTTTAAATACATTAGCAATTTAACATATATTTTTAGTTGAATAATTATATTTCAAAGCAAATTATTTTTTGAAAATTTAATTACCTATATTAAAATTTAATTTTGAATGATTAGTTTTTGAAATATAAGTACATATAATTTAAAATTTAAATGAGCGGAGTATAAAATTATAAAGACAGATAACAGTACCACGTGTTTCGGGGCACTTTCCCAGTTCTCATACTTCACTCATGACTCATCTAAGCTTTAAATATTTATAATTCATTATTAATTTACTCATCATCGTTCGAAATTCAATTTTTGTAAAATGCAATTTACATTTTCGGTAAATTATTCTGATTTAGAATATGAAACTAAAAACGTGTCCTATGTATGTATACTGTATAGCATTAAAAAAATTAACAATTTTAAAAACAACATTTTTTTGTGAAATGTCGTGTTCGGTAATAATTTCGAAAACAAATATTTCGAAAAATATAGGTAGGTGTATTTTCAAAGAAAAAATGAACGTTTACCTTTAAATGAGAATCATCTCGTACCTATATGATGATACGCAAATACGTTATAGGTACTGACGTGATTTTATCAAAACAACGATGAATTCGCTATACACCATTACGGGCGCGAATAATATATTTTATTATTATATAGATGAATATACTTACGCTATTTACTTATACGTCAAATGACTGAATGAGAAGATTCGCATATTCTTAGAATATCGCATGTGACATACATCACTATAGGTCTACCTGCAGCCCATAATGTAGGATATACCTACTGCATTACGGCGGCGACACGCAGACAGCAATATGGGAAAGACGCCGTGGATTCGAATACTCCGTATTATAATATTATACATACTAAATCGCCACAAATTATATTATAGGTAGTCAGCTGCAGCGTACAGACAGATTAGCGATGAGTTGCACAACGACGTGCGTTTAGCATTCTTGGCGGTACCGGTCGGCTTTTTCGACGTTATGACTACACCGATGATGACGATGCGATGCCTCCTATAAAAAATAATGAAATAGAAACCTTAACCTGCGGCACGTATGTGTAAAAAAAGTTCTGCACGTGTCACATATTTTTCTGGCGTTGTGTCCTATGGGCTACGGCCGACGAATATATTATACAACCGAATATCCATCATGCGCATGATAATAATAATATGATATAATGATCATAATTCATAAATGCATTGAATATAATATAATGATACGTATTATACCACAAGTACCGATACCGACCATCATATTATATGGTTGAGACTGTTGGGAGGGCATAGTGGCGTCTCTGGCGGGTATATCAAATGAACATCACTCTTGGTCTTGAAAATTGGTTCGCTTTCATTATGTTAATCGCGGATAACGCATTTGTGTTATCATAATAATATCAACAAACATAATGCCGTACGATCGTAAACGGTTTTTAGTGATAGGTACATCCAGTGGCGTGCCCAGACATTTTCAATGAGGAGTGATGTTATAAATAATAATACATTTTACAATAACTTTTTGCCAATAACTACTAATAAAAAGTACCTATTATTTAGTACCTAATGACTCTAAAAACTCATAACTAATAGGTTGATTTCTGTAGGTTATAGGTTATCTAAACTGCAAAAAAGACAATGGGGGGGGGGGATCTAGAGGTCCACGAATACTGTCATGGACAGGGGTCTACAAACTTTTTGATTCGCGTCCCAATTTTCTTACAATCCATTTTTTTGCGACTCATGTCATCTGTGTTAGCGAACAAATGTTCAAATTGCTTATTGTCTTAGTATGCAATCGCGAAAATTCGACCTATCACGACCCAATGTTCAAGCTTACGCGATCCAAAATTTGGTCACGACCCATACTTTGAAGACCATCACTCGTCTAGGACATGTAATTTTTTTCTGAAAGTTTGGATATTGGGATAAACCAGGTTTCTCAAGTGACTGATACAATTGCTGGTTAATATGACTCCTAATCAAAACGATAATACATATTGTATCATTCTGACAGGGATAGATGATATTTGAAAAATAGATTACCATTATGTTACCTATAATAACCATGAACATTTTATGAAATCGTAATAAAGAATATTAATTAAAGTTTAATATTTTTTTAGTAGTAAGTATGTGTTATGTACAGTTATGATATGTGTATATAAAATGTTGTAGGTACGACTAACTACTGTTCGTGATTTACATATTATACTATTAAAATGATCGAAACGAACGACAACAGTGCGACATGTATAGTAGATATAATATTACAGCAATAAACGGTTAATTTTTTAAATTATATACGCGAACGATAAAGACTTTGACGCTGTTCATTTTCATAATATAATATAATATACATTATACATATATTGGTAATTACTAATTAATATGTTATAACTCGTTCGAGTTGTTATATCGTATGTGAATTTATATTACAACTCAGATTAAAACAAATTCGTAAGAAAGAGTTTTTAATTGAACTCTTTTAGATTCTGAGCGGAGCGATGAATGTTTTGATTTTATCATGATTTGTGTTTTTTTTTTGTGTGTGTGTTTGTCATCACGTTTTGGGGCAGTAAAAGTGCTTCGATTTTTGACTTCAGTACCTCGTTCGATCAGAAAGTGAATCTAGTTGGTTCTTAGGGGGTCAAAAGTATAAAATTCTAATACTTTTCTAAATAAACGAGAAAAACAAACTAAAAATTAAGGGAAACACGGGAAATTGTATGCACAATCAGTTTTCGACAAAATCGATTTTGGTTTTTGATGTAACTTTAAAACAAATGACCATAGATACATGAAATTTTCACCTAATGTTTATATAAATATATTCTATCCACCATGCAATTTTCAAAAAGTTTTGACTCAAGTTGAACTATTCATAGGTATTTGAAATTTTCGATCATTATTAGTTTTTTTTAAATTAATATCGATAAAAATGTATTTGTTAGGCAGAAAAGCTTGAAAATTTAATACAAGGCTCTTAACATATTGTTACAATAGCAGTTGAAAAATAAAAGAAATTCATAAACACAATTTTTTTTTATAAGCATTCTAAGTTTGAGTTTTGACAACATATCATGTAAAAATCATGGAAATTCACAAATTATTTTAAGCTAGAAATTAATAAAAAAATTTATTTTTAAATCTAAGATTTGAAAATTTAATACAAGATTCCTTACAAGGTTGTCAATCTTTATCACAAATAAAAAGTCCACTGGAAATTCAAATTAAATTTTTATGAGGATTTGAAATTTAAATTTTTACAACATTGGGTTTTCACTGGATTTCACATTTAGCGTTTTTTTTATTTTGGTGTAACTCTAAAAGTCTAAAACGAATGACCGCAGATACTTTAAATTTTTACTGAATGTCTATATATATGCATTTTCTATATTTGATAAAATTTTCAAAATATTTAGATTTGTTTACTGATATTTTAATTTTTCAACTTTTTTAGTTTTTTTTTCTATAAATATCGATAAAAATTTATTTGTTCGGTAGAAAAGCTTGAAAATTTAATACAAGGCTTCTAACACATTTTATCATTAGAATTTGAATAATAAAATAAATTCATAGACTCAATTTCTTTTTTACAACCATTCAAAGTTTGAATTTTGACAACATATGTAAAAATCACGAAAATCACGAAAATTCGCAAATTATTTTAAACTAGAAATTCATAAAATTTTTCATTTTAAATCTAAGATTTTAAAATTTTTAATAATCTAATAATATATCCTAGACAGATAATCGTCTTCGCTCAGAATCGTTTTTCGTATACAATGATATAATATCATTGGATTCAAATTTAATTCCATCCATTACAGTAACCCACTTGTAACCTACTGGCTACTGTACAGCAGAGCGACATCCACGACTTACCGGCCTTTTTTTTCTTCAAACTACTGTGAAATTCTTCGACAACAAGCTTTTTGCTCTACATCCGTTAATTTATGATTAATGATTATAATTATAAAAGTTATAATAATAAACGTTTTAATGAATATCCGTAGGCATCAAGTGTTGTTAGCATGTGAAAAAGAGGAATCAGTGGCACTTAAAATAAATGCATAAACTGAAAAGTGAAATATCATTATATAATAATAAGTTTAAGACTTACACTACTGTGTAGATAGAAACGTATTTCTTGAAGGCAGTAATGTAATAAAATTATAATGAATACGTTTTATTAGCAGAGGTGTATATTGGTATGTGTACGCAGGTATACGCTGTATACCGTCAGCGGATTTTTGATTTTCGCCGTATATCCAATGTAAACATTTTATTTTACGTTTATATTATACGCTCCTAAAAAAACCAGATAACCAAATAAAATTTAAAATTTATTTAATTGTTCATAGAAAAAAATCGTTATTCTTATGATGTATTATTATTTACCTATTGAAATAGATATTTAAAGATATTGAACACCGATGAACCCAATATTGAATACAAAAAATCTGAGTGGAAAATTCTATAGTGTATAATATTGATTATAATATAAATATTATTATTTAAAATAATATATTTTTTTTTTGTTTTTGACATTCTAGTTGATTTTGTTTTATTTTCTATTGTTATATTTTAAAAAAATTAATGAAATAATGTTAAAAATATGGACTGATTCAATTGCAATAACGCGTTATATACGATGATATAATTTGATCGTAATATTAGTTACCTATAAGTTCTAAACCTATTAAGGATAAATTAATTTTGTTTGAGCAGTGGAAAATAAAATTGTGGAGTGGAGTGAGAAGATTTTTTTCAGGTTACATACCTATTTTATTAGTGCGTATACCTACCCATAATTATATTTACCAAAACACCTCTGTTTATTAGATTTTAAATAATACTGAATAGGGTTTTCCACTTTCAGGCAACAAATATTACAAAATTATAAATTGCCACAGCATTCATACAAGGTTTATGCATTAATTATGTTTACATTGATCTTCTAAAATATAATATTTTGTAAGTATGTCAAAGATTGCAATTTAATTGGTAAACATATCTCGTTGTAGATTAATTCCCATATTATTAATGAGAGTTGAGTATACTATTTAAATGGTAATATTTCTAATCCCACTGGAACTCGACTAATTAGGTATAGAAGATACATCAACAATTATTTTGTTTTCCATAACACTTTTCTCTATTAGCTAATGGCTAATTAAATCATTAAAGATATTTAAACAACTTAAACATATTACATTAGGTAATTTAATTTAGTTGATGACCAAAATTCAAGTAATAATAATTTATTATAATTCATGGTGTATAAACATGTGCTTAAGTATTATACGTTTTAAATTTTCATAAAAAAATAATATTAACAAATAAAACGATGAATTTATATTTTATACTACAATGAAAAATAAACAAAAAGTTGTATGAACTTTCATACAGAGCTCAGAGTATAAACGAACAGAATTTATAAGAAATACATAACTTTATTGTGGAGTAAGAGATAACTCTTATTAAATTTTTCTTGTATAAGCATTCAAATAAAATTAGAAGTTATTAATTTGTAATTAATTGATCAGTTCAGATGTTTCCATACTTAAGAACGAGCCAAGGAACGGGTCATATACAATTTTTAGGGTAGCTTTTTGGGACTTCGAGAAGACTACCTATACAAATCGATTTTATTATGTGCTACAGATTTTTAGTATTATTGTTTTTTTATTTACTTATATTTTAGAAATTTTCATAAAATATTACGTTTGGTAGTTAAAAACTTAAAACTGGTCGAATTTTAAGACTTAGTCTTACTTTGGAGACACATTGGCTAAGTTAATAAATTCAGTTTTAATCAAAATAGGAATAGAATAGATGATTCTGCTGTTATAAAAACAACACTTTTGGTGAAATATGATTTTATTTACACTTTGCACATATTGTTGGATTTATTGTATTTGATATTCTAACTTGAACTAGTGGTTTATTTTCTCTGATAAATTTTATAAAACTATAATTAAAATGTGTTTCAATTTCAAGCTACATAACACATTTTGAAAGAATTTTTATGAATGTAATTTTATATTCTACATAATATACCTATTTCCATAAAAAAAAAAAATTGATATTAAATAATATTATAGCTACTTACTATGATTTCATAACAATTAATAATTGTTGGGGGAAAAAAAAACATATATATACTCCAATAGAAGAATAACTCAAAATATTTAAATATTTTCAAATTATTATTTTAATTTTATGCATAATACATTATAATTCCTAATAAAAAGAGGAAAAAATGTAATGGCAATATTGTATATAAAATCCCATGCGGAATCGTTTTCTAAAATCTCTATACCTTAATAATTATTACACATATTACATTTATTTTTAAGTTATATTCTATTAATAGATTAGTAAGAGAATTACATACCGATAATAAGAGACCCAATGATATATTATAATTAAAAAAAAAAAAACAAATTATTTAGACTTACCTTGTCGTAAAGGTTTTTATTCTTAAATTATGATATCGAATGAGTGAAAGAAACATCATTATTACAAAAGCGAAAATAATATATTCATCTTAAAATGTATTAATTTAACTGTCGAAAGGGGGTTTGTTGAAAATAATCTGGTATAAGGATGTTGATATCTCTGGTAAGCGTGATACATTTCTATATCCAATGTAATTTTCATTTAAAAACATTCGATTCTTGACGTTATCTTATCAAAACGTAAACGCGTTAATCTCTTTGAGAATAATAACATATTGTAACTAAACCTCTCGTACACATTGAATATGTAAAATGTTCCTTATAAACTTACCACAGAAATAAAACACTATGCGTATTAGGTACAGTATAAATCTACTTTTCATACTATTAGCTACAACAACTCATAATCATACCATTCATACACCGTTGTTGTAAATTCTGAAATAAAAAAAACCCCGTGATATTTATGGGGTAATAATTACAAATTATTTTTAAGTTTTTTATGTTACAGTTTTGTACTCAAACAAGCGACTTACGTAAAAATAAATAATAGGCTCACGGCCTGTACGATATTTTCCTGGGAAAATATTAAATTGCCATGATTTTAGGATCATAACTGTCAGGAAAGATTAGTTAAGTTATTAAATCATATAGATCGGGTTAAAAAAATGTATTATAAAAATATACGAAAACACAATGAATCAAACATGTGTATTCAGAATAATATACATATATGGATACTGTGTTATATGACACCTATATATAACCATAATTAGCGAATAATAAATTGAACTATATAAGTATTAAGTACGTTACATGTATTTTAAGAATAATTGAGAATGCAAAAAATATATTTAATTCACAACCGGAAGTTCGTAAGATTTTCACACGCTACTTTGTTCTAATTTTTTAAATATTAATATCCAGACTTATGCAGCAGGCGGCAGTTTCGTCGTAAAAAAAATCACAAATGACACAAGTCTACTATAATTTCTTCACCAAATTGTTTAAAAAAAAGCAAATAAAACCGGAAGTCGTCAATTTCAGTTCACAGACTGTATAAACAACTCACAAACCACAATATTATTTCACAATTTTGTGACATTTTAATGTTCAAAATTGGACCACAACGCTGAAAGAAAAACGACTGGTAAATTAATCAACAAATGTTGATCATTAAAAATGTAGATAATGCTTATATAGTTTAATAGTAATTTTTTGATTTTAAAATATTTTTATGCATTAATTACATAATAGATATATTATCATAGTTGCGTTTGATGAATTTAACTCTTTTCATAGTCACCATTGCCATTAAAAAGTACACTTAAATGGTGAGATGTATACTTTAAAGTTGTTGTAATAAAATTTGAAAAAAAAGCAATACTGGTAAGTTAGAAAATATAATTTCGAACAAGAATATGAGATTATCGCACATCGTATGTAAATACCTATATAAATGTATTCATTATGAATATTTTTATTAAAAAGAAAATTGTACACGTATTATGCATTTATGCCATACAAATAAGTTACATATGGGAAATATAAAAAGTACCTAGGTCAGCATTTCGGTGGTGGATGTTTGTCCATCGTCCCTTCGGTCCTCGGACAGGATAGTGTAATTTTACTGTATTCGATTTGAATGCAATGCTTGCATTTGATGAAAAACGATTCTGAGCGGACGAGGGAATCTTTTTTAGTTAATTTTATTGATGGTGATAAACAAAGCGTTATATAAGAACAGCTTAAGAACGATTTATATAAATAGGTAATTTATATAATTTTAATTTTAATTAATTATAATTAGGAAATATCATAAAAATGAAAAAATATATAAAATAAAAGAAAAAGCTCAAAAGTCGCTCAAATGTTTTGAAAAATTTACCATGTCTAGGTAAGGATAAAATAAGTAAACAACCCAAATTTCAAGTTTTACTTATGTCTTTAACCGAATTACAACAAAAAACTCCCAAAATTAAAATGTCTATAAGGTAGCTCAAAATTGGTTAGAATTTTCCGAACTTTAAACCGAAAGGGATAAAATTTAAAATACAACAAAAAAGATCTCTTGTCATTTTTCATTTGAAGCAATATTTCTGGTAGAAAACATCGTCCGAAATTATTTAATGTTATGAAATTGTACGTTTTTTTCTCCTTTAACCGCTTTTATTTCGAGTACCGTTTCGAAAATCGAAAAATGGCCTCTCTAAAGTTTCGGATCAAGAAAATTATACCTTTCAGAAATGATGCTACACTTGATACTTTTGAGCAAGTTTAGAGGAAGAAAAAGTGTTTACAGAATAAAAAAGAAAAAGAAATAAACTTCATTGTAAGACCACCAATACATTCCTCGCTCCGCTCAGAATCTAAAAAATTAATAGAACTATATAAATTGATATTATTTAAATATGATGACAAAAAAACATAATATGATAATATACATTGTCAGTATTTAAACCAATAATGTGCTTGTGTCGTCTACATGTCTGCAAACCATCACCACAACGGCTCTAACCAAAACTCGTTTTAATCGCATTGAATGACGTCAAAGAAACATAATAATAAATTACTATAAAAAATATTTTTGTTGCCCGATCTACCACAATATGCCGACATAATCGACGGACGCGAAACCACGAGAGAACAATTTTTGTACGCATAATACGACTTTTTACATCTAGATTATATTAAGTGATCATGGGTATTATAAAAATATTTTTATTTTTTTTAAGTAATTAGAAACATGTGTGAAAACGTTCTGGATTCCCAAGTAAAAACGTGTTTTTGAGTATGCTGTTTTCATAAAAATAATGGACCAAGTCAATAATTCAAAAACTAGATTTGGAAATAACGTAAAAAAAAACTAATTAAATAATCAGATTTCGTTACAAGTGGACAATTCTTGTTTTTTTTTTCTTTCGGGTTATGTCAAATATGATGTATATTGTATACCTATAACCTATACATACCTATCTTAACAAATATCTAGCTAGTACCTACCTAATAATGTAAAATATACATTATGTTAATTTCGTCCTTTTTTTTGTTTTTGGTATAGATATTCCGGTATATTATACTGCGTTCGACATCGTAAACGTTCTTAAAAAACCCTTCCAGTTTAAAACGATTGATAAATTATTACTTATGTGATAAACGATATTATATTTAGAAATTATTCTCGATGTGTATTTATATAGGTTAAAATATATGACGTGCAAAAATCTCGTGTTTTCGATAGGATGTCTTCTCTATACATCATCGTGTCCACCGTGCGATATTCAAAGTGGCGTCGACTCAAAAATGAACTGCGTAATATATATATATAATACAGTTATAGTATTACATATTTGATTCGTGTGTGGATATGTGTAATATATAAAATGCTAATTAATTTTGGGTCAATCGTTCAATTTATTGAATGAAAAAAAAATGTGATTAAAATGTTCATCTCACATGTTACACAACATACGAATATTTAACTCCATCATTGATAAGACTTATCTCATAGATTATACGTATTTAACGGCACGTTTATATTATTATACACGACTATTATTATTATTATTATTATATTATTATAGGTATGATGCGAGTGCAAGTACAGTAAAACGAAAATAAATCCAATGTGAAACTTTTACAGGCTAATGACCTCTGCTGTCGAAGCTTTTGCTCTTAATAAAAAAAAAAAATCCAATCTGAATCCATGATGATGTATACGTAGTTTTATTTACACACACAAGACACAGCGGTGTGTCTGTGTTAGTTTTATTTAGATATAAACATATTATAATATGAAGTCGATGCGAACAATTGCCATTTCGGAACGAGTATATAGAATTTGTTCCGATGGATCGGTTGGGGTTTTTCAAAATAAAACATAATAACCCTTTTCTTTTCAACTGGCTTTCTCTGCAGGCCGGTCGTTCGGTATATATAATATACCCAAGCTACGCATGTATAATATTACAATATTATACACATATGTATCTACAATAATTATAATATACACAATACACGCGTATATATCATGATTCATAAATTTATAATATACACATTGGTGTATTATGAGCGTCTCGCGATTTTTTATCGCGTGTGTGCTTTATAGACGCGCACTGGGTCAAAAAATAATACCTAATAAATTAGTTAACAATAAACAATCGTGGCGGGCGATTAAAATTAAAATAATAACTTATACGCGAGCAGATATACAGTTTTAATAGTAGAGGGGTGACCGGCCGGGGAACGAGAAAAAAAATTACTGCGATGGTTTCGGTTAGTGTGTGTACTGTCTGAGTGTGTCTATGTCAGTGGGGAGGGAGTATTTTTTCCACGATTAAAACAACAGCTGCCGTTACCGCTGTCGCCGCCACTTTGTGTGCATACATACATACATATATATATATATATATATATATATATATATATATATATATATATATATATATATGATTATTATTATTATTATATATAAACAAAATAATATGTGTATGTACGGTTTGAGCTGTGGCGGCGGCGGTAAAGTCGTCACCGGAAACGCGGGGTCGTTCACCCGGTCCGAGCCGCCTTCCTGTGTTCTACATTACACACACACCACGTACATCATCATCCCGTCCATATTCCTTTTTCTTCAGCCCAACCGGATACACACAATATGTGTGCGTGTGTGTACACCGCGGCAGTGTGCCTTATTATTAGCAGAATTACGCGCGCGCGGCGCGACAGCCTTCCCTCTTTACCGCCATCGCCACAGGATCGGTCTTTCCCCCACCCTCTCTACCATACGACGCGTGATATACGGACAAGATGATATTATTTTTTAGTAATGACTGAACAAATTTAATATGAAAAATAAATAATTTATGTACATCGTTCAAAAAAAAAAAAAAAAAATGGAATTCCTTATTTGTCACGAATTGAAGTTTTCGGTGATGAGTTCGATTGAGTCGCGGTATTATAGGTCCCAACATAATTATAGTTTCTAATATAACCTATATTTTTTTTTTACGAATCTTCCCAACCGTTAGATTATTCATAATCCGATGCCAACATGCCATTAGTTCGTGAGAAAATTATAATTCTTTTGTTGTATATATATTGATATTGACCATTATAATAATAAATCTATCGTTGAATCGTGCAGCCCATACACAAAATGTGTTATAACTTATGAGCTGTAAACGATGTTAAAGAGTGAAAACACGTGTTTCTATTACACCGGAAACGAAATCGATATTAAATCTATTTCGTTCTAAAATCCGTTTAAATCAAAAGAACAATATTGTGTTTACGTACGTTTATTGATAACAGATTGGTACGAACAAATAAAAGTTTGAATATGTAATAAAAGGTAATTTTAATAGTATTCGCTCATGCCCCGATTGTAAATTGAAAGAGGAATAAAAATAAATTGCTATGAGGCATATAGGACATTAATAATTACTGTAGGTATACGTTTTAGTATTTCAGGGTAGCAACAGCAATTTGTGTGGTTTACAGCAGTATGATACTGCTATATTATCAGGGGAGGGATGTGTAATAATATTCTCCTACACAATTTTATATTTACGTCGATGGTTACACGAAAAGGCGGAAACGAAGAGTGAAAAGGACGAAACATGATTCAGAAAAATAATACTATACGAGTATATAATAGCTAACTAATTTATCTAAAAATTAAATTTAAAAAAGTAAATAATTTGTTATTAGTTACTGAGGCGAAGGAGGAAAGAAACACAACACAATGTTCGAATAATGTGTTTCAGACAGTCAAATAGGTATGAATTATACAATCTATATTATTATTATGTATACAGCCGGACTGCCGGATGATAGCCAAAACTCATATGAATACAACGTATACAATATACATATTTAACGATATATTTATAAATGTTATATATGATATATATGTGTAATATATTTTACATGGAGACTCCGAAAACAATAAATTTTGATAAAACAATTTCTATTAATTAAAATTATTTTCGATTGCCAAATAGCAGGGATACTTGACACAATAACACGCACTTTAGTAAACGCCTTAGACTTCTGGCTTCATTTTATACTACGGACATAAACAAGTTAAGTAGAACTTTACTGTATTCACCTCACACTTCACGGTATACAACCAATCACCATCATAATTTTTATATTATCTGTTAGATTATTTTTTTATCAACTGATAGTATATGTATATTCTATATTGAGTATTATAAATGTATTTTGATATAGGTATAGGGCATGGGTGTTGACCACAATCATTAATGCGTGTGCTCAAGAATTTTCCGGCGTTTCTGGCTCTATACACATTGTTGCACAAATCCAACAGTACCCCCCCCCCCCCCAAAAAAAAAAAAAAAAAAAAAAAAAAAAAAAAAATAAGAAAAAAAAATAAAATAAAATAAAAAAAATAAAAAAAATACTAATAGCCATAGATGCCAAATCTTATGAGTTTAGATTAATAATAATAATAAAAAAAATATTGATGTATATTATTTAACATACTTACCATATTATGTAACTTACTATTCTATATTTCTATAATACAATAATGAATTAGGTAATAAACACTAAACAGTAATCAGTTACGCGTGTATAAGAGATTCTGATGCTCCATTTTTTAATTGAACGCATCTACTGTTCACAGCTGAATCGTTATTTTCAACATGATAATCACATCATGTTCAATCGCATTTGTCCCACTCAAAAATCGCAATTTTACTGATAAAATAGTACAAGTAGTTTTTATATTTAAAATGGTTTTCGTTAAGAACTAGTTTTCATTTTTCATTTAACTTTTTCTGTTTATCGAACTCTTCGTTCGAATTGAGTACCAATTTAATTTTAAAACTATACAGGTACAGCGGTTTGTGTAAACCTAAAACTATACCAGTCAAGCGCTTATATAATTTCCCAAGAAATTACAGAGAAATTGGATGTATCTACTGTAAGCGCAATAATTCCGCTTAAGTTTTTCCATTATATTATACCGTATAAAAATGCAGAAGCCCCCCCCCCCCCACCATATATTTATTTTACTAAATTAAAATTAATATAGTGATAAAATGTGTGCGTGGGTTTTTAGATTTTACAACAAAAATAATATCAATATTAAGGAAAACTGGCTATACCGTCCCTACGAGTTTTATCATTATATGTATATCTATGTAAGGGTGTTTGGGTAGAGATGAGAGCAATACATACCTAAAGAAGTTAGGACAAACAAAAATAGGCGAAACGCCCATTCTGTAGTCGTTCAACGATGCGCAGCGGTCACGTGTTCGGTAATGATGTCTAATCGAGTCTCTGGGCCGTTTATCATCTCAATTTGATGGTATAACTGTATAAGTAGTACTGATTAGTCAATACGCATACAAATTGTATCATTTGTAGGTATGTGTAGTGCATACGATTGAACACAATAATTATAAATATTACACATTTTAACATTTATAATTTATAATACATGTGTATCATAGGCGGATCCAGAGTTTTATATTTGAATGTGCCCGGCTCTTATTTGTATTTATTTTATTATATTACAGAGGGAATGAAGCTATAAACAAATCACATCACATTAAATAATGAAAAAATAAATGAAATACAAATTACCAAAAGTATTATCATTATCATTAGTATTTTTTTATCGTTATCAGCGCGACGTTGATTTCCAAGAAAAGGCAATATTTTTTCGCTAAAAATAGTTACCACCGCCATTAGACTGACCGTGACGTTCTCGTATTGACGACAATAACATTGAATAATAATATAATTTAACAATAACGTTAAACAAATACGTGTAGAACTGTAGACAATAGACAGGGTAGCGATTTAAATTCTTCATTAATAATGTAAAATAACAAAATTATTGATTAAAAAATGCATGTAATTATAATTACTTTTATTAAATTTTTATTATTTCAGACTGATTCAGAACACTTTCAGTTATACTTGCAAAAAACTAAAATTAAAGTAATGTGTATATATTATATTATTAATTATTATTATTTAGTATTATTTAATTTTTTCTCTTTACATCAGGGTGTACCAAGGCACACCCGGCACACTCCGTAGATCCGCCTATGTGTATTATACATTTATAGTTTATACCCCTACTTAGCGGTGTAAGAAAAAAAAAAGAATAAATGTGTAAATAAATAAAAATATTTTATATTTTCAACATGCATTGATATTGATTAGCATATACAACTTAAGTTAAGTCTATAAATAAATTGCATTAAATATAGGATAGGTGAATCAAAAAAAAAAAAAATTAATAATAATAAGGGTCAGTGTAGGAAAAAATGACGGGTAATACCTAATGAAGTCAACCGAGTCCCACGTCCAATGACATCATCACGACGAATCCCACGATACAACACCAACTGGCCAGCTTCCCGTTGCCACTGTAACAAAATTAAACACGGTGATTCGATTAAATGGCAACGTGTGTCCGACAAAATATGACAATGATCGTTGTCGTTGCTCCGGCTTTTCGAACAAGAATATAGTATTATAGGTACCTAGCATACATAGTACAATATGTTGGCCAAAAATTAACCCCCGGCTTCTGTGGCCTGTGCACATCCGGGCTTCGGCGGCCTGTTCAAAGGTGTTTGTTAAAGTTAAAATATGTTTTCTAGCTGGCAGCTTTGCAGTAGAATCGTAAGAGATTTGGCAAATACACTGTAGATTTTATTAAAAATCGATTTTCTCTTAAAATTACTATTGTTGTTATTCCTGAACTTGGTTCAGCACAGGTCTTACGGTCAAGGAACATAATATAAATAAATACGTAACCACAGAAATCATAAGTAAAAATGTGTTGGAATAGTTTGACCTATGTTTTCAAGGCCCGAAGACCCGATCACACATCTAAACAGTATAATTACAAAAATTTGTCATAAAGTACCTATACCCAAATAATTTTCAAGTTATAAATTTGTCAATCATCAATGATTGACAAGGACACATGTATATCTAAAATGGTAAAACACGGTACATTATATTATTTTATAGAACATGATTCACCAAACATGCTCAACCATATTTTTTTCTTGGAAATATACATTAATTCAAATTTTCATTTTTTGAATTTTTAAGTATACTTAAAATCGAATTTCAATTTTTTTACACCATTTAAGCAGCATTTATGCTGAAGGCGATACAAAACATCTCTTATAAAAATGGAGGAACCACCCTTCACCAAAATACATTTTTAAGTAGCCTATTGACGAATTTTTGGAAATTTTGATCGAATACAAATCTCAATTTATTCAAACAAGTAGTTTTCTGAAATATTAATATTATTTAAGTATATGATTGTAGTGGTTTAGAAGATATTATTGAAGCTCATATTGAAGCGATTTTTTAAATATTTCATTTTCAAGCAAGTTATGGGTATGTGAAGTATTAAAAATTAAAATTGACCGTATCTCAATTGAAAATTGAGTTAAAGGCAACTTTAACTAAACTTAAAAAAATAATAGTTAATATTCAATTAATAATGATCCGTCAATAGATGTAAAGGATAAAAGGGGGTGAGTAAATGGGTAATGAGCATGATTGGTGATAATACTTCACATTTTTTTTTTTTAAACCAGCATGATATAAATATATATTTTCATAATAGTTTTATATACTTTTATAAAAGCGCGAAGTAGCTGCAGTGCATGAACGCAGCTTGGTAATCTAGAGATATTAATATAATATTTTTGTTTTTATTACAATTAGGGGGGTCAAAAAATGTCGGTTATAAATATAAACCTAATAGAATTTACCGAAAAGACGGTTAAGTCACGTGTGATTAAAACGAAAATCGTTTCCGATCGTGCAGTATAACTTGCAGCATACTGCAGTCATTTATTGTCCCGATAATATTATTATCGTGTGTACTGATTTTGGAGACGAAACGTCATATCGTCGCGTCGTTTCGGACAATTAAAAATAAGATGCGGGCGGCTGCGACGGCGTCGGCAGCGACAGCCTCCGCATTTCGGTTACAAGGCCGCGGCGGCCGGACGAAGTATCGATGATGATGATGATGATGATGATGATGATGATAATAATAATAATAATAATAATATGACGGTGCAGCAGCGGCGGCCCATTCATGACGAACGTCGGCTAGCGTTAAACACCATAGTAGGCAATAGAGGTCGTGATAGTCGATGCCGTGCCGCCGCCACCACGCGATCGCTCACTCGCTCGCTCTCACTAACGACCAAAGAAATTGTCTAATTGTGTGTGTGTGTAGCGTGGTTGTACTGCTGCATTCCTGGCGTCAAAGGAGATTGCATACAGAGATTTTACAGTTATATGACCCCCAGAGAGTGAGAAACCATTGATATTATATTATTACATACGTGCGCGACAGCAGCACCGTCAGGGTCACACGTTATGTACGCATATATAATATTATAATAATAATACTATAATAATGTTGTACCTATTATTGATAGGTATGCACCGCACACTACGCGACACATAAACTCATGCACACCACACCAGGGCGGAGTGGGTGTGAGTATATCAAATAATAATAATAATAGTACCTACCTCCTATATTATAATCTATAAATATAAATAAATGGATTTTTGTCGATCTGTCTGTTTGTCTTTTATGCATTCCTAAACGGTTGGACCAATTGCGACGAAATTTGGTACAGAGATATATTAGACCAATAGGCAGAAGATAGGCTAAGCTAAAAAGTGATAGGCCCAATCCTAGGAGGTGCTCAAACAGACATTTTGAGAATTACAATGGAAATTTTTGTTTCTTTATACCTAAATGGTTGCTGTTAGTGTGAAATAAATTATTATCCCTGAATTTTTTATAATTTATTTCCATGGCATGTGTGTTTATGGCATTACAAGTTTTTATTGATATTTTGTGTTTTCTCATCACATTGCCAAAAAATGTCTGTAAAATAAAAGCAATAACGATAAATGAGTTAATATTGACAAAGTAGTTTTCCAAAATCTACCTGCAAAAAATCGCAGAAATTGTCAGTGGCTCAGTGCACGGTTAACATTGGCAGCCAAAATCTATGATGTAAATACAATCAACATCATCATTCTAAACAATATTCTAGGCGACACTATTAGTCCATCGATACCGTAATGAATCAAGACGAACTTGTCCAAAATTCAACTGAATTCTTAAATTCAATTGATTTACCAGGCATGCCACCGCCACATTCTAACATCGAAATTTGGCGTGTCCATCATTCTTCTACGAAATATCAATCAACCACGACTCTGCAATAGTACCAGGCTTAGGCTTTCAGTGAACAAGTTTACAAACAACATTATCTATGCTATAACTTTAAACGGAATATTTAAAGGCGAAGATGTGCAATGTACTGTTGCCACGCATCCCAATGATTCCAACAGGTTTGTTTTTCGAATTCAAACATTTGTATATTTTCCGGTCTGACAAAGCACAAGGACAGTCGTTACAAGTGTGTGGACTGAATTTGAAAATTCCATGCTTCTCACATTGACGTAGGAAAACCTTCCGATTTGTTTGAGTACGTACCAGAAAGAAGAACAAAAAAATGTGTATCCAAATGCATTTCAATAAATATCATTCAATTGAACTGTCAGACTCGTCTCTATAAGACGAATAAAATTACATAATAATAAACCAAATTGAATATCGTTGTAAGATTATTACTCAATATATTTTAACAGTTATCTATCCATATATGAATAAAAATATATGGGTACTACTAGCACAGTCACAGGTAATGAATATAAAACAGAATTTGAGACATATTAGAGATAGTATTTTTAACGGGATACAAAGTGCACGGGTTCAGTTAGTATCTACAATATATATAAATATCATGTCACAGTGTTAGTTATTGAACACCTCCAAAACCACTTGGCTGATTTTCATCAATTTTTTTGTGTATATTCGGTAGGTCTGAGAAAACGTTTTAGGCTAATTTAAAAATGGAATTTTTCACCTCCCGCAGGTGCTCAAACAGGAATTTTGAGATTTACGATAGAAATATTTGTTTATAAATAGTTACCATGGGTTTTAAAGCTATATAATAATAATTATTATTGGATTGAACTTGGTTACAAATGGTTGGTATGGATTGCATGGTACATAACGCATGGACAACGAAGAGTGGAGCAAAGACAAGCGCATCGATTCGTAGTTGACACACGCAAAGCAAAAGATCGACATCGCCAACAAGTACATCGAGCTTTTACATCCAATTCATTCCTTAGTCTAGCATTCGAGTATATGCTCGATATTGAATATTAAGCTCATTCAAAAGTAGAGATTGGTGCCTATATTGACAAAGAATGTCTGCATTGTAATGCCTTTGAATTCAAAAATGAGCCATCCGGTATGTTTTGTGCGTCAGGAAAAGTGAAACCATCGGAAATTGAAAACACTGAAATTAATCGTGAACTGCAATATAATACTGTAGAATTGGCAGCGAGTGGTTACAATGTACCACTACTAAATAGCGTACAAAGAACCATTTACGACCGCATTATGCTCGCAGTTTCAGCAGGACAAGATGGATTATTTAATTTGGACATGCCACATGGAACTGGAAAAACATTTCTCATTTCTCTAATTCTCGCAGAAATACAATCAAATAATGGCATCACATTTGCCGTTGAATCATCTGGAATTGCAGCAACTTTATTGGATGGGGGCAGAACAGCTCATTCAGCATTTAACCTGCCACTAAATATTCAAAATAATCCAGACGCAGTGTGCAACATTAAAAAAAAATCTCCATGGCTACAGTGCTGAAACGGTGCAAAATTATCATCTGGGATGAATGCACTATGGCACACAAATATTCGCTTGAAGCATTGGACAGGACATTGAAAGACATAAAAATTAATGACAAACTATTTGGTGGTACTGTGTTACTGATATAACATACAATAATGAGATCAACGCTAGCTTGAAATCGTCACGACTGTGGCGTTATGTTGAAAAAGTGCAATTTAAATTAAATATGCGCGTTAAAATGATTCAAGATCCATCCGCTGAAACATTCTGTAAACAACTGTTAGATATCGGCGATGGAAAAGTAGCTTTACATGAAGATACTGGATGCAAAAAATTGCCAAATGATTTCTGCACAATCATTAATTCGCAGAATGATCTCATTGACCAGATATTTCCTGATATACTAACATAATAATTAAAACCCTGAGTGGTTAGCAGAAAGAGAAATTTTAGCAACAAAACATGTGGATGTCAGCGATTTGAATTACAAGATACAACAGTTGTTGCCAGGGTCTTGGTGTCGTACAAATTGATACAATATTGAAACCATAGAGTAATATATATTACTCTATGATTGAAACGATACAATTTGCGATACCAAAGAAACTGTAAATTATCCAACAGTTTTTGAACTCATTAGATTTTCTAGGCATGCCACCACACTATGTACAATTGAAGGTTGGATTTGCTTCGTAATTTGAACCCGCACCAACGCTGTGCAATGCCATGCGATTAGTCATTAAAAAATTTATGAAAAACGTTATCGAAGCCAGCATTTTGAATGGCGAGTTACAAGGAGAAGATGTATTATTACCACGAATCCCTATAATTACTACAGATGTCCCAATTGAATTCAAACTGGTTCAATTTCCAATAAGATTGACATTCGCGATAACAATCAATAAGTCTCAAAGCCAAACGATGTCTGTTTGTGGCTTAGATTTGGGTGGGCACACCGTGTTTTTCACACGGTCAATTTTATCATTATTGTGGCGTGTAATCACATGGGTGTACTATCCAGTTTGTGTCGGTTAAAGATGCGACTCACTAAAAATATCGTTCACGCCATTGCACTAAGAGACTGATAGTGTTTTTTTTAATTTTCATAATATGTGATAGAGATGTAATTTGAAATTTTTAGTTACGATAATAATAGTACAATGAATTCAAAAAATTGATATTTTGTGTAAAGTTATTGTTCTCAGTGTTCTATTCCTCTTTCAGTCATACACCAGTTAAACACATCAACACACAATCATAATAGCTTAGTAATTTTTTATCTGACTACCAATATATTCATTAGAAATAATTTATACAGCAAAACAACGTTTACCGGGGGTCAGCTATATATTACTAGCTAAAACCTGTGCTATTCGTAGCCCGTTAAAAATCCTACCTCTTATATGGTTCAAGCTGTGTGTTAAATTCATTTAATGTGATGATACTAGCAGTATATTTTTATACATAGAGATAGATAACGATTAAAATATATTAAATAATAATCTTACAAAGATATTCAATTTACGTAGGCCTACAACTTTTTAACTTAGCCTATCCATAAGACCCATAGGTCTAATAAAAAACTCTGTACCAAGTTTCTTCACAATCGGTCCACCCGTTAAAGAATGTATATCAAACAGACAAACAGGACAAACAGATATATATATATAGCTATCTATTTATCTATATAACTACATCTATAAAAGTGGATTTCTGTCTGTTTATTATTTATGCATTCTAATTCCAATTGGTGGACCGATTGCAACAAAATTTGATATAATTATAATTACAGTCTTCATCCAAGCGTGGTTATTGGAAAACGGATAAATTATGTATATACTGTAAAGCATTTAAATAAAGGATAAACAAACAGAAATCCATTTTTATAGATATAGCTAGATATAGTGGAGGAGGATGCCGGAGTGGGCGCGGACTATATAGCGTATAATAGTAGTTGCCGCGTCGCTGCAATGACGTCCGACGTCCGTGTACAACATAATTGTACACTTATATTATTACCTGGAATTCGACTCCGGAATGATGTCGTTGACGACCACGTAAATCATCGCACCAGCGGCAAACGCAAGGGCGTAAGGCAACAGCGGCTTGATGAACGAAACGGCAAATATGCCCACGAGTCCGGCGATTGGCTCCACCATACCACTAAGTTGTCCGTACCTGTGAAGAAAAAATAATACATACACGACACGTAAATACATGACTACATCCGCAAGTGTTGTCTCCGTGCAGATGTAAAACATGGTAAATAGAAACTGTTTTGCGCGGGAAAGAATCTACAGAAGAAGACTATACTGCAGTCGTACTGTTCATAACTAAGAAACGAAATTTCCATCACATAAAAAAGTTGTAATATCACTTTTATTTTGTATTTGACATAGGAGCTACAAAAAAAGTTATTCAAGATTGAAAAACACAAAACTAATGGATTTTGACACAAATAATAACTCTTTACCTACAAGTAATATTAAAAAAATGAAAACGATATTTCACAGATAATGTTTTCATCTATATTTGGAGTCTAAACTATCACTACAGTCTACAGCATGAATGATTCTAACTCCACGTAAAACAGTTTTTACTATACATATATATATATATATATAAATTGTCATTTGTACAATTGCATATTATACGGGCGGGCATCTTTTTAATATAAATAGATGAAACATATTATAATAAAGATGACAAGAATCATCTCGTATAAAGGTTTCGAAACTCGAGGTCGACTGGTCACAGTATTGTACTCTGCCACCCTCCAAACACAAAAGCTCTATTTTTATTAAATGCTACAAAATAAACACTTTAAACACGCTCACGTGCATATATAGGTATGCGCTATAAACCATGATTATAAACACCCCATGAGATTGATAATATTAGGTGGATTAAGTTTATAACACCGACCCTCGGAAGTATAACTCGTATAAGATAAGTTAATTAGCTGCGTAGACGGGGATAAAACAAATCGATAAGGGGCGATTGGGGAGTTGAACACGATTTATTTAACTCGCGAATCGAAGGTACCAATATCGAGTATATAGGTTAACGCATATAAAGACTGCGTTTTGTAAATATAAGTACTGTGTACACGACCTTCCCCATCAACTCTCTGCAGGAATACACAAGATATAAAGTGTCTGTTAAATTATATTTGAAAATTAACTATAACATTATTAACTATAAACACCCGAAATGAAAATGCTGAAACGGCATGCGAAACGTTTCATGACATTGTGACATTTATAAATCAGAAAATATTTGCTACACGGAGGTATCTATTGTTAGTTTTTTATACGTAGGTCCCTATATACAACTCAGCTCGAATTCCCTGCTGTATAATAAGTTATAGAAATTAATAATAACAATATTTTAATAAATTCGTTTTTAATTTTGTGTGTATTAAGGCTATAGACGATTATAATTAATTATTCACGTAATCTGGTAATTATACAATGCCTATATAATATATATATATATATATATATAATACCGATCCATCGCACTAATAAATTATTAATGACATGTAATTCAGATCATCCAGTAACAACGAATTACACATAGTACATACGAATATATAGGTAGGTACTGTTAATATATACTTATATTATATATTATAACAGAGCAATGAACTTCTTCGACTGTTACCTAATAAACGGTCTATACATAGGTACTACACTAATATTATTGTATGTTTGTTTATTCGTTGTTCGTACAATAGCAATATAATTTTAATTCATAAATCTTCTGATACAACACACAATTTATTTAATATATTTTAAAACGTATTAGTTTATTTTCTTTAAACGGTTTTTAATTGGTCCATAATTAACTGATAATAAAATATCACGAATTTCTATACTTACGGTAATATTATAACACAACATTGAATAATATAAAAAGAAAAGTAAAACTATTACGTTTTTTAACAATCTTTTTATATACATCAATGATACGATTATCATTCAATAAAAAAAATGAAACAATTAAATAAAATCATTCATACCCTTAAAAATACAGTACATTACGTAATATTGTCCTTATTATGTATAGTTATCTACATAAAAAGATTAAATCGAGAATAATTTCACTGAATGGACGTGACATGTTTGGTGAAACAAAATTGAGTAGATCTATTTTAATTCAAAAACTGACATTTCTATCACAGCCCATAACAAGATAAAAATGGTTCCATTTTTGTCGAATCAGATAACTGTCCTTTCTGTTTTCACCCAAGGGGCCAATTCTTGAACGACATCTGTAGTTCCTTATTTGATTGTTATTTGAATTTATATGGATTTCGTATGCAAGAAATCTCGCTTAAAAATGGGCCTCCAAAACAGATTAAAAGATTTTATTATATACACAAACTTTCTCGTCATGAATTTATAAAATGTACGAAATTAATATTCGGAAAAACAATTAAAAATGAATTAATGATTTGCTTTATATACTAACAATGTTAACATAATTTAAAATGTAATTATAATATTGTATAAATGATTTTATGTTTACTAAGAATTAAAGATAAACACTACCTACCATTTTTACAGTTTTTTTATAATTAATAAATTGATATACTAAATTTTTGCGTATATTAGTCAGAAAAAGTCGATAAACTGTGCTAAGCAAATACGAATTCTAATTTATTAGGTTTTGTGTGAAATATTACAAAATGGGTTTAAGGGCGGATAAGTGGGTAACACTTTACGCCTATACTGTACATTAAGTGTCTAGAAACTAGAGTGTCACTGTAATGGATGGGTTAAATGTTAAGTTTAAATATGAATTCAACAATCATTGTAGGTATACTAAAAAAGATTTTGATCGAAGACTGTCTGTCAGCATATAATATTAATAAGTAAATTGTATGATATTATTGTGATTAAGAGGACGCCACATGGGCATATTTTATTGTCTCCATCTTACAAACCGTACAACATGGCATATTTTACATTCCCAATAATACTTTTTCGTCTGACATTTATAAAATTAGAGTGAATTTATTTCTAATAAAATTTAAACGAGAATATTATTTAGGACATCTCGGAGTATTTTATTGATATTATTAATTTTAAGTAAGTTATGACCATTTTTTTGTACATTTTAAAACAAACATAACTTACTTAAACATTTTAATATCATTAAAATCTTCCGAGATACCCTAATTAATATTCTTGCCTTCAGAATTCATAATATAGGTTAATATTAAGTAATAATGTATGTTAATAATATATTTGAGCAATTTGGACAACATGTCTTTTTATTACTTTCTCATACGACTATAACAAATATTTTTCAACAATTTTTAGGTATATAAGTGGTCTTAAATGCATTAAAATGGCTAAAATTAAGCAATGAATTACCAAGGAATAATTTCTCCACATATAAAGGTTGACGAAGTCTTTATTTTTTATGAACGCAACTATATATTGAATTATTGAGAGATATCACAATGTTAAGCTGAAAAATCAGTATTACACAACATAATATTATCGTAACTCGTAAGTGTATACAAAATATAAATTGCATAGTATATAATATAATATATGAAATCAGTAAGACTGTACTACAGTATCAAAAGAGAAAATAGGACCAATTTTTTTTCCATACACATACATCAACTATTTGATTTATGGTATCACCGTGGTATTTGTAGCAGCAATATACCAAACGGAAATCCGGATTTCCATAAACGCTACTTGTAGAATGTGTTCATTTTCCCGGTAGAGAACGAACCGCGCCTTGTAATTAGTGTGGTAATTTTCGAACTTATAAGAATTATAACGGTTTTATAACAAATAATATGTATACATTAAATTATTATGATGTATTTTTAATGGTCTATAAAACTCGACTCCCGATTTCTATATGGGCGGCGGAGGATTTGCGTCGGCGAGCATGACGGCGACGACGAGGAAAAAAACTACACATTACGTACTATAAACGCGCGTGTTTAAAGTATATGACCATAAGGTAAAAATAAGCATATAATGGTTGACCGACGATTCAAAGAATTCGATCTTCTGGTAGTCAACGTTCAATGACGGAGAGGAATAATTTTTAAAGGAATGGGCGCTTACCAAAAACTTTTCCATTTAGAACATCCGGCTGCTTGCAAGGGTAAACTGACAGCCAATCCTTCTGGAAAATTTTGTATGCCAATTCCCATGGCTAAATTTCTGAAACAACATGTATAAGGATAATTTTAATACTTCATTTAAATAATTATAATTTTTGCAGTCAATAATAGCGTCAATGTGCATTTCACAACTGTTGCAGCAAGATATATTTATTATTTATATATATACATATATTATTCTTTTAATGTCCAAAACCCCACCTACCACTCATCCACCTCCCAAAAAAAAAAATTCATTCACTGCGATAAGTGACCCACGTGAGACGCGAAAATGTATTCGGCGCCACTACAGCACTTGGGGCTGTGTATGTACTATACACATTGTGATAAATATTTCAGGTAGAATTTGTCTTCAATCCTTAAACTCATTTTTTCGTGTATTAACATATAGTAGATAATATACTATACGTATATAATATGTCGTACGGTTCTTTCAGACTTAAGGATCGTATATTAATTGTGTTACAACAGTCAGTGAATGTGGTTCGTATCTATACAAGACGAATTTTACAATCTAGAGTTGGAGTACCCGAGTACCTATATGCATCGGAGAATGCACGAAAGAGCGACGGAGACTTTTGTTGTAGTCGTCCTCACTTGTCGCCATAATGCACATTTCTTTTTGTTGATATGTCACTCAATAAATAATAATAGTATAACATAAATATAATATGCCGGGTAACAATAATAATATTATATTAATTGATTCGACGATTCCGGATTCACTAAAATTTCACTGACTAATCGCAAGAGACACTAAACAGTCGACGACCATTAGCTCCGCTACTAATTTTTCAAAATATGTCTAGTGATTATAATATTAACATTTTGAACATATAGGTAACTCGAGTTACAACAGATCTGTTGGTCCGTCAATAACAATTCTCATCGTTTCCTGCCCAACAAAATATATACAGTCGATTCGCGATAACTCGAACCTCGATCGACTCGAAAAATTTGACAAATCGAATTCACGAAAATCCTTCTCCTGTTTTATTTATTAGTATTTGATATTTTTGATAATTTATGCATAAATATCTCGACAAATGGATGTATAATAATAATTAATAACATGTAATAGAGAAAACGTCGAAAAACCGTGTAATAATAAAATTATATTATGTACATTTAAACGATATTGTTGGTGGTGGTGGTGGTGGTGGTGCTGCTGCACACGGCCTATAATACGTCTAATAAAGCAGACGACGACGACGACACAGCGACGGGGTACTGGGTTGTGGGCGCGTGAGTGCGCGTATACGCGATCGTGTGCTCGGCGTATATTATATTATAGCGGAATGGAACCGAGACGTGTACAGCTATTCGGAGAATGTGCGGAATGCGACGGATAAAAATCTCGTTGCCCCGGTTCAACGTGCCCACCGCCGCCGACGACCGTTCTCCAGACGCAAACATGCGCATTTATATTATATGTATAATAATAATATACGAGTGTACACAATACTACGCAGCCGAGTATTTCTACCAACACGTTTTTTCTTTCCCTTTTTTTTTTTTTACTTTTTTTTCCTTTCTATATTATGGAAGAGCTTAACGGCCGTTTCATCACCACGAGGTTGTCGGAGGGTTACAGTGGCGTGGTGGTGCGCCGCCGATAAACCCCTCGGGTAAATCGAAAGACGTACACACACGTCGTTATATTATTATTATTATTATGTATATATGAATGAATCAGAAAATATTCATTGAAACGCGCACTGCCGCCAACCGTCGCGCTTATGCGACGCTGGATAATAAATTATTATACTATTATCACTAAAGAATATAATATATAGTGTCTATACGGCCGTCCGCGGAGGGAAGAAACGAAAACCCTTCGACCCGGGGCAAAACGCAGCTAACGATGACGGTTACATTATACTTCATGTAGGGACCCACACATTAGGTGTGTAGGTACTGTGTAGGCGTTCGGTCGTTTCTGGAATAATAATATTTTAATTATTATTATCACCGTCTGCGGGGGGGTGGGAAACTGGTCGTCGGCGGTTAACTGGGCCGCCGCAAAGCGCACCGCGTGAGCGTGTGTGTGACACACGTCCGTGTAATAATAACGGGTCGAGGACGCGGCGGTGTTGGCGATGCGCGGAGACGATCACGGCGAGTAAGTGGCGGCGGCGTTCGAGTGAATGAACCGCGTGCGCGCGCATATGAGAATATTATATTATGTACTCTCGAGTCTTGGGGCGGTTGATGTGCGAGTGTGTGTGTGCGTTCAACTTGTAGCACCGGAATGTCGAGAAAAGAAAATAACGAAGAAAAAATAAACTTAAATGAAATAACGGCGACGATAAATAATACGTATAGGTAATGATAATGACAGTGATAACCGTTCACCTCGAAATTTTACGCGCGCACATTTATACAACTGAATCAGTGATCGATGCAGATCAAGGTTAAGATGAAGAAAGAATTCTTCAAGTAGCGTAACTTACTGTACGTATTTAGTAGTATAGAAGTTTGCACGGGTCGGATATAATATTATAACGAAATCCAATGGACTCTTGAGAGGCGCCGCCGGCCTTAGCAGCATACTTAGACAGAAATTCTAGACAACTCTAAAATATATCTTGTTGGTCGTTCTCGTTCGGAACACAAAGCGTTCTTCGGATCTCAATCCTTATCCCTCGAAATAACAGCGAGAAAAATTGGTTTGACATTTGGCGACATCGTCTTTCGGACTTTCTATCACGTACGTTTACACGCACGTTTACACGCACATACACAATAAACACATGGCGCGTCGCTTGGTTTTATTAAATTATAGATTTATGAAACGAAAACGATATTAATTTGTATCATATTGTAGTTTATCGAATATTTTGAGACAAAAACGATATTTGTATTTTCTTTTTTTTTAAACATCGAATATATAAAGAATAAAACGATTTTCTGATCTATCGTTCTAATATATGACTTGATCTGTGTGAAAATTTCCTAGAAATCATCCACTGCATTTTTGACTTTTGTATATATTTGTAAGTAGCTTATAAATTATAAATATAAATCTACATTAGCAAAAATATTTATACCTATATGTATATTTTAATACAAATTTTAAGTGTTCAAACTTTTAACCCATATTTCTGCAGCATATTCTTTAATTAATTGACAACATATTATTCAATAATCAAATTTAAGAAACGATCTTGCAGCACACTTATTCTTGGCCAAATTTTTAGAATAATTGAAGATATGTTTTATGACTATTGTTTATAATAATTATTCAATGTACTTTTAAGGGAGGGCCTATACTCCGCTTCGTGCCATTCCATTGTTACTCAGTAAGAAGTTTGCTCGTGAATGTAACCAAGGATATACCTTACACTAGTGTTATTACTATTATAACTGTTTTAATTTAAGTCTAATGGTCACGCAATAGTTAACGAACAAAATTTATCAATCTTCAAAACTAAAGTCATTCAGTTACTTTTTGCTGGAGATTTCAGTCACGCTTCCGATTAATAATAATAAATAATAATATATTATTAATGACAATTAATCGAGACGAGATGTATAACATGACCCAATGACCTGTGTACAATTTAATAGTTATTTAATCACATTCATATACGCTCCCGGTCGTGGTAATCTCATTGGTGATAAAAATTGGATGTTTTCAAATTTATATTGCTCGTGAGTATATTACTTATATTACTGAGAGATTTAATTCTAAAGAAGTTTCGATTGTAAAATAAGTTTCATTTCGATATTTAAATGATGTCTGTATTAAAATATACTGTAACACACTACAATACATGACAGTAAATATTTAATAAGTTCTAAGAAAAATCAATTTAGAAAATGTAAATGAAACCAAGTATTTGAATACATCATGATGGCTTGTCCCACCACATGGAGCACAACAATAACAAATTCACTAATATCTCAGATCTGTCGTTAATGATTGGAAAGTGATTTTAATTTTAAGAACTATAATTTCTTGCAGAGAATTACGTGGCGTTTTTTATTATACTAAGTAGGTATATAACGCACATAGCGATGTAGGATATTTAAATAAAAATTACACCAGCATTGATAATTTTAACAATATTAAACAGAAATATCGGTTATAGTCTATCGACAAAATTAGTTTATATTTTATAAATAGGAATTATAATAACTGGTATTTTAGATTTACAAACACTATTCAATCAATATACGATATATTTCTTTCATTTTGATATTGCTGTAGGTGATGCCTATATAATATGTGGGAGAAAAAAACTCAGGTGGGGCGACTTCTTTTAAATCCATATCAAAATATAAAACACGTCTTTACATTGTACGGATCTATAATAACGAAATAGTCAAAGTTGAAACGTCAGAAAACAAAATATATTGTTTTTATCCGTGGTTTCATCAAATTTTAATAATTTGTACGATATAAGTACCTATCCTATAAGGTGGAATCATTTCTGTCACGTCCGATGTTTGAATATTTCTTTTCCTTGGAACTTTTTTTTTTCAAAGCACTGACTTAATTCGTGACTACCATTGTAATAACGAATAAAAACAAGTAAAAGAAAAAATGCTTATGAAATGTCACGTCCGGCACATACTACGCGTATATACTATATACAGGTACACGGCCGAGACTAGATTTGTTTGAGAATATACCGTTAACAATCCTATGACAAAAATTAATAATAATAACTACGGAACCTGCAGTTTGCATTTAATAAAAATCGAAATGAAACAAACTATAGAACATAGAAGTGAAATCATTTTTCAATAATCAACGTAAACGATGCAGTGTGGGGATAAATTAATGTGCACACACAAATACCGTGACAAATGAATAGGTATAACTATACACTTTACCTATATATTATATATGTATATACCTACTGCAGGGTGGGCCACCGTATTGTCCCGTATTGACTAAACGAAATACCACACGGGAAAAAAACTTTACCGACACACGTCATCATGAAATGTACATACACCGAATACATCATCATATCTAAATTTTAAGCAGAGCTGTGTATAAGTGGATACCATTATTTGTTATTGACGCATGTTCCGGATTAAAGTTGAGAGAAATATAATATAATGTTTATAATTTATAGGTTGAACTGCAGTCATCTTTAAACATCGCTATAACAATATTACATTACGACTCTGCAAATGAACAGGTTTCCGGTCTCGTTTCTATACATAGATGTATAAAAATACAAAATGTTGACTAAAACTTTAATATAGACGATTTAAAACACAAAAATAATCGTGTGCCGGTTTTATCAATTTTTTAACTATAATTTATTATGGAAATCATTTTAATCCTTAAGAATCCAAAAATTTGACGGACTACTTTCCAAATGCTGTTTGTAAAAATGTTTTTATAGTTTTTATAGTTATCTGATTCATTTTATACCATATTATAACATAAGAAAGATATAACACGCCTTTGCAGTTTAATCAAAAAAACAAAAAAAATAAAAAACAATTTGTTAAATCATATTCTTATATAAAATTAATATCGTTAAATCCTGCAAATCAAATTATACAGCGGAAAATGTTTTGATTTGTAGAATCAATAATAGTGATATAAAGCACATGCATTTGATTTTTAAGGGGTTTGATATAGGCAATTTCAATGTAATTTTAATAAAAATCAACATTTTGAATTTTAAATGTATTAAAAACCATTCTTCCCGTACAATCGCAAGTGACTTACTAGTCGACTAATACCTACGTGCAGGTATGCAGGCTGCAATTTGCTTATTGTAAAACATATATTTTATACAGATTGTATAAATTAAAATAAATATGACAAAAAAAAAAAAAAAATGTAATAAATACGCAATTCAAAATTATAAAATAATTCATCATAAGACATAATGATATTATGTTTATCTGCGCAAGAAAAACAATGTATCGCAGTTTCTTGCAATAAAACAACGTTGAAGACTTGAAGACATCAGATTTTATCTCATAACGAATAACAATATGGCTGCGATTTTGCTGCGGGGATATTTCGTATCTCCATATCACAATTTATTCAAAAGCTCGCTCACAATACATACAACCGATATATAAGCAATATCGTACTATACATCTATATCGTGTGCGCTATGAAAACACACGCCGAGCACGAGGAGAACACTCACGCACGTGAAATGTCTGTAAACAAATATACAAGATACAACGTAATAGTAAAATGTCGTTCAGCAATCCCAATTTTGTGATGCTATAGTTTTCATAATATACCTAGTTAAACTGATAATCTATGAATAAACTTGTAGATATAAGAACGTCAACCGCTGTTATAGTTACACATCAGTTTTTGTTGTTTTAATATTGTAAAGCGTGATATGAGCACTTTTAAATTGTGATACTTCACAACTATACTCGGGCGTCGCGCGCCCTCTTGAGTAATCTGAAGGTAGAAAATAAGATGCGCATCGGGATAAAATAGTCAGTGCCGAGGAGATAAATCGCGTCTTTTTTTGATAACGACACGGCATTTCCAAAAAGAAAATCATCTATTAAACGTAGTCGACTCAAGACCTCCTATTCACTAGGGTAGGTATCTATAGGGTTTTCTGAGCGAACCTTCATGCGACATTCATTAGCGATTTGCCAAATAATTATAGGACCGAGTAGGATAGCACAGCAATTACTCGACAAAATTCGATTGGAAAATTCTATACAAAATGTAAAATACACGACAGAACAACATTGATAAACTCATAATATATACGTTCAAGTCCGTGCATTACCGTGATGCATATGCACCGCGCTGCAGTTCACTATGCGTAACACACACGCATCATCCGTCCGCGCACTTAAATATGGCGTGTAGACGGCACGGACAAGAAATCGTCTACGGATATGATGATGATAAACTATAATATAGACACAGTGGAAGTATAGGTTAGGTTATACACTATATATACAGTTATATATATTATAGCACGTGTATATAAGCTACCGTCCGGGAACTACTCTCTATATACACATAAATCACACGCACATACCGCTAACAAGAGCGGACCGTTGTTTTTCGTACCTATACATATAGGTACACCGCCGCCGTATATAATATATATATGATGATAATAATAATAATAATAATAACATGACGATAATATTGCTACCCATGTACACAGTTTCTCATGGCTTTCGCTTTTTCGTTTTTTTTTTTTTTTTTTTTTGTTTTTTTAGTCGGCTGCGCGCGTGAGACACGGTCGTCATTCCTGTTGCATGCTCACTATACGCCTGCAGTATATTTAACAGTCAATATTAAAACTAGTGAGCTTTTTTTCAACAGTTTGCGCGCAACGCTAACACAAGCCGACTTGTTACAACGTTACCCTGTTCGTCAAATTATCAATGAGCAAGAGGTTTAAGTTCCACCAATATGATGCCCTGCAACTTGCATTAACTATATCCTCTGATGACCGCAGTGAAACACATAATCTTAACTGAATGCAAGGACGTATATGAAATACAACCAATGAAGTACAATCTTACCCACCGTCTTGCCAAAAATCCAAACGTCGGTGTTATTGATGTTCTCAGATTCCTTATCTGCAGAGATTTAGAATTTTATGGCAAAACATACAGAAATATGTAGGTATCACAAATGTAGAATGTGTTAAACTATTAACCTATATTCTGTATTACTATGAATTTTATATACATATTCTCTTTTCTATTATATTATATAATAGTTATAAGTTACTACACTTGGTGTAACAATGTATCCCAAAATTAATAATTATGTACAATTTATTGTAGCCAATTCCTACCCCCCTCCTCCATTGCAATCGGTCGAGGTAGTTGTTATCAATAACAATAATAACAATAATAACAATAATAATAATAATAATAATAATAATAATGATAATAATAAAACCAATGAGCTTTTTTTAACAGTTTGCGGGCATCGCTAACACAAGTCGACTCAAAAACATTGTCCTGTCCGTCGATTTCACAAATAATTAATGTGCAAGAGGTTAAGTTTCTCGAAAACGCGGACTTTTAATTGCATCGCGCCGGGCGAAGGGGACGCGCGGTGGCCCCACTGCTTGTACAACGACAATATTGCTGCTGAAGTATATTCTTTGGCCGGGTCACAATGTAACTACACATATAATACTCATAATGGTTATAATATAGACGGCGGCGTGTACGTATGTTTTAGATAATGTCAAAATTCGGCATAATGCTACGGTTCATTGAACTATCTAGGCGCTCTACGATGACAACGTCGGCCGAACACTGATAAACGCGGCCACCAAATTACGAATACAGACCAAAGTTCGTGTGCGCGCGCTGATAACAACAAGCTGCGACGTAATATTCATTTTCATATTTTCCCTCCAACCGCACACGACAAAACCAACATAAAAAAAAAAAATCAAAATGAAACGAAACCGTGCGCGCAGTGCGCATTTTATACATTTTATTATACCCATAATAATAATACAACGTATATAAAAGCGATAGTATTACCATTGCGTTCTGTCACACTCCCGACGCTACAGTTGTTTAACGATATAGATGACATATAGTAGTACAATAAACTAATATACTTTAATCACCGATAAACCAGCTAAATAATTGTTGTTTTTCGTTTGTATATTATTGTTTGGTTTTGTGCTGTGCAGGGTCGATAAATTGCGTAATGCGTATCAATGAGTAGTCTCATGAGGAAAAAAATTATTACCGAAGACTACTAAAGCAGAGAGGAGAGGAAGGAAATGGAAGCGATAAAATATGATGAAAACAACCGAAAACGTACATATGCCACAATTTGTATATATACTATTATAATACCGACGGCTGCAAAATATGTGATGCTTTCATAAATGCGTATATTATACGATATTGTTATTATATTTTAATGTTTTATTTTATATATGCGCGATGGTGGAGACCGGATGCAATTTTAAGAAGAGAAAAAACAGTGTTATTATGTTCAGTGTGTCACAAAAATATCGAAAACTCTTCTAGCCCGTAGAAACCTACACATATATTGAAACGATTTAGTGTTTCTGAGTCATATGCACAGCTTATAGGTACGTGGTATTGAACGAAACGAAAAAAATTTTTCTTTAAGTGCATATATGTAAATCAAATTGTGAAAAGTGTATTATTTGTATTCTGTAGTATAGTCCACTTTATATACAATTCCATCGTAGCAACAAAATGTGACGAAAAACGTCACGACGCAATGAAAAAAAATATTGCTGCCAATCGTGATACAGTCCAAAGGTATAACTAATATGGGTTTTTCTTGTTTTAAGCTTTAGTTCTCTAGAAACATATATGAAAAATCTCAAAAATCTTACTATATTGATCAACTCAATTGAATATTATGTTCAGATGGATACATTTCTGTTTAAGAGGACGCCACACCCGCATGTGTTGTCTCCGTCGTACAACTGCGTAGCATAGCAAATTTTACGCTCAGCAGATCACGATTATCTCCGTTAATTTAAAATTTAGAGTGAATTGACCTATTATAAAAATTAAAGGCAAGATTATTACCGAGGGCATCTCATAGGCTTTTTATTATATTTTTATTTTAAACTGAGTTATGACTATTTTAAAATTGTAAATTATTTTTATATCTAAAAATACTCATAACTCGGCTTAAAATTAAAATATAATAAAAAGCCTATGAGATGCCCTCGGTAATAATCTTGCCTTTAATTTTTATAATAGGCCAATTCACTCTAAATTTTAAATTAATGGAGATAAACGTGATCTGCTGAGCGTAAAATTTGCTATGCTACGCACTTGTACGACGCGTGACGGAGAAAACACATGCGGGTGTGGCGTCCTCTTAACTACTAGAATAATTATTTTACAATACATCTCAAATTATGTTGTATCGATAATGAATCAATAAATAATACACATATAAATGATGGAAACTAGATGAAAATATAAAAATATGAAATACTTTTATATGCGCTAAACAACAATTGTTTTCAGTCTGGTGCTATTTGTACTCGCAGAGCTTATGTGGTGTAGGGATTTATGGCACACTTGAGAAAAATATTAAATTAAAATATGCATAATAATAAAATAATAACAAAGAAATAAAATATAGATTCAATACTAACAAATTATGAACATTTACACATTGCATTAAATAATATATTATTAAATATCAATACATTTCATACTGCTAATATTCGTTAATATCTTAATTAATTATAATTATAATAATTGGTAAAAAGTTAAAATTTACAGAACCTATATAATTTATGAATTCTTGACTAAAACTTGTATTTATATATAGCACTTTAATATTTAAAAACCTATCCTCCCTCGTGGGATTATAATTTTGTTTGATAAAAAAAACCACTTGATTTTTTATGTGCAAACATTGTAACCTTTTTTTTTTTTTTGTAGAGCAATTAATTCAAGTGGAAATCACGTTGAATTCTTTATAATTCTAACTTCGAATAGGTAGACCTTAAGATTTTCCTTCTTGAGATCATTTTAGATACACCACCCAAAATTACCACACCGTATTGAATCATAGTTTAGTATAAGGATATATAAATACTATCCTCATAGAACATAGTGAAATTATATATTTTAGTTTATGAAATTTGAACATAATAGGCCTAATTTAATTATTGTTAAACTATTTATATGGACATTCCATTCATTTAATGTTAGATAAAAATAAATAAACAATATAGACAATATAAACAATAAAATTAAAGTTCTATAATATTTTCGTAATGTTATTGACAAAATTAATTTTCAGGCATTTACAAAAAGATGCGTTAGAACAATAAATTATGCAAAGCGATTTCACCAAACAAATGTAAAATATAATTAAATGAAAAATCATAATCATTGTTTTGTCAATATTTAATCATATTATTAGGTTACCACCTTTATGTATAAGTTTAATTATCGTTATTTTTAATTTATCTGGAAAAACACCATTAAGAGGACGCAATACCCGCATGTGTTGTCTTCGTCTTACAAGTACGTAATATAACAAATTTAATCAAGTTTAATTCCGTGAGCTTAAAATTTAGAGTGAATTGACCTCTTACAAAAATTAAAGGTAGGTTACATTATTATCGAGGACTTCTCATGGTCTTTTTATTATATTTTAATTTTAAAGCGAGTTATGAGTATTTTAAATTATACAAACAATTTACAATTTTAAAATACTAATAACTCGACGGAGACAATACATGCGGGTATATAGGTATAACGTCTTCTTAAATGAAGAATAATGATTTTAATTAATTTGTATTGTTTTTCAACTTTAACGTGTATTATAATATTGCATTATTGCCTGTAAACACAACGAACCTATTCACACCATTATACGTTAAGTCGGTAATAGCTATTGATTCAAAAGTTAATAACAATAATTTTGATATAAATGTATAATATAATATACTGTTGTAAATTGTAATAATTAAATATTATTAACACAATAAATGTAGTTTTTTTTGACAAAAATTAATTTAATATTCCAATAAGCACAGCATTATACCTATAGTAAAACAAATAGCTATAATAACAATAAAAGTATATCATAACATATTATACCTACTAAAATATTAACTACTATATATAGTATATACCCATAAATATTAAAGTTATTTATTTATTTATTTTATTGATCAATAGTTGATTACTATGGCCATTTGCTGTTTGTAAAGGGAACGGTTGATTTAGAACACGTAATATAATATGTGATAAAGATTTGTTACCAAAAACCCGTGTGGTCACCCATCCACCGGTCACCCGTCCGGCACATGCACTCAGAGCGTTTCCGCAGTTGAGTGTATACGACCATGCCACACCAAGCCCCTATATGTATAGTTATGTAGCCAAATACATTACAATTTACATAACCTACTCGTCCTACTCAATGAAGATTCACACGCGACATCACCTACTATAACTACTATTATACTAGTACCTATATAAATATATATGAACCTAAGATATTGCGATTTGTTTGACGCCATACACACTCGTAAGAAATACACACTGACCGTTTATGAAAACTAAATTTTATAATATGTAGAGTAATTATAGTATAATATATTATAAGTTCTAACTTAATTTTAAGGGATATCGGATACTCAGATGTGATAGCCGGTGACATACACAGAACGGAGACAACACGACAGGGGGGATGATGAATATATTCTTATTATTATTATTATTAAAAATATCTGTATATATAATCCGTATGAGTCCTAAGTCGAGATTATGTCACTGTATTTGAGTAAGAACGTTTTATACAGCGGAATCGGTAAAATAAAATGATAAGTCTCGGGAACCAAAGACAACGTAAGCTAATACTCGCTCGAGGCGTATAGAGGCTTGGAACCGTCAACCGTCACGGCCGTCAAAAAATCGACGGGAAAACATGTTTGTAGGACGAATGAAAAAAAGAATGGTTTCGATACTCATATAATTATAATTGACGTAAATTATAGAAAAAATGTACGTATCAAGTGGTTTTATACAATGATTTTTCGCACTGAATTAAACCCTCTGAACACGCGTAGTTTCGGTCTAAAATCGCAGTTATTCGATCCTGGTTTTAGCCTTATTATAGGTAAGTTTTATCAGTAAAATTGACATCACTATATATGATGGACACGGTCATATTTTGTTAGTATTATTATTTTGATGATACAATATCATCATGTTCAATGAATATTGGATAAACTAACAAAAAATATGCGACCGTATGTATATATTATCATTATTATTATTATTATTATGTGGAGCGCGACGGCGACCTGCAACGGTGCATCGCCGATGCTGCACGCGCTCGGTCGTCGGCGGAGAGCACAAAACGCGCGCGGTAAACGTAACAGCGGCGGCGGCGGCGGCGGCAGCAGCAGACAAAAGGTGAGGAAACGTTGGAATGTTTGCAGCGGTATATAGAAACCGACGGATACCGTGTGGCGTTAAATAAAATAAAAAAATATACAGAGAAAAGCGGTGGCGGCGGTGGTGCAGATGAATCGGCGATGAGTTCGGACAAGTCGAAATACGATATAGGGACACGCACACACACGTACGTAGGCACATATAGAGTGTGTGTTTGTACGTGAACGGGGCTATGTGCCGTGTGTCTGGTACCAAGGTCAGTGGCCGAAGGAATGCTGTCGTCTCGCGCGCGTGAGTGAGTGTGCGTGTACACGCGGTATAGGCCTCCGCCTCCGACGCCGCCGCCGTTTTATATGGAGCTCGCCGCCGCGCGTTTGTTGTGCGCGCTTGTATATCGACGTGTTTACGTGACGAGTAATGTTTTATAATATCGATAGTGCAGAGAATAAAAAAAAAAAAACAAAAAACAAAAACAAAACGGAACGAGTGACAAAACTGTTTACTGTTCGGACGTGAAAACGGTTTTGCGTCGCCGTTATTGCGCGACGTGATGGACTGCCGCCCGACGGCATATTATAGACGGACGGTAAGGCGCGCGTGCAGACCGTTGTCCGAGTCTCTCTTTAGCACGACGCGACGTAACGATTACACTATTGCAAATCGTATATGATGGGTTATAATATGCCAACCGGTGCTGCAAATCGGATGTCAAAAATCTGATCTGAAGAAAGTGATATAATTTTTTTGATTCACGTGTGTGTGGGTGGTCTTATAATCGCGAGGAACAAAATACAATATAATTACTATAAAAACGGTAGGTACGACAACGAGATTGGACGGGAGACTTCGATGAGAATAATCGTCTTTAGATTTAAATTTTAAATTGAATGCAAACAAACTATGAATTACGCGGTTACATTGGTTAAACAACGCATGAGCCGAAAAGGAAGGATAATATTATACATTACCTACATGTAATAGCTCTCTATATTCCACTTGGAATCTACAAAACATAACACGATTCCGTAACTTGAGGATATATGCGTATTATACTATAATATAAATATATAATTGTAACAAGAATAATCTTAATGGTTTACGGAGATATTAAACCGTAAACAGGGGGCAAGTTGCCCTTCTCATTAGGTTTTTAAGTGGGTAGGGTTGTAACACGTGTTTGTGTATGTGTGGCAAGGATATGCTGCTAAAAATCCCGGGTGGTCACCCATCCGGTAGATAGCAACTGCGGCTGGTACGTACGCTCAGTGCGTTTCCGCAGATTGAGCGTACGACCGCGCCTCACCAAGCCACAGAACATACTATTATTATCGCCTATTTTGATAAGTTGCACTACAAATTTTAAATTATTGGTAGTTTCGTTGGCTGTGCAACTTTGGTATCAATGAAAACAGATTCGTTGAAATAAGAATAATAAAAACAATGAAACACTTTTAAGGCCGCCATTAATACGGAATTATAACACAACCAATAATATTATAATAAGCATTTATGTGAAATTTTTATGTCACAGACAATAGTGGAGATCCAAGTTGAATAATACAGCATTACTGCGCTCTGTTTACGAATTTTTTTTTCAACCTGATAAAGCAACAGAGAGCGCTTGCGTAGATACTTGAGATAGCCAGATAGGACTTAGCTCACCAATTACCATTAATGGAAAAATTCAATTTCTTTTTTAAACTGACAAAATCATATTTGAAACACTCTTGGTAATTTTTACGAACATTTAATTAATTTTTTTTTAAAAAGGAAAAACTACGAATAATTATTTAATAAAAAACTTTAAAATATTCAAAAAATAATACGAATCGTAACAAACAAGTCAACACTTATTTTCTGTGAAATTTTTTATTACAATATCGTATTTAATTTTTACATATAAACGTAAAAAAATGGCGCCTGGGTATGGCGTGCTGGTTAGCCCTTAGAGCCAGTTGTACCGTCTCTGATTAAAGTTAACCGGAGTTTAATCGGCCGAATTTGCACGGTTAAATATCTGTTATCAGCTAATTAAGCGTAACCGAAGTTTAACCGTAGACGGAACAATTGGCCCTTATGTGTGTTGTGGTAAACTATTTTCCGGCGCCAAGGATTCTGAATAACTGGATGGATGACCACACCACGTTTCTGCGACGTATCCTTTCCCCAGGTAAAAACACGCGTTTCAACCGTTCTATCAGTACTTTATACCAACCTTTATACGAAGTGAGTAACACCCACAGGCCATAATTTAATCAATGGTTAAAATAAACATGTATTATGCAATTTCGTAGTAAAGAATAATTTATCATAGATACCATATTTTAATTTTAATTTGAAGTATTTAAAAAAATTTGGCCAACAACTTTTTATAATATAAGTTTTGAAATGTCTTGAACTCAAATAAACCAATTTTACTTAGGAATATAATATCAAAATGAAAAGTAAGGCACATAATAGTCTTAAGTAAATTCTTGTTAATGTATTATATTACAATACATTATACAGATATAATGAAATATGTGAAACAGAAAGACCTGACCAAAAACCGTTAATATTATACGATAAGTAAATAACTTAAATATATACTCATATTAGCAAATTCTCAAATTCATTTAAAAAAGTTATTACGTTCCAAATTAATTTAACCGAAAAAATATTGAATTTAAAAAAATATCTAAAAAAATAGACTATATTCGACCAAGATAAATCTGTTTACCATCAACATTTTTCTTATAATCAAATTCACAAATACCTAGACTAATTTGAATAAATCCAAAATTTTTTTTATCAATTTTTAAGTGTTTTATTTTCAGTTCTTAAAATAAACATAAACAAATTATTATACATGTAGCGCTAGACTCATTTAATGAACAAACAAATAAATAAATAAAAAATATTAATTTAAACAAAAGTTTTTCCAAAAGTCAGTTCTATCTATAACACCAGCTTGTATATACAATATATGAGCTAGATAATTATATAGTATAGTATAGTATATTTTTTTAAATATTTAAAATATATTTTTCTTAAGTACCTACACCTAGCCTAACCTAAGTTACCATGTAGAATATACAAAATAGATAAACAAATTTAAATTTAATTAAAAAACTACCATAGGAGAGAAAAGATGATATCACACTTAAATACTTAAAATATACTAGCTTTTAACTTTTAAAGTTCAAAAAATGGAAATCAGATAAAACTAATACATTGTATTCAGTTCCCGGGTACATAATATAGAAAATAACAAAAAACCATTATTTTTTTATATTATACCAAAATTAAAAAATCTTAAATTTTTATTCAGTCAATACCTTATAGAAACATACATCAAAAATTCTATAGATCATTGCTTCAAACAGACAATCTTGTGCGGAGCTTAATTCAAACGCAAATTGTCAAGATTTTGTTATGATAGGAAGCCTGCTTACATTACTCGTGGGTCGTGGAAGGCTTATATATCAACTCTTGTAAAATGTAATTTTGGATAGATTTACAGTCAATACCGCAGTAGTAACTACTAACTTTGTGAGTGAAATATTTTAGTTCAAAATTTGAAAGTACGCACTTTTATATTATTAGGTCGTTTATATGATGTGTAGGTTATGTGGTTATAATAATAAAACATTTAACCTACCAATATTACATTTTTTTTATAGAAAGCTAAAATCTTCCGACGTCGACATTAATAATAATTCCCCATTACACCCGTCTAGTCTATAAGTCATAAATTATTTTATTTATATTTTCTGTCGAGATATTCACAAACCATCAGAAGTGACAACGAATCCTGCACAAAATACAATACATAAAACTGCAAGGTTGGGTTAGATTAGGTGTCACTTGTATTTGTATAGAAAAGTATAACAGGAGCATAATAATTGTAAAAGAATCGAATGGATTGAAGTAGACGAAAACGGATGAGATGGAAGAAGACAGCGTATAGTAATAACCGATAATATATTGGGGAGTTAAGCGCATGTTTACGACCCGATGGTATTACTGTATACGAACGTGTGGCGGCGGCTGCGATTAATATATTATAATAAGATTATTGTAAAACGACGACCAAGGCGCCTGTGGTTTAGCGTTGCCAACCCATATTATATAGGTACGACAATACCGTGTAACGTTTACGGTGGCGGGTGTAAGGGCGGGTGGGCGGCGGCGGCGGCGGCTTTTTAACGCGTCGGGAACACACGCACAATATACATTTTTCAACCGGTCCTATAAATACAAGCAAACGGATGGTTGAGGCGCGCACAACGGATAAGAGGAATAATATAGAGAATAATGGTTAGAGGCGAAATTTGGGGTTCACGTAGATGACGACAACGAGTATTAAAAATAATTAAATGTATATCGTCGTCGTCGTCGTCCGTAGCCCGGCGTCGGCATGGGATGCCCGGACAAAAGGATTCAGACAAAAAATATGTTAATAAATACGCTTTTTGATCGACAACGACGCGATTGTATTTGAGATGAGAGATCCTTTTTCGGGAAATCAATACGAATAGGACGCAAAGCATAAAATAATATAAAACCAGATTTTTTTTTTTAATACTTTTTTTGCATCGTCTCGTTCTGCGCGCTTCTTACATGTACACTGTGTACGCGTATTATTATATATGTTTTTGCCGACGTACGATCACGGCGGCGGTTCTCCGAATTCACCGGTTGCCGTCGCAGCGTCGAAACGCGTAAAAACGTAAAGTACGCAAGTAACATATTATAAGCGAAACCGTGTGGGGCGGCGGCGACGGCGCTGTTCTTACGCACCACGCCGATGACAAGAGACCAACCCGACCACCACCGCGTGTAGGTACTTTTATTACATTATTATGTACACGTACAAAACACAAACTAGTCCATTCCCTAAAAAAGAAGCCACGACAAAAGAATTTCCGGAATGTTTGCGCACGCGCGCACAGGACCTACACACACACACACACACACACACACACACACACACACACACACACACACACACACACACACACACACACACACACACACACACACACACACACACACACACACACACACACACACACACACACACACACACACACACACACACACACACACACACACACACACACACACACACACACACACACACACACACACACACACACACACACACACACACACACACACACACACACACACACACACACACACACACACACACACACACACACACACGCACACACACACGCACACGCACACGCACACGCACACGCACACGCACACGCACACGCACACGCACACAGACACATGCAACATTCGATATAATATTATTGTATAGTCTATACTATAGACAGACGAAAACGGATATTTCGAAAAACAAATCGAATAGGTTTGTGATAAACCATATTAGGTTCTCAAAACGTTCTCGGAGGGGTAGAAGGTAGCGAAATTGTATCCCTTGTGGTTTTAAATTTTATCCAACAATAAAATATATCGTATCCAATTATATTGAGTTCGGCACCCATAAATTGAAATACATACAAATTGTTTTGTGTCATAAAATTAAAATTGATTCGTAATTTATGCATTCGCATAGTAAATATTATATAGCTTAGCTTGATTTTCTAATTACAGATTTTTAATTTTTTAATTAATATATCAAAATTACTTAACTATAAAGACAATATTATGGCATAATTATTACAACCACCAAACAAAATTACTACCCTTTAGTGCCTTATTATAATTGTTTCTCTAGTTGTTCAATTTCAGATGCCACATGATAATCATTGGAATGATAATTCGGTATATTATGTATTCATATTCGACAACCGAATGATATCATCAGGATGCGCGCTTAAACAATAGGCAATATTACGATTACAAACTCAGTATAGAAATGTATATTTTTACTATTTAATATTCTCAAAGTTTTTTCTTAAAGATACAATTTTCGATACATACATAATAATGTATTACATTCTAATACATTAATAAGTAAGTTGATATAGTAATATTATATAATTAATACAAAATTTTAAGTATCTAAGCAAAAAAAAAGATAATCAGTCGGGAAAATAACACATATTTTATGTTAATGAATAATATAATTATTACTGATTATATAAAATAGTATAAGAAAAGTTAACATTTAAAAAATTAAAACATTCTATCGGCGAAATTCATTTGTCGTTAGCTACAATTGAGTCCCACTACTTATGCAAGCCAACGATGGAAGATGACGAGAACGGAAAAATACGTAAGGTGTGGACTGGAGAACACCGTGGCCGTGACGGACGTTGACAGTTTCCAGAATGGCGACGGATACAACAGGCAAGCGCACATAATATATTGTATTTAGGTACACGGTTAGCAGTTCTTCCATACCCATTATATACTCGCATTTATAAATAGACATTAGGAATGCACCACGCAACTACTTATCCCCTAACACCATCTTGTTGTTCACCCTATAATAATATTATTACCAAGACACGTCTCAATTGGTTGTCGACTTTACAGACGCGATGGATGACCAAATAAAGATCATCTTACAGGCTCATATGCACGGTTTTATATAGTTGTATTTTATAGTGGTTATAAGTTATAACATAATAATGTTATTAAATTAGTATACTAATACTACTATGTTTTATAAGGCGCATAACATACAATTTCGTAAGTTATAATGTTACAGACCAATAACAAATAAATGACTTTTACAGAAGGTTTGGTTTACAAAATTAAAAAGTTTGTTTTAAAAATCTATAAAACTGTTTTAAAGAAAAATTCCATGATTTCATCAATGATTTTTAAATTGTATATATAAAATATCATCATGTAAAAACAATTCATAAAAAATTACAAAGTATTTTGAATAAACATTTAGTGAATTGTATTATTATACAAATTAAGTTGTGTAATAATTATTATATTTTACCTTTGTCTGTAAGAAAAATTATAAGATAATATTACAGAGCTATAAAAGTAATTTCTTCTCAATCGTGTACATTTAAATTCCATTAGGCCAATGAAAACTTTTAAAAAAAATTAGGCTATTATCTTTTAAGACTTTGGTCATATCTATTGTGTATATTATAGTGTACACACTTCACTAAAACCCAAACTTAAGAGGAATGGGACAGAAAAGATATACAATTATTATACATTTTGGTTTTCACAGAACACGTGACCCGCGTATAAGCTCAAATGAGTGTGTTTAAAAAATGTGTAATAGCGCGATGAGTGGAATTTATATGTATGAAGATAATAGTTATTCGCTGTACAGTTTAACGGTCTTAGTGCAGAGTAATAAACATTTAAATACTGTAATCATTATTAATATAAAAATCAGATCTGTTAAAATGTGGTTGGCCAAATCAATGTATTTAATAAATATATGCGCATTAAGAATTACACTTCTATTGATCATTATGATCATTACCGTAATAATTATAAATATTTACAAAGTAAATAATAAATTATTATTACTTATTGTTATAGAATAGATACTATATCATTGAATATAAAAACTATAATCTATAATCAATGGTGCTATTAATACAGAAATAAGTTTAAAATGTAGAACTCAAAGTAAGACATTCGACCTATTGAATTTGAACAACAAATTGCTTAATGATAAACTAATTCTTGTTTTTAAAATTGGAATAAAACATAAAATGTAGGTATATGAATATAATATACATACACTACCAAAATATGAAATATTTTATTTATTCAGTTGAAAAAAGAATATCTATATAAAAAATAAGTTAATCCATACTTTAACACGACAGTATTTAGTTTTTTATATTATTTAAAATTATCGTAGTGAACATTAGAAATACCTGTTTTTAAACTCAGAAAATTAAGTTATTTAATATAGATACTACAATTTTTTTCTTTTCTATTATTATAACATTTATTGAGGATTTAGGTAAGCAACTACAAAACAACATGATAATGAACTGAATACTGATGCTCTATAATCTATATTATACATCAAATTAATGCTTATGAACATTTAATTAGTTAAAATGAAAAAAATTGAATATCCTTAGTTGAATTTTGCAAGAATTTCTTAGTTTTATCAAAAATATCAGCACTTATAATAATTGAGATTAGGTAATTAGGTAAAAATGTTTTTAATAAATAATTAAATTGTTTGGTTGTCTTATAATAAGACATAATAAATAATAGGTATAATAAGAATGATTTTTTATTGCCTTATATTATAGGAAATTAATAATATAATTAAAAGACATATTAAAGCGTTAAGACACAATTATTGCACTAAAGGTAAATTCTGGTAAATTGTTGTAGTATGGGTAAAAATGAAAAGAGATGTATAAAGTATATAGATGAGAAATGAATATGTAATGTTGATATAAATATAAACATCATATTTATTAGATATAGAATTATCCTAATCATTGCGCAATCTCCGAATAAAAATATAACCTATATATTATATATACTATTATGTATCCTATATAATCTTTAAACTCATATATGAATAGATTGTTTATGAAAAATAAAAAAATTTAATCATGAAAATTATATATGTATATTTAAAACGTAAAACAATGTTAAAAAAAAGAAGTTTACTAAAATTAATGAAATCGTAATAGACATAGTTATAAACTGATAAATTTATAGGAAAATTTAAAAAAAGTAAATCCTGATTTTTTTATAAAGTGTAAACGCCGCTTACACTAAACCCGGCCGCTAAATCATATTGCACAATGGATAATTTATTATTGCATTAAAACTCATATTAATAATAATAATATCAGTAAACTATCTTGTGATGACAGACCAAAAGAACCGAAGACTTTTTTTACAATAAATGAATTTATATTGTACAAAGTATATTAATAAAATATAAAACGTTTAAACATCTATGTATTTGTTAAGCCGAATAGTAATACAAACATAAAATGGTATGCGAATTCTTCTGGAATAGGGGGATGTCGAAAGCTGAGATAACAAAAGAGAGGCTACTTTAATATGAGAAAATTCAGTTCAAAGAATACCCTATTCCATTTTGTTCAATTTATATATTATATTGTATAATTTTTTTTGTTTTTGCGAACCTCTGAAACCGCTCCTGACCACATTAAGTCACCGTCGACCTGGATATTCTAATAAGACAAAATACGACTCGCTAATAACAATACACCATAAATTTTACTGCACTCACAATCATAATAATAATATAGAATGAGAAAGAGTGAGAGACATTGTAGAAAAAAAGAGGATGAAACTGGCGAAGAAGGAGATTTTCTAGTACATATGTATATACAATATCATAAAGTCAAAAAGAGTAGGGAACCGGTATACAGCGTGATTGCTAACATTCCTGGCAGCTAGACATCGCCGTCGTTACCGCTACCAGCTTATACTGCTTTCCGAGAACCTAACCATATGTATATATCAATATAAGACACAAGGGGCTACTTGTAGGTTTCCTGCAAAACTCTTTTAGAGTCATATATTATTTGAATACAAATTGAAAGTTTAAACTGTCGTACATTTTCTGTGGATTATGCAATTAGAAAAATTAGAAAATTAAAAACACGATTAGTTTGATTTTTAAACCTATTAATACAAAAAATGTTATATTCAAAGTATAAAATGTTAAAATTGCATTTATCTATTTAAATTATAGATAAAAGATAATATAGGACATAGGTTCTATCTACTTTTCGAAATAATAAGCGATAACTGTTAATATGATATTATTATAACTGTATATTTGTAAGTTGTAGCTAAATATTTTCAATACGAGTTTAGGGTTGAAAAAAAGCTATTATTTTACTACGTCTAGCGGTGCTATATTAAATGAAATGAATACCTAACTTTTAAGGATACACCATACTTTGAAATCTGCAATTTGTCTGTACTCACTGTAATTATTAAATAAGTAGTTCAAATTATAATAAAAAAAAATATTTAATATGAAATAATAATATTTTTTTACTATTAATATTAAAGCTTCAAAAAGTGAGATTTACTATTTTAAAATATAAGAGATTGGCTTACGATATTTTAATATTAATATTGCATAATGATACTATATGGAAATAATAATAGTTTATATTTGTTAATGCATATAATAAATTAATAACATACTTTACAATTACGCTGTGTATATTGTAAATAAAAAATAAATTCACTTGAATGTGCATGTGACATACACGAATTCTTAAAAACTGTGACTTACTAATGTACTGTGAAACCACACTTTTTGTACACCCGATCTATCTAGTCTTTTAAAACATAAATATTATGTATGTGCCATAATACAGGAATTGATAGAAAATTAAAATATCTATTGACAGATATCTAAAACTCGAGTTTAGCAATTATTGTTTATAAATGGTTTTGGATGGCAAAGTTTTTTTTATGTTTTATTCTTCTTTTCTAAAAAATTGATATGAGGTAAAGTTGCTCTATTATTAACTATGTATTTATAAACTATAGTAAGAATTTGGTAATTACGTAGATTTGCTCGGCGTTTCACGTATATTAGTCAGAAATAACGAATGTGGATACGATGGCCTCTTTAGTTATAATGTTTTATAGTTACTGTTTATTTGTCAATCATTTGGTATATGTATAATACTATCTAATTATTTATTTTCAAAAATTTAATTCAAACATGTTTGATTATATTAATATAATGACTAACATAATACTATTATATTTTAAGTACATTCATTTGATTGTAATTTGTGATTAATATTATTAGACTATTGTGAAATATGAGTTATACATTTTTATCCCTAATAATTGTTCTTAAAGTTTAAGTGTCATGTAAGTTTGGAATTTAAAATCCACTGGATTATGTGAAAAGTAGGACTTCGTCTTCGCGAATAAATTGTATTTAATTAGCTTGCTTAACAAATTATTCTATACATTTATTTAGAAAATTATAGCTGCTTTATTATATTACATAAAACTAGCAGATGAGTACTAATAACTAGGTAGATGTTTTAAATCGAATAGTTAAAAATGTATGATAAAAACAAACTAATAGAAACTATAAAATTATTTAATTTGTTTTGTAAAAATAATGACCTATGTTATGAAAGATCAACCATCAATTTCATTACAAGTTCAGTTTAAATACATTTTAGAAGTGTATTGAAACTATATTAACGAAATTAATCTTACGTCTTGCAAAAGGTTAAGACTGTCGAGAAAACGGATGTTTGACACACAGTAAATTGTGAAGTGTAAAAATAATTAGGTATTATATTTTGTATGTATGTTAACAGACCATATTTTTAGTGTTTAAAAAACATTATTTTTAGGGTACCTATACGAACTAATTTAGTGCAGAGAACTGTTCTATATTGTTTCCTGAAGAACTAGGTTATTGGAGTCACTACTCAGTCGTTTTCGACACCAGAAGTGTGCTTAAGCTTAGGTATTTTTATTTTTAAATGTGTTAGAAGCACCACCTAAATAACTCATTAAAAAAAACTTAGCTCAAGCACGACTGCTTAACTGCTTATACTCCCCTACAAATTCGATTTTAAGTAAATTAATATTAATTAATATACTATTAATAGTAAATACCTATATGGCTACAAAGTATATATAAACTATAAAGTAAGGATTCGATTTGTAGATTAAGTCAGTGACATGTTGCCCGTATGTTAGATATAGTCAATTTAATTCAGATACGATGTCCTACATATAAGAAATTCTCCAGAGTAAAAAAAACCAATTAAACTCAAAATATTTTTTTTCCGGAAATAATATACACATTTTATGGCTAATAATCTGTTTTAATGAAGTGAATGGACAAAATGTAAGCAACAACCTTATTTCGTTTAAGAAAAACATATCAATATTCAAAATTTGCAACAAAAAAAATGTCAGTGACTAAAACTTGAAGAAAACAGTAAAACGTTTTAAATTTGTTATGTGAAACATTATTCCTACATCATATGAATGATACACTAAGGTGTATCATCCATATTAATTATTCATTTTTTCATACGATTTGGAGAAAGCAGAACAGACAAAAGGAACAGTACGCGGCAGTTAATAAAAGGAAAAAAATGGTGGTCAAAAACGTGATGAAATGAGGTATGAATCGGCATTCCAGGCATAGCTAAGTACATACACACACACCATTACATATATATTCATACTTACATATTTTTATTTATATACATACAAATTTATATTATATATACACATATATACAAAAACACACATAATGGATCTTAGTCGGGTCATATGGTAGGGAGGGTAGATTGGAGGGGATACCTGGGGTACCATAGGTGCACCTGCTGGCGCTCTGACAAAACGCCAATAAACCTGTTTTGCCTTTTTAATGTTTCAGACAATCACATATTATCAATAATGAAAAAAATGCTTTTTAACTTTATATACATCCCCGTAGACTAACAAATATTTGAATGGGTAAAGAGAATAAGAGGTTCATTTTTTTTAAGACTTTTGATCTCTGAAAATCGTATCATTGAATGAACATGCCTGAAGGAATGTTGTGTCTCATCATAACACGAACAAAGACAATTTTAAACGGCACATAAGTTTTTAAAAAAATAATAGTAAAAAAAATCGATAAGTTCCTGTAGTACCTAGTTGCATTAAAATGTAACTATAAACAAAATATTATGAGTTAGGACCTTCGTATTTTCCAATTTATAATCAATACGAATAATTATTAGTTTACCTAATTTCTGGTTACCAATTAAAAACTTGAATTAAACATAAATGTTTTAGGTAAGAACGCATCTCTTAATATTTAGAATTTTATAATAAATAATAAAATAATTTATGGTAAGCGTGAGAAAATAAACAACTTAAGTTGGATGCTGTATTTAGAACATGGGTACATTTATGTCTGACATATTAAATGTTGGGGGATAATAAGTCATCCCTTTTTCCAAGAACAGACCACCCACATATCCCTAAATGTATTATTTTTCCCTCACCCATATGCACTGGTGCGTCGATATAAATCTATGAACATTACAGCAAAAATAATAATTATTGGTTGTATTTTATTTTATCACCAAAATAAATTCGTGGAATTGTTATATTATGAATTATGTTGATTCCACGGATTATCATATGACCACAACATGTTCATTTAATATGTAAATAATTTTCAAAAATTTAGGATAAAACTTTTAATTATTTTATTTATTTATAAAATAATAATCAATAAATAATTTATACCTGTATAAAACGATAACTTTAACCAGTCTTTTTTTTTGTGGACTTTATTTTTGTAAGAAAATTAGTTATATTTTTAAAATAAATAATATCTATTTTTTATAAGTGATATTTATAACAGTGCATTATATAGTATATTAGTATATAGTAAAATCTAGATTTCTATGTCCAAGGCCCTTTATCTATTCAACTGCTTACTTTATAACTTCATTAATCCCATGAATGCCCGATTCGAACCTTCTATTCGAAAATTCGTCTGTAATATATCTCACTCTGACTGTCATTTCCACAATCGCATTCTGGAGTGTCCTTAAATTTCCACTTGAACATCAAGTCAAATACGGACGAATGCCCGAATAGAAAGTAATAATAATATAATATCTTTATCTTTAAAAATTATAAAATAAAAGCTTCTTTATCTCGAGCATACCTCGAAACATGCTCTTCGGATAAAATACGGATTTCACTAATCGGTCGTCACGGGAAATGTTTTAACTTTTGTCTTTTAATGGATAATTATTTTTATTTGGAAAAATTAATTGGGAGGCCGAAAATAATAACAAATAAGTAAAAATTATGTAATTAAGTCGCTTTTTGTTCGGAATAAACTCCGAAACGGCTTTACGATTTGGCTGATTATTTTTTTGTGTTGTTTTGTTTTCGTAACTGTCATCAGGGATTATATGAATGAAAATTTTAGGAAAATACACTGAAATAGAGAATTTGAATGGTAAAAATACAACATTAGCGCCATCTGCCCAGCAAAAAATAAACTAAATATATTTTTGTTGATAATAAAGTTGCTATTGGTTGCAAAAAATAAAATAATTTGATTGAATATTTGAATATCATTTTGGAATTCTTATGGTATTCTGCACATCATTAACAGTAAGAACTATGGCACTCGATGCATTAATAAAACCTTTGTAATTACGTACGCACTTCGCGGAATTTATAATTCACCGCAAGTGTATTGCTCCATGCTCCCATAATAACAAGCTAATTTTGACGAAACCACTGAGCACCGCGGCTATAATATAATAAAATCGAACATGTCTTGACTGACTCACTGACCGATTAACGTGTAAATTTGAATTTTGAATTTTCACGGTACCTTCGTGCGACCATTAAGTGTGCACTAAGAAAGTATTTAAGATAATCGATAAAATGTTCTAAGTTTTAAATACCATTACACTGAATATTAAATAACAAATTGAACAAAGTTTAAATCATATAGAATTGACTTTTTTAACAGGCACCAAACCATTTGCATGGATAACACTGGGAGGGACAACAAGCATATCTGTATAATATGTTATATTATTACATATTGCTATAAATTATGAATAAAAACTTAATAGAATATTTGGTATTTTTAGTCTTCACGTCCAACTTATTTTAAAACTAAACCTTATAGTATAGTACTTAATTGTAAAAAAAAACCTCCAATATCAAAAACACCAGTTATTTTGTATAATGTATTCCCACCCCAGTACCTCACCCATGATCTTTCACTCTCTGAATCTTACATTTTTCTATCTTCCATATCTTTGGAACTCCCAAATTGGGAGTACCCCTTATTTATTTTATACTTCCCTCCCCAAACCACTTCATCCTTAATCTTATTTCTTGCTTCCTAATTTATATTGTTAATTCTATTTCATTATGAAACATTATATATATAAATATATATTTCGATATTATAATTAATTCTCTTCATTCTTTATATTTGTATTTAAAAAGTAAAAAATACACCGAAAATATTGGTTTCACTTGTACATCTAACATCCTTGTAGGCTAAAGTTTTAGTTATTCCTGAATCCAATCTTCTTTGGCCACTAAAACATGAAAACTAACCAAGCCGAAATTTACCCTACAATACGATTACTCTAATATAGTAATTATATTGAATCACAGGCAGACAATTATTGCTGCACTCATGTCTATAACAAATTATAGTATCAATTTACACCAGAGTGAAAACTAATCAAAAAATTGACCTCTGTATGACTCATAAATTCAAATAGCAATTATCAGACACTTAGTATAATAAATAAAATACTAATCAATGATCATATACGAGTATATAATAATAATTCTAAATTTAGAGATCAATGAGAAATGAGCAATGCCAGATTAGGGGTCAATGTTGCCATAGAGCAAACATTTTTTTCTACTTCCCATAAAAATAAGAAAATTTATAAATACATTTTAAGTACATTAATGTCTGAAAATGTACCTATAAAATAAATAGTTTTTCAAAAAATAATTTAATTAAAATTAAAATATACGAGTAATACAAGTAAACTTTAATAAGTTAAATAATCATAATTATTATAATAATAGATGTTTTGGTTACCTACAATTTTTTTAATTATTTTTTATTTAACTATGTTTTTTCCTAAACTTTATTGTGGAAAATTGATCTATCTATTGACTATTACTTTCATCATATTTCATCAGTAATTGCTGATCAAATCAGATTCAATATAAAATATTGATAAATTACAATTTTTTCACAAATTAATGACGATCTTAGATAATTTTATACTCGTTTCAAGACAACAGAAGATATGTATTTCATACTTGTATTTAAAAAAAGATAGAGTAAAAGTATTTCTATATTAGGTAACAAGGTAACTTAAAATGATGATAATGAGTGTTTTATGAAACAATACAAGTGGTAAGATACCTTTTTTGGGACATTTTTAACAATGCTTTTAAATTGTATTAATTTTTCTTAAAGATAAGTTTTAAAATTTAAATCGAAAGATAATTCATAAACATTTTTTAAATTTTTATGAATCATAATTATAACATCTAATTTTTGAACAACTTAATAAAATGTTGGAACCTGGAGCAAATGCCCCTTTAGCACCTAGGTAATATAACACTGGGAATTAAGAGTAAAATCCAAATTTACAATTACCTTGAAAATTAAAACTAGTATGTATTTATTTGAGCTTTGATATTCATATTACTTTATATATTACTTAATAAAAAATAATCAAAAGTTGTTGATATCTAAAAATGAAAATATTTTCCTCAATAAATATAATACATTTTACCGAGGTGTTATCTAGTAACTGTGATTACAGGAATTACATAAATTACAATTTATAATCATATTGGGTATTTTTAATTTTCTGCTACAATAAACATACATGCATACAGTGTGATCACAATTTATGGTACAGTGAAACTTCAATTTAATGAATTTCTGTACTACAAATCTTTTTTCCTTCCTATTTTATTTGTGTCGTATTAATTAGATAGATAATAACTACATAACCAATGATGATAGGATTGAATTAACTGAGTAATTAAAAGATGAGCATTTTCCTTCATAAAAAATATAAGATTTTTTTTCTTGTATAGTATTAAATAACTACAAATTGGACAATAATTATTATTTATTTATGAACTTACAAGTAATTAATATATTTTAATACCTATCAATATGGGCGGATAGGTTTATCCAGGAAGCTGGGAATTTTCCGGTAAGACCCTCTCTGTATTTCTAAAATAATTAGGCCACCATAATTGTGTAATCTTATCTATGCATCTACCTGTACTTATTAAAAGATATTAAGTATTCAGGGAAAAAATGTATTCGGAAATTAATTTATATAATAAACCATTAATCAAGCAACTACCCTCCACCTCACTTCCCGGTAATGTACGCAGAAGACTCAAAAGACAGTGGCCTAGATACCTACTGAAATATTAAAAAAAATCCTGGTTGGGTGGCACTGCAGAGTGTCTACACATTAATGCTACTTCCTGTTATTAACCTTGTATCAAATGTACCCATAATGGCCATAATATTAATTGTATTGTATAAAATGTAAATAAAATGTTATATTAAAAAAAATATTATTGTTGTATCTGTTTTATCTTAAATTCACTTACCTGGCACTGTTAAATGTAGAAGATGGTGAAGAATCAACAGCTCCAAATGCTATGCCGACAGCAAGGCCTTCAGGAATATTATGCACAGTGATAGCAATTATGAGTAATAGTATACGTTTCCAACTACATGCTTTCACGTCATTATCACATTCTATTTCAGTGTATACTGGTGGCGGGTGGGTAGATTTATAGAATCGTTGTCTAGCCTCTGAAATCTCTATAAAAAACATTAAAATACAACTTATATTAGACATAAAGTATAAGATCTGACAAATAGGTAACAAAAATAAATAAATATAAAATATATGATATTACATAAAATTGTATTAACTATTATTAGTTATTAGTTTATTAATTTAGTCATTTTTATAATATAGTTATTATTGAAATTATATAATATAGGGTGATTCACCAAGCATGCCAACCTCTTTTTATTTTTTTTTATTAATAATGAAGATATTCATTTTGATTTTAGGAATCTTTAAATATAACCAAAGACAATATTTTCAAATTCTTAAGTTTTTTTGTACACTTATGGAACGACTCGTGGCAAAACAAACTTTTTTTCTTCAAATGAGAACCCCTCCTTTTTACTGTAAATTAATTAGCGGATAATATTTTTGAGAAATTTGATGTATTGAAATCAAAATTTGAACGAGTAGTTTCCTAGTTATTAAAATATTTGTATTAAGGATAATAGTCCTTAAAAATTGTTTTACAAAAGTATAAAATATACTAGTATTTATGATACTAAGGTCATTTTTACAAATTATTCATGTTGATAGATTAATATTGATGACTAAAATTTTCAAATTCACCATAGAACACATATCTTATGAACCTAAACCACCGACCTTTTATTCTTTGAACACAAAGTTAAATAACTCAAAAACTACTCATTAAAATTTCGAGATTAATACATTATAATTCTCAAAAAAATCATATGCTAAATAATTTGGGTTCTCATTTGAAAAAAAAGTTTGTATCGTCACAGAACACTTCTTAAGTGGTACAAAAATCTCTAGAATTTGAAGAATATATTTAAAGATTCCAAAAGTCAGATTTTGAATAATTTCATTATTAAAGAAAAAAAGAAGGACGAGCATGCTTGATGAATCACCCCTTACTAATACAATCATAAAATAATTGAGTTGTTTGAGAAAATATGGTTAATTTTTTGACATAGTTTATGTCGTATTTACAGTATTAATGAACAATAAAAAGTTACCAATGTATTTATAAACAAAGACATTAACACAAACATATTCTATGCAACTAAATTTCACAACAAAACCTAGATTGCTTTACAATCACAATAAGTAATGTAAGCTTAGAATTCTCAAATATTCAAATTTTAACAATTTAAATCAGTACTTATTATAACCAGATCTGAATGAAGATAGCAGCCAATTGAAAAATGTACGATGAGCTGTGAGATCGTCATTTCAATTAATTAATTATAATACATTTCTAGTTAAAAGAAAATACCACTATAGCTTTAATGAACTTTTCAGGCCACAAAGGTCTTCATTTCAAAATAGGCCTTAATAAGCAATACAATTTATAAATTTATAAATTTAACTACAATTCTTACCATCAGTTATTCCAATTGATTGTTGATTATCTTTACTATAACTATGCTCCATATCAGAATCGCATTTGAACTTCTTTTTTGAACACTGATTTGCTTCTAACAATAAAATTAAATGAAAAATATATGAATAATATGAAACAAAATGGCATATAAATATTATGTAGTATTAAAAAATATAATAATTATACCTATGCATTTATTAAGTAAATTGAATATAGAATAAAAATTAATGCTACTAAAATAATAGCAGAGATATTATTTAAAAATAAATTGTTTAATATTAGTATTTTTGATAACATTAGTTATATGTTGTGAAATATAAGACAGCAGTTTAAGATTAACTCTATAAAAATATTGAAAATCACTAAAATATGGTTGGCTTCTACAAAAGACGAGAACCAAGTAGAAAACATATTTTGGGTTTACTTTATTAACAATATCGATATTAATGGTTTTATGCGTATTAATTCACAATCAAATCTCTATAAAATAAGTGGTGTTTACAATTTGATTGTGTTATATTTTACTTTGAATATGAATTTTTTATTTTTCATATTAATTGCTAACCAATTGCAGCACCTATAAACTTCAGATGTATTTAAATATTTACCGGGTATTAAAATATTAAGTACGTCCATTTCATAAGATGATATGATCAAGTCTGATAAATACACAAAAAATGCACCAAACAGAAAACCAACTAGTGCCGGTATAAATGAAAACTGTCCGTCATTTCCGTAGGTACTGTCCTGTCCAGCGAGTTCAATTGCTGGTGCCAACAGTGACCAATATGATGCCGCTATCATCACACCACTCGAGAATCCCAAGCTCCCATCCAGTAGTTTTCTCTACAACGGACATCAATCATCAATTTAAATGATAAACTTTGCACACGTCAAACTGTCGTATACAAGGAAAAACAAACGAAAACTTAGAACCCATAATTACTTGTGTACCGCTGAACACCAGTATTAAACTGGACCCGATGGCGGTTAAGCCCCATGTGAACAAAGTGCCGAACAGTGTCTGAACGACTGGACTGAAGTTTGGTAACATGATGGATATGCGTCGGAATCGGCTCAACTCATCAGAATCTAAACATCTGATGGTGTCGGCGAAACGCACACTCGTAAAATGTCTTTAATCATAATTTTGTCGGAAAATAAACACACTTCATGTTAGCGTGTTTACAAAATAGAAAATAAATAACGTAAACATAATACACTACTTGTCATTCTGCGATTGTTTTGATAATATAAGGCGCCATCTGGCGGTATACGCCACGACGATCGTCAGAATAATAATAATAATATTGTTGTCAGTCTATAATAATAATTATTGTTTTTTTTTTTTCATAGCCTACATGATATTATTATGTTACTTTAAGTCTTAAGACCTATCGCAGACTATGGTTGCTATAATATGACGGCTCTGGATGTTCTTTTCAATAATTTAAAGAAAGTCACGTCACACTGGCGCCTCCATAATGTATATATTTTTATTATATTTTGATGTACAGCAGCAATGTTTAAAAATCCCTTGCTCTTTTAAGATTCCATGTAATAAAATATAATATTATCATATCTTAGAATAAATCAATGTATTTATTTACAGGTTAATTATTATTCTTAAAGTATGGTAACGGGGTATGAGTTGGGCTATAATAATGGCTGTGGAGCATACAAGTCAGATTTTAAAGAAACATTCGGCGCCGCTCAGCGCTGTGATCCAAATATCCAATATTTGACCCCGTTGTGCAACCATAGTATCTATTATCTGTATTCGTGTTCTGTAAAGAACTGTTCAAGTGTTCAATGCATAGATAAATGATTAACCCAAGGCGGATACACATAGGGCCAACAGTCCAACACGTGTAATCTTCGAGTAAACCACTCAATATTATTATCGACTGTGCAACGTACCTACGTCTAATGTCTATTATATAAAACGTCTGTCGAGGCCATATTATTAAGTTCGTGGTCAAGTCAAAACGAGCGACTCCAAAGCAGCGACTTTTCGAAACGTTTCGTAATATCATAACGCCATAATAAAGGCATGTACAACGGTATACCTACCTAACGCATGTCTTAATATCAGGGCCGTATTTGTATGGCGGACATAAAATACATTTTGCCTCCAGCTGAATAATGTTGATACTGTACGGCATTCTAATGTGTTTTAGGTTTCGTAAAAATACCTAGTTTTTCCGCCGGACGAACAAATATTCACTTAAGCTACGCAGCATGTTTTTTGATTTTGTTTATCGAATCACATTATGTATTTCAATTTTAAACGAGTTAAGAACGATGGTGCAAATTTGCGCAAACAATTGTTTTGGAAGTTATAGCCTTCCAAAGTTTGCGATTTTACGTTTATGCGCACAACACATGTATCTACTGCCGTCTAGCTGCCACGCGCGACGCGCAGCGTCAGTAAAAAATTTAATTTTGTTTTCTACATAAATTAATAAACAGGATCGGTTTCTTCATTATCATTTGTTCCGCCAAGTTAAAATAACACACCCAAGTATAATAAATAATGATATTAATGTGGCTCCCTTCACCTAACGACTCCGGACCTCCGGATGACGAGTTGGATCGAGGCTCGGCCCTCAAACCCCCAGGGTTAAAATAGCCTAGATGGATCACCAAACAAATAAACTTAATTTTGTGAATTAAACTAACAAGAATAGTAGAGCTCTTTGCCTTCCGGCACCGGACGGTAGACTACCAAAGACCAAACAGTCCGAGATAAAAAAAAAATCCAACTAAACAACTCGCTTAAGTCTTTACTCCACGCGGCATAAAAATAATGTTACACGCATCTTGTATACCTACGTAAAATCGCAAACTTTGGAAGGCTATAACTTCCAAAATAATGGTTTCCGCAAATTTTTTTTTGCACCATCGTTCTCAACTCGTTAACATACGTATTACTTGATAAAAAAAAAAATCAAAAAACATGATGGGTAGTTAAAGTGAATTTATGCCTTAAATTTTGTTTACAAATAACATAATTAAATTGTTTACTCATAATACCTATTATTGACAATATAATTAGTGTATTAAACATAAGAGCACAATATCTTTTTTTCTTATGGTACCGAGGAATGGAGAAGGAACTAGGTTGCCAATACATCTGCTACGACCCAAACAATATTATCTGGCTCTACACGATTCTATACACCACTTGTTTGCTTTTGTGGTTTAATTTCAATATCTAATATGAAGTGGGAACACCAAAATGAATTTAATAAGTGAATAACTAAGAAAAATTATACACATTTTCTTTTAGGAATCTTATAAATTCATAAAATCTTAGTAATATACTAATTTACCTACCTATAGAACACCTATTATTTTTAATAATTAAATGAAAAAAAATAGTAAAATTTTTGTTGATTTGTCCTGCATAAAACAGTTTTTGCTATGTTGTACTTTGTAACAACAAGACAGACAACATAAGTGGGTGCAGCATCCTCTTAACCATTCTAATATCCTATTATAATATAATATTCACATATATTAAAATATAATACCATATAATCACCATAGTTATCAAGGCATAAAAATATTTCAAATACAATATTATGTAATTCTTTATTTTTTTTTCAATTCATACTTCACATTCAATCGTACATTAGTCATCTTACAATATTTGTCTAGCTAAATATACATTAAAAAATTTTTTTTAAGGATTACAATTCAATTTTTACAATAGGTACACAATACATAAACATTTATTTACATATAACTTATATTCAAGTTTACAATGCGTATAGAATAACAGTACCAAGGTGTTTTATCTTTAAAATCACTACATTACAAATTATAATGCATCAATAAAATGCCATTAATATATTTATGTATAAATGTATATATTATAAGTATTATATAGATAAATATAAATGGATTTTGAGATTGTAAGTGAAAATTTTTGTGTTTAAGATTTTAACAATGTAATATTGTATACACATAGTATTTTCCATAAATTTAATTACAGTTTATATACAAGAAAATTCATAATTTTTACTATTCAGAGGTTAAAAACAAAATATTTACTTCGTTAATGACCTATTGAATGTAGACATAAATGTATATATAAAAATGGTATTAAACATAACAACAACAACAACACTGTAGTCTGGATGTTCTGAAGTTAGGAACCGACCGTGAAAATCGGAGTACAAACATTGTTATTACAACAGGCACTTCAGTAGAGCCTATAAACTTAGAAATTTAAAAAAAATTACAAGTAGTCATACTAACAACGCGTGCACAGAATTTTATTTAACGAATCACGAGGCGATAATTGAATGTTAAGTGGGGACTACTTGAATATTTAAATCATTGCTAACATTTTCTGCATCCAAATACACTTAAAAACTCATTTTTATTATCTAAACTTTAACAGGGAAAATGGACAATATTTTTATAGGTAATAACTAATCTAAATCCCATCCCACCCTACATAAATACATCATTTATTAAGTAAACAAATTTTATAAAAATAATTATCATTATAATACAAAAAAAAATATCTAAGTTATTTGCTCTTTTATTAAAAATTAAATTGAACAAAATGACGAGTCATAAAATAAAACCAATAATCTTAAAAAAAATTATATATATTTTGTTTAAATTTACATTTAAATAGTGAAAATAAAAAGAGTTCTTTGTTTTATTATTTAATAATTTAAGGAAAATTAAAAATGGAAAACTTCATAAACAAAATATATAACTTAAATAAAAAGTAAGAGATAAATAGAGTAATACATTCATTGAATAAAAACAAATGATTTAAGTTTTTCTTAGTATTAAAAATTGAATTGCTATAAATAACTATTTATTTAGTAAGAAATAATGAAATTATAATGTAGCCTAAATTTAATTTTGAGACAGTTTTGCAAAAATTATTTATCCAGTATTTACAACAGCTTTCAATAATATATTATTAATAATGTGGTATTATAAAAACAAAACTAACAAAAGCTTTGCTTGATGATAAATTGTCAAAAATTAAAATACAATGCTAAAATTGTCGGACTAGAATATTCTATTCAGCCGAACTGAAATCAAAGCAGTTGGCGTTGGAATTTCTAATTAACATTAATTTATTAAGTTTATCGGTTTTTTTTTTAATTTCATCGAACTAATTACATAAACAATTTTATTTTAACCTAGTATATTATTATAATTTACAACATTTTACAAAATGTTTTTGATACACAAAATATCTAACGTTGTTTATGCCAATGGCGACGGTTATTATTATACCTGGGTTTCTTATATCCTCCGCCACCATTTCCACTACTGCCATTATGACGATATCCATTGTTATATTGTCTGTAATTTTTGGTTCGATTCATCCAAGTGATTTTACTTCGTCCCATTTTACCATTAAATTGATTTAATTGATTATGTAACATTTGTAAGGCATTGGAACCATTTTCTTTTGAGTGGTGATTCTTATTATCAAATTTCTTCTTTTTTACCTATACAAATGTATTTACTATTATTAACACAATCTGTGTTTAAAAATTAAAATGTTAAGTAACAAATGTGATTGATATTTTACCATCAATGATATAAATGTATTTATTAAATTTATTTATTTAGTTTTAAAAATGATTTAAATATACTCACTACTCCTCTATCAAAATCTTCATTGTATTCATCATCAAACGAACGTTTAACTCCATTAATTTTATCTTGTTCAGCCTCTCGGTCTACATAGCTTTTTTCACCATTCCAGGTTTTAACTAAAAATCACAATAATAATAATAATACAATATTAATAAATATAATAGTTCTAAGTACTTAGGTTTCTGAAAAATAATTACCATTGTTCATAAAAAACATTATTTAATTATTACATTTTTAAATAGGAAAATTTCAGAAGTTATTTTGAGGCATGGAAATGTTATTGAAAATCAAAGTCGAATAAGAATTTTTAATCAATAATCATGAAATTTTGAAGATGAAATTCAGTATTACGACTTAACTTTAACCAATACTATTTAAATAGATTTCAATATTATATATTCTGATTAAAGAGTTCCGTAGTCAAAAGTAAAATCTCATAACCATAAACATCTATATTGTAATTTTATCACATTAGGAAATCAAGCATTAAAGTGTTTATATTTAAATGGACCTTCCCATGACTAATATGTATTGAATGACAGTATTTCCACAGAGAAAATTCCGTACCACCTGAGGTAGGCAATCATTGAGTACACCAAGTTTCTTAAAAAAAGATCAGTAAGGTCAACTTGAAGATAAACATTTAGTATGCATTTAAATTTCACTGCTTAAACTAGTTCAAACTGTTCATAAGTACACACTTGATAAAGTAAGGTTCAGCCCCAAATCCTAAAACTCCAAATTATTTTATGTTTTAAGGAACATGGAACAAACTAATATTTCTCAAACTTAAGTATATTTAAAAATTTAGCCAACAGTGAAAAACTAAATTAGAAGCTGAAATATTATACAAACACCTATGGTAATAATCATTCTAATTTAATAGACACAATAGAAATATTCTAGATGATCATGAAAAAATAAGAATTAAGAAAATGGAAACTGTACGTGTTTGAGACAGTAATTAAAATATTATATAATTATGGATATTAATAGGATGTCATAATCTCATGAGTTGTATTTGAATTACAAATATACACTACCATAAATTCATAAAAAAGGTACTTTAAAAAATAAAATAAATTAGGTTAGGTTAAACTAGTTAAGACTTCTCTGGCATATTTTCCTATGAGTTAAGTATTTATTGTCAACAAAAAATGTTAGCGATAACATTTTAACAACGATAAAAACGTGTCTGCTCAGACAATTAATTAAGATGTATAAGAATTGAATAACATAAGACCCTTCCAATAAAATAACACAACTTGGATAAATATAGAATTAGAATATCATAAAAGTGGTAAAAAAAATAAAATAAGTCTTTGCATTGTTATTTAGTACAATTTAATGACACATTTGGAACTGAATCAACAAAACCAAACTATTGTGTTATTCCAGTGGAAATATAGCAATACTATACTCAATAATCTGTCACAAATATGGCTTTAGTTCAGATAAGTAATGGGTATTAACAATTAAGAATAGCATTATGAATATTTACCATCTCCGCCAAAACCCAAATGTGTTCTTGACTTCATGCTATCTTTAAAATTATTGCCATTTGATTTACTATTGCCATTAGTTTGAAAGTCGTTGGTAAACTTGGGCCTAAAATATGTATTTATGAATTAATTAGTATCACAAATAAAATCAATAATTTATAATTAGCAAAATTAATATGTAATAAACATAAATTACCAGTTCTTTGTCCCATTTGAATGTTTATGGTTATTCCCATTAGATAACTTACTCCTAAAATTCAAAAAAATAAATATATGTAATTGGTTTATTAAAAAAAAAAAATGAGGAACTATGCACACTAAACAACCAGGCTCAGAAATCAGGAAGGAAAAAAATCAAGAATATAACAGAACAACCCTTTAATAATACAATTTTATGTTCATCAAACATTAAATTGATATTAAAAACTTACCAAAGTTTATCATCAAGGGATTCATTTCCATTTAAAAATTTTCCATTTGTTTTGTTATCAGTTGGTGATTTATTTCTGTAACATTTAAGGTATATAATATAATATATACTGAATGTATGTGTTGTTATGTTATAAATATAATATTAAATTAAGCTAAAATAAATCCAAGTTATTTAAATAAATACCAACCCATTATTATAATTGTGATCAAGTCGGACTTTCGGCTTATTAACATCCAATTCCAAAATTCCATTTTCACGTCGGCGATTTTTTTTTTCAGGATCTTTTCCTTCAGATAAATGAGATACCACCTTAGGAGTATTTACAACGTTATCATCTTTTGGAATTCGAACTAAACATTTTTTGATGGGTTCAGGTTCAGGTTTTACTTCTAATGGTTCTTCATCTTTAGGCTTCAATACTAAACATTTTTTTGCTGGTAGAATTTCTTTCTCCTGTTCATTGATAGGAGAATCATCATTTGGTGGTTTCAATACCAGACATTTTTTAGGCGGTGTTTCTGTAGCAATTTCACTAGGATCTTCTTTTGGTCTCATAACTAAAGGCTTTTTATCAGGAACTCTTTGGTCTGTTGAGTGTTTGGCTTTTCCTAATATTATGGGGGAAGAGCCATTATCTTCACCAGATAATGAACTATTATCATCATCACTACCATCTTTATCAGAATCAATATAAGGTACTAAACTATTATACATTAAAGATGGTTTGATTCCATTAGTCGAAGTTTCTATTGTTTTACTATTTGAATTCCAAGAGTTCTCAGTTAGTGATTTATCTTTTTGTTGTCCTTGTTTTAACCTTAAATTAAAAAGTAACATTTTAGTTAATTATTAGTATTTAGAATAAAACTCTGTTATCAATTAATGACAGTATGTAATGTATAAAATATAATATTAAGATACCCATAACTTACATTTTAATATTTGAATCCCATTTATCATATATTTGACTTTTTTTGTCTTTAATAATATTTTTTTTAATATTGTTTAAACCATTCAATGGTTTTGTTACACCGTTTAGAGGTTTTGTAACTCCATTGATTTTATCTAAATAAAAATAAATATTATAATATAAAATGCATGAAAAAAAATTATAAAACTTACTTGAAAAAAAACCATTTATGGATGGTTTACAAGTTGAAGTAGATGTTACAGTCGATGTCTTATTTTCTATATTTGTGTTATTCACGTTTCCCGAAGGTTCCAATTCATAAAATATTATATAGGAATCATTACTTGTTGAATAATTTTTGAAATTTGTTTGATAAACCTGTTTGATAAAATCAATAGTGAATAAATAAATAAATGTTACAAAAATATTATAATTAAAATACATACATTTGAATCGTTGAAATAGTAATACGATCCAGAGGGTGTTAGACCAAGAGCTGTGTAGTGACCACTATTTAAACTTGAACCGTAATGAATTACCATGGATACAAGATGGTATTTTAATGGTCGAGCATCATTTTTAAACTTATGATGATCAAATTGATAATTCGATAAATCTAATCGTTCATTTATTTGAATGGCTTTACTATTCTTATTTCCACTAAATCCACCCATACCAACACTATACCTGCAATATTATTGTAAGAATTTATCATTATTTTCTATTTAATTCACTGACAGAAAAATAATAATACACACAAAATATAATTCAAACAATAATTCACCTTTTCAACTGAATACATAATACATTTGGTGCTCTTTCAATAGAGAATTTTTTATCAGCAGAAACTTGTCGTCGACATCTTTCACAAACATATGATTCATCTAAAGGTTCTTTTTCAAAATAGTTGTCTAAAGCATCATTAACATTATCAGACTGCCTGATATCGAGTATGAGATCTTGGAAATGTTGAAACGTAGTTGATATGTGTCCACATTTACCACACGTTACTTGACATAAATTATATATTTTATATTAATGTTTAATTTAATTGTTTACAGTACGTTTATAATAAATATACCTTCAGTGCGGATATAACCACCAAAAATTTGGTTAATAGGTGTAGTTTCTTTAGAATAATTGTCTAGACTATATAAAAAAAATAAAATGCAATATTGAATTTAAATTAATATTTAAAATATGATATAGGTACATACGATTTAGCAGCATGTCCTAAAACAGACAAATAGCACCTTTCCATACTTTCGATAAGGTAACGAAGGAACTCGTGAGCATCCTCTTGCCGATATGTTGACAAATGTTTACATATTACTAACAAATAAAAATAAAATCATTTTATTAGTTCAAACTTAATTTTAATTATCAGATAAATATACATACAAGATAGGCGATTAGTTATGATTGATGCTTTGAAACTAGAACCAGTGTGTTTTTGAGATAGTGCAAATGTATTACAGACCATACATACAATACAATCTTTTTGAAATCCAGCTAAAAATATATTAAAAAATATTCTTTTATAGAAACTTGTTTTCAAGTGTAAATGATTATATCATACATGTCCATTTAAAACTAGGCCTACACTGTGAATATTATAAAAAAAATTAGTATATACCTAATATAATATTGATACAAACATACATAATATATAACAAATATTAATTTTACGCAACACATATTTTATTTTTTGAGTGTTATTTTTAATCATACAAATTAAATTTATATTTACTTTTTTGTTGACAAGTTTTTTGATGTTGTTCATCATTCATTAGCCAATTTGTAAATGCAGGAATATGAAATAGTGCCTAATAAACACATTTATAAAATTAAAATTAAATAAAATACATATATTATATATATTAACATAAAAAAGTTAACTAAAACACATACTTGTAATGTAGAATTGATGTAACATATTACACCAGGATTATCTAATCCAGAACCAACTGGCATTTTTTTATCTTGCCATCCTAGTTGTACACGTTCAGGAGGATATAACACTACTTTAGGTTTAGGTAAATGGGATATTTTATTAGTATCCCCACCATTCAGCCTTTCATTTTTTTTAATTATATCTTTTTTACTACAACCATTTTGTAGTAACATGATACAATTGTTTTTCATTTGAGATAACATTGAAGGTTTATGGTCTAACATTTCAAATTCTATATTTTTATCTAAAATTCTACTTGATGCTATGTATAAATAACTAGAACGGTCATCTGCCACAGAAGAATGGTGAGTCCGTCGATCAGTAACTTTGTTAGAAAGAGACTGAAATAAAGCAGAACCTATTTGATTGCTTGCGGCTGGCATTATTATGATTCCAACTCATCATATGGGTAACTTAATTATCTGAAAAACAAAATAGTTTATTCAATTTTTTATTTTAAACATCATCTTTTAAAAGGTGATAATGTAAAATACTATTGTTATACATTTACAATTTTATTATATAGGTAAGAATTATAAATAATAATAACAATATCAAAATATACAATGGTGCAATGTATAAATAACCTATCACAGTGAAACTTCTGTACAAATTAAAAATATCATCACGAGAATAATCAAAAATGAGATAGTGAAATGTAGATACTATCAGAAATAATATATTATTAGATAAGTAGGTACCTATATCAATGTATTAATGAAAGATAATTAATGTAGACAATTATACCTGAATACATTTACCCGAGCATTTACCTATCAATATTTAAGTACCAAATAAAATTTTAAAATATAAATATGAATTGGGTATAAGAAGCCCTAAAAGAATATTTTACAGCAAAATAATAATGAAATTTTAGACAAATATAGGTACTTTCTTCGCTACAAAGTGAACTCACAATCCAGGTACCTAGGTATTTTGTTTAAGCTCAACATTTTTTTTTGATTTGAATTATTCAATCTATACGAATTACGTACAATAAGCGTAAATGATATAAAAGTAAATACAGACATTAAAAATTTGAATTGGAGAAACTGCCCCCCTGCGACACTCCTAAGGACAAAATATACATTTGTAGGGAATCAGTTCTTTAAACTAACCTAATATAAAAGACATGACATTTTTACTAAAAAAAAAAAAATGTTACAACACAGAAAGAAATGAAATAGAATAATATTATAAGATCCATGAGTTTGGGATGATTAAATCTCATCATTGACTAATTGTAAAGTTTGATACTTAAACGATGATTTGATTATTCTTGAAAATTTAATTTTATGTAAATATTAAATAGTAAATAATAAATTCCTCCTCGTGTCATAAAATAATTTGCTTTAACCAAATAAATTGATTTAAAAGATAAAAAATTCAATTAGAATATTTGTTTATGTATTTAGTACCTATATGGTTATTTTCTTTTTTATAGCTAATTGTAAACATTTCACTTAAGTTCTGTAAAATCCTATTTAATTTCAATATTAAATAACAATAATATTATAGACTAGACACCTAACTTAGAACAGATAAACTTAATACCTAATATGTATATATATTATTATTATTGTTCAATTTTACAGATGCATACAACTAACTCAAACAGGCTTTGTTTAAGAAGATATGATGTCATGTGTTGTCTCCGTCTTACAATTGCGTAACATTGCAAAAACTGTTTAATGCGGGATAGAGCCATTCGTCTGTATTCTAAATAGAAACACCAAAAGGTTAACACAATATAGCAGATAATATTTTCTGTGTCATAGCGTTTTTATTTGTTTGATATCTTTAATCAGAAAAAAGTTATAATACTTTTAAAAATAATTTGATATTTTTAAGTTTTTCAAACTTCAATAACTTTTAACATATTGGTCTAATCGAAAAATAAAAACACTGTGACACAGTTAAAATTCTCCTTTTATCATGGTGAAAATTTGGTTTCTTAGTTATAACTGTAGACTTCTGGGTCCTTTCCCGTGCGAAACAAACAGTTTTTGGTATGTTACGCACTCGTAAGACGGAGACAACACATGCGGGTATCACGTCCTCTTAACAAACAAATATTTGGGAATCCATGATATCAAATCATCATTCATCAATGATGTCACGTATCTATCGACTTTAGATTCAAATATCGAGTTCACACGATAGTACGATACATTTACTGCTTGTCTTCCATACACACTCGCCCGTGACATTGCATTATCGAAGGTTCACATATTATAATCTGTCCTAGCCCCAGGCGCTATCACACATGGTGGTCGCGAATTACAAAGGTTAATATATTTTAGTTAAGCACTTAGTTTCGCGTTTTTAAGAAAACCTCCCCAATCACACTCAATAAAGCGAGCACGAGAATTTTGGCGGAAACCGGCCGGGCGGCCATATCGTATGTACACGCGCGCTCGAGCGCTCCCGCTCTCCCGGTCCGCTGACGGATGACGGTGACCACCGACACGCTTATTTTTTGTCAATCTTACACGCCTAACCGATAACCAGCCAACACTACCTCGACCAAGGGAACTTAATAATATTGTGCGACTGAACGACACGACGATGATATTATAATTATACTCACGTCGAATCCGGGGCAGCAGCAATGGCGTGCAGTCGCGTAATCGGGTACACGTTACTAAAGTTACTAATAATAATATTTGTTATTATTAATATTATAGTATTATAACTACAGAATACACACACACGTGATAAGGTAAAAATAAAAGTAAAAAATAATTAAAAAATAAAAATAACTATAACACCGAGGAACGTAGAATTCACTTGACTTTTTCGACTGCAAAATTAGTTACACAGTTACACTACCGAAACGACTAACCTGTAAACTTGGCCTTAGGAGCCGCCTGTGAGTGTTGTCCGATACCCCGATTGCAGGCAACCAATCAACGTCAGGCTCATCACAAATATCATGGCGTAGAAAACAAAAGTAACCCGTTCGAATCGAAATGCCGCTCAGTTATTACTTAATACTTATAATACAACTTATAAGGTCAATTGTCAATATCATAAATCATTATATTAAATTAATATAAACCACCACTATCGCATTTCATCCACATTTTATTTCAATCTACCGATATTTTCCCATATTTACATCAATTTTCTAGAAGCATGAACGTCCGTGATGGATTTAGTGCGGACCACGGACTGTCGGTCGGTTCTTCCATGGATTAATGTTAGTCGATCACGGAATGGTGGGGATTTTCGTGGGCCGCTATAGTGACTATCAGGATTTTAGAATTGGACAATGATAGACAATGGACATTCTAATTCTAATGTCTAATGCAGTGGTTCTCAATCGATGTGCCGCGGCACAATATACTGTACCGAGAGATCGATTATATATGTGTGCCGCGAGAAGTTTATGATATTTGTTACTATGCTGGTAAAAATATTGAAAATAGTAATTTATTTCATTACATGTGTGTTGAGTGTGCCGCGAAAATTTGTGCATTAAACCATATTTTATAAAAATGATAACGGATAAATGAATTTGTATATGTATATGTTCTACTGTAATATATATTTAAACACTATTAGTGCAGGCTGCAACCAAAATTACATCCAAAATCGTGATATGAGTATATGAAATAACAAACAACAGACACACAGTTAAATATTAACTAATTAGTTTTAACACGAAGATCGGCCCACCATGCAGGAACTTTGACGGTATCCCGGGGGGCCAATCTGCCATTAATTACAAACAGTATATAATAATGACTGAAACTTCATTATTTATCAATCAATTATTGAAATTTATACCTGCAATTATTGCCAACAATGTCTGCGGTGTCTATCATGCACTCCACGTGTCTTACTGATTACATCGCCAATCATTAGCTAGACTAATAGCCGATAATCGTTATTTCCAAAATTTACAGTGATTTTATAACCATAAATTAGCAATTCCAATAAATATTACGATTAAAACGAAAATGTTGTTGACGTTATTGCTTAAAGTAATTTATTTTATTGTAACGTTTATATAACTTTATTTAATATAAATTCCGTTTTCAAAATTGATCGAACATTTTTTTTTCACTATGGTTACCTATCCCATATTCCAACACCTGATATCTAAGTATCTAACACTAACATTTGTTATTACCCACTATTTATATATTATAATATATTAAAAATATATTAATTTTATTTTAGTCGAAGTAATGCTTCGATTTTCAAATGCAGTATCTTTTCCGGGGAGAAAGAAGAAATTAATCTAGTTGGTACATTCAGGAGGTCAAAATTTAAAATTTACAGTAGTTCTTAAAAGGGTTTGGAAAAACAAAAAAAAAAAACCGAAGGAAAAAAGTGAATTTTTACGCAAAATCGGTTTTCAACAAAATCAATTCTGGTATTTGGCGTAACACCATGTCAAAAATGACTATAAATATATAACGTATTCACTAAATGTTTATATTAGCATTTTCAAACGTACAATAAGTATATAGAGCCTCCAACGAAACTCTAAATTGAAAATTTATAGTGTTGCTTCAGCAGTAAATCAGACCACCCTATCTAACCTAACCCACGGCAATGTGCCAAAGCTATACTCTGCGCCACGAGACCTAACATGTAGTTGCCACTGGAGCACTAAACAATTAATATAAGCACGATATGCCCAAGTTAAATATAATTTCGTTTAATTCATCACTTTCAGAACACCAAAAATGCTTCACTCTTTAGCTTCAATAGTGGTGTCTGGAAAAAAAATTGTATTTAATGGAAACCTACAAAAAACTTGCAAATTGTTGTGTATTTATTTATTTATTAATTAATTAGTTTACGGAATAAAAATTCCTTATTTAGTACAGCACACAAAAATAATACAATAATTTAACATAACTAACATTTACAAGGGGCGATGGCCCAAAAAAAAAAAAAAACAGCAAAATTACAGGTACAATAAATATCTATAAATTATAATAATTAGGACACAACTAAAATTATATACATGATATAACAAAATAATAAAAAGATACAACAAGGTCAACAACACTAAATTAAGGTGAACAAGCAAAGGTAGGGTCATCGTTACCCAAACGCATCATGTGGTCAATTGATTTGTTTTTACCGTAATTGGTGCAATGGAAAGGTACTTTAAAAGGAGCTCGAGATCTTGTGGAACGATGTGGAACTTTAAAGTTTACTTGTGCGAGCAGTGAAGGGACATTTATAGAACCATCGATTAACTTTCCCAAAAATCCTAAGTTAGCTTTAACGTGCCAGTCTGCTAAGGATGTAAGGTTAAGTGCGTACAATACTGGAGCATAGACACGAGGAGGATGCACAATATTTAGCATGTATGCTGCGGACAATAAAAAACGCCTCTGAACTCGCTCTAAGTGGTAAGAATCAATTACCACAAATGGGTCCCAGAGCACAGATGCATATACTCTAGTAAGCTTCGGACTAAAGAGCAATAGACAGTCTTGAGAGATCCAGACAGTTTGAACTCTTTCATGGTGCGCATTATGAAGCCAAGTGACTTGAGGGCTTTATATAGGTATTCATAAAAATATTAACGTCCATACCTATAAATTATAAAGTTATAACTTAAAAGGTTTGAGAATCGAACTCGAGGTTCCTTATACTTATTAATAATTTTTACATTTAAATTTAAAACTCAGCATACAACATACTGTGTGATGTACTGATGTGGTGCATAGGTATTTATAATGAATTATTTTTTTTCGATTATATTGACGAAATTGGATACTGTAATACCACATACCACTAACCAGTTATACCTAGTTTATTAATTGTATTGTATAATAACTTATATAAGCTATTGTATCTTAAAGTATAAACACTCAAACAAGTAATAACAATCATATTTTAAATTATACATCGATTTATTCTCAGACTCAACATCACTTTGAAATTAATAGATATATATGAACCAGTAAACCATGAACTTCTTAGTAGTTTGGTCGCAAGATAAATTAAATTTTATCTTTTCTGTAGTTTGCCAATCCGATAAAAAGATATTTATCTCATTTCTTAGTAGATCTTGGTTTGGCGCCTACGACCTACCAGACTCTAATTAGTAATTAGTATTCAAGGTTATTCTTACTATATACTTACTTAAAGTATCAAATAACCTTATTTTCTGGTACTTGTCCTATTATATTATGAACTTTTAGGTTTTTTTCAATTGCCATATTATCATCGTAGAACGGTTTATTGGTTCTAGCATCGATAAATACAATTTTAATAATAATTATACAATTATAATTAAGACAGTTGACACGATTTAAGAGGACGCTACACAACCTTTTGTTGTCTCTGTTTTATAAATGCATAATATTGCAAATTTACGCTCAGCATATCACGTTTAACTCTGTTAGTTTACAAATTAGAGTAAAACGACTTATTATGAAACTTGATGTTGACAACATTATTTGTATTTGTATGTGGGTTGTTTACGATAGTTCAATTTTGCAGCAAGTTATACGAATATAAAAAGGCGTAAATTATAAATACTCATGACTCACTTAAAAACTAAGTTATCGTAAAAAACCCACATACAAACAAAGATAAAGATGGTCACCGTCAAGTTAGTAGGTGGATTTACTTAAATTTTTCAACTAATGGGATTAAACGTGATCTGCTAAGTGTAAATTTGATATATTACGCACTTGTAAGACAACAAATCTAATGGGTGTAGCGTACAGCAGATGGTTACTCAACGCAGTATAGGATTTTTGTCTCCAAAATGATGCCCACTGTGTATCCCCAAAAATCAGTTGTTCATCATTGGAAGAATCACAGCTAAATCTAGATGCACTATATTACAGCTATTTAGCTATGATATTCTATGGTTATAAGTTATAGAAGTGTTATAACTTATAAGTTATAAGTTATAACACTTGTAAATATTTTATGGAAATGAAAATAAATAGTAATATATTATTATATATAATAATATGGTTCATGAACAATGAACATATAATAAACCTCATAAACATTATTTAACTATATTAATTTCCGCTTGAGCGCTAGTAGAAATTCTCGCAGACGGTAATCAAGGATAAACGCCGGCAATGGACATCAAGTAGACAGTGTTGTAGTCATCTGCACTCATCAACAATAATGCCGCTGCCGTATTGAGTAACCACTAACCAGTGTCCAATGTCCAGTAGCCTGCGCAGCGCCAGCTGTATATATTAATATATTATTATCTAATATCGTGGTACTATTTTTTTTTTTAATAAAATACTATTGTTCTATGATACTAGATAGTGTAATATTTTTCATATTATGATCTAAAGAGTTTCCAATAATTTGGCAACAACGCACATCATATTGCCATATTGGAAACTTTTCTGTTTAATTTTGATAAGGATTTTTTCACCCATAATTTTATTTATCATTTAATATTTTAAATTTTAAGAGCATTAATAGCTCTCATGACTAGCCAATGTTCGCTCTCAGTCGAAAATTACTGCACTTTGTATCTTTAGTACAAATAAGCAATATATCTAAGTGTAGTTATCGAACAAGTAGTTATAATTTTACAACATTTTCTGGTCCTAGATTCAAAATGTCAGAGGTGGAAAAATCTGCAATCGCTACTCCTGGCGGTGATACAATTTTTGGTAAAATTGTTAGGAAGGAAATACCATGTAATTTCATATACGAAGACGATCTTGTAAGTGTAACTAGTGAAGTAGTAATATTATGTTATTAATATGATAAATTAATAAGATTAACTGTGTATCAGTGTATCTACATCACTGTATTTATAGCTATTTACTACTTATGTTTTTAGTACTTATCTACAGGTTACTATTGGCAATGAAAACAACTCTGTTAGTAGCTTAAAAAGAAATATTTTTTAAAAAGTATTGTCAATAAAAAAGTTGTCCTTCATTTATTATTTGGTAAATGAAAATTTCTTTTTTTATATAGTTTTTCACAACATAATACTTTTTTGCTTTTGTGAATAGTTTCCGTGATAAACCATTAAAGAATAAGTCTTGCAAGCAATCAAATATCTTATGTAATAATCGTGGAATTTTTTGTTTGGACATAAAACGTTTTCCCCCATTTCAAAAAAGTGCATATTTTTCTAACACTTTAATTTGAAATTCTCTGCAATTGCTTATCTATTATAAAATTCAAATACAAAAGATTTAACTAAGTTTCCTAATAATATAATATTTAAAATGACAAAACATTAATTTCATTTATTATACTTGTTATTCAATTTATTCAAATAATTATTACAATACAACCACAACTTATAGACAAAAATCCATTTAAAAATTTAGAGGGCTATGATTATTATTGTGAACTAAAGCCATGAGAAGCTTTGTCCCCTTCACCCCTTTAATAATTTTTCTTTTTTTATTAGTGTGTTGCATTTCATGACATCAATGCTCAAGCACCTGTTCATTTTTTGGTAATACCGAAGAAACCAATTGAAATGTTATCTGCTGCTGACAGCTCTGATGAAACGGTATTTAACTTGGATAATTAAAACATATATTATTACCATTATACTCATAGGCGAAACTAGAAAATTATATTAGGACATGGCAAAATGAAAAATATGAAAAAAAATTTTAATTATAAAATAAGTTTTTAGTTAAATTTTATTATATCAGTATATTATCCTTTAAGTATTAAGTCAGGCCATGTCCTTAGTGGCCTGATCCGTAGTTTCGCCTATGATAATACTTTATCCCCTTAAAAATTTCTAAAATGTACCTTCAGAAATATATTAAAATAATAATAAAAGATATTTTTGATTTCAGTTACTTGGTCACTTAATGTTGGTAGCAAGCAAAGTAGCAAAAGAACAAGGATTGAATGATGGTTTTCGTTTGGTAGTTAATAATGGAAAGGATGGGGCTCAATCAGTTTATCATTTACATTTGCATGTTCTTGGTGGTCGCCAACTAGGATGGCCACCTGGCTAATTGTTGTTAATGTTAATGTTCAATTTAATATTTATCTAATATGATAAAATATATTAGAATTTAACTGGGTCAATTAAAATTATTTTGTTGCATTTGTCTTGATATAATAAATGATAAATATTTGAAAAATAGGTTATTACATAATATAAACAAATATATCCAAATTCAATTTTACGCAAATACTCAATTTTTTAACATAAATGTGTTTTTGAGCTGGATACATGAAAAAAATATAATAGCAAATTTTTCATTAAATTTTTGTTAGCATGGATACTTAATAATAAAAACATATTAATTATTCATAAATTTTCCTTAAAGAAGAAAAATATTTAATAGTCTGCTATGATTTTTAACTTAAGTTTCATCTAATGTTAGTACAGCTAATAAAAAAGTATTCATTATAATTATGTTAAAATAGTTTACATATATTTCTATTCAAATTATACAATTTAGTTTTAATTTGCTTAAAATATTTGGTAATATTATGATTTACTAACGTCTCTATGATTCAGTTAATATAATAACTTAAAATAAATTATGGATTTTTTCAATAAAATATCTCTCGTTGTTATAATCAATATTTTTATACTAATTTAATATTAAAAATTAGTAATTACAGAAGTAGGTACATAAAAACATACAAATTTAAAATTATTTATTACACACATAATTTTTTTATAAAAAATTATGAACATGAGTGTCACAAACCCTCAGGAGACCGTGAACTACAGTTTGTAAAACCACTGGCCATAAACAATAGCATTAATAGTGATTATCCAATGAAACTCCGTTTATAACATTAGCAAATAACTTTGTATGAATGATATATAATATTAATTTTTATGCTGAAATATTTTATGTAGTAGCAAATAAATATAGCAGAGACTTAACAAACTGAAAAATTTCTGATCCTCCTAATTTAGATTCCCCATAAACTCTGTCTACAAAGGTTATTGGAACTTCACCAATAGTATAATTTAGTTGCCTTGCACGTACCATCATCTCCATTTGGAAAACATATCCTTTTGATATACATGATTCTATCAGTTTTTCCAAAACTGGCTTTTTATATAATCTGTAATCAATATACATTTTTAAATGTACTACCACATTTTTTTAAGCATTTGATATTATATAAAAAAAATAGTACCTAAAACTACCAGTAAGATCAGACACTTTGGGCCTCAACAATATTTGGCTAACAAAATTAGCACCACGACTAACTAACTTTCTTTTAAAATCCCAACCTGAGACTCCTCCATTGCCAATATATCGTGATCCAGTAACAACGTCATAATCTTGTTCAGCTTGTTTTATTATAAAATCCAGTATAAATTTTGGCTAAAAAAATGTAGATATAATGAAATACAAATAAGTAATAAATCTAATGAATTTTAACTTACATGATGTGACAGATCAGCATCCATTATAATAATAAAATCCCCGGTGGCATGTTTCATTCCATGAATATACGCAGTGCCTAAACCAAGTTTTTTTCCTCTGGGTCTTAATAACTTAACAAGATTTATGATTAATTAAGGTTTATTTTAAAATCTATTTATGTCTTACAATTTTATCTTTTCCATATATAGTTTCAAGTTGTTTGGCTACTTCTAAAGTTCCATCTGGACTGCCATCGTCAATAATAATAATTTCATATTCTATCTCACTATAACCAATGGTATCACAAATTATATATCATAAGAGAATTGGAAAAATTTTAATAAAAATAATAATTCTCTAGGCTATTTTAGAATTTAAGAATTTAGATTAAAATTTAAATACACAAACTGTTAGTTTGTAAGATTCTGAGCTAAGTAATGAATATCATAATTTTAAATGTGTTTTTTGTGGGTATGGTCACCACCTTTAAGAGCTGGTTTCATAGTTTAAAACATCTATAGATTTGAATAGGGATCTGGAATTATTGATAACACTCATAATTTGTAGATGTGAATGAAAAATGATCATGCTAAAATTATTATTAAAGAAATAGTTCATATTTATTTAGATATTTGCATTTAATACTGAATTTATATTTCTGAAAAATGTAGGAATTTAATCTACATTTAGTTATATGTACTATACTACTATACATAATTATATCAGTTTATTTAATTTAATTATACATATTATACAATAAGCTCCTTAAGTGTATGAATGAAAAACAATTTTCAAATATGCACAAGGTTCATCACGAGTAATTGTCATCTCTAAGCACAAACCTATTAACAATAGCATTTTAAAATACTAGTATTTATGATTAATGTAATATATTTAATAAAATGTTATCTTTAATATTATAACATAATTGATTAGAAATAGTATCTTATTTTATACATTATAATATGTACTAAATAAATATTACCTAATTTCCAAGTATTTGTGGATTAAATAAACTATAACAGGTAAATTTTCTTTTTCATTATACGTCGGCAGTAAAATTGAATACTTTAATGGCATCTTGTAAAATATTATTTTGTATTATTAAACTATAGTAAAAACAAGAAATAAAAATTCATATATTATGCTCGACTACCTATATTGTCATTGATGACCTCACTAATATTTAATTCAAGTATATAACTTACAGCAAGGTGGATACAAGACGTACACAACTATTAATTATAGTCTATAATTTATTGTTGACGAATGTCGATTCACTCGATTCGGTTTTAATATCTTATCTCTATTCTACGTACACATAAATACATAATAGGGCCCGACGTGATCCGTGGCCGCAAAGAATTTCTCTGTTATCAACACGGGGCATTGTATGTTTTCAGCGCTACCGGTGGTTTTGTTTGGCGTCATATTTTCAGATATTAAATATGTTGCCGCCGTTTTTAAAAAGGGTTATTATTAATAATGTTTTAATATTTACTGTTTATTATACAGTTATCTTTATGACTTTATTTTCTTTTTAATCAATGACATTAGTGGTACCTGCTTTAACGGTGACGTAACTGGTACTTGGAGTTCCCGTGGCAAAATTAGCCTTAATCTTACAAATTTGTAACATGAAGAGCATGCACTTACTTATACAATTTATATTTAGATCCACTATAATAGGTAATAAATAATTTTTTTTATTTTAGCCATTAGTTTAATTCATATTAATAATTAAATTTATAATTAATTAGAGGACGACGTCACGTTCGAAATTGTGTAATCAGTAGTACAAACGAACAACATAACGAAAACTAATTTGCATGCTGAAAGAACCGAGAAGGCTATAACGCTACAAGTCATCATAGCTATAAGAAAAAGTGTTCATATACTATGAAGAGGAGAACATTTGCCGAGTAAATTTGTTTTTATTTTTTTTCGATATCTCAAGTACAAAAAAAAATTAATTAGCTTTGTAGTAATGCATTTTTGAACAATAAGTACTTTTTGATTTATTGATTGCAATATTCATGGAGACTTCCACACGACGCTATCGATCCAGGACACATAATTAGATACCCTCGTGTAGACTCCGGGTGCGTTTGGCTCACCACAAAGTCTCCCAAACGACGTAATACCCACTTGTGTATACATACACTCGAATTTGGGATGAACGATCTGTAATGGTCCACCTGAATCGCCCTAGACACATACAATATTCAAAAAATCAATCACAAAACGATTTTTAAGATTTTCTAAGATTCAATAATAGGAATCGATTTAGGAGGAATGACAGGTGAACTAAACATTTTTTGTTTGCGAATAAATGAGAATCACTAATTGTTATGACGATATAATGTCAATATGTCATACTGTCATGTGCAGAAGCTTATAAACAAACAAATAAGTATTAATAGTATTGTACGCTATAATAGTTAACAATTAAACAAAGATGTACCGCAATTACTTTGAAATGGAATGTTAAATATTTTTGAATTTGGGAGTAATCCACTTTAGCTGGTTTCAAGATCTCGTGTGAGGAGGATGTAGAGGTAAACTTTGTCCGAAGAGGGAAGTTAAGTTTCAAGATACTATAGATACTATACAATCAATGAAATTTCAGAAGTGAATTAAATTATAATTTAAGTTGTGTACAAGTGTACTTAACGTAAGATTCGTTATAAAGGTTACAAAATGTATAAGACTATTGACACTTTGACAGGTGCACAATTTGGTACTACAATTTCAGAGTACATAAAAATATAAAATCATAGTCCATATAGATTTAGACTACAAAAATCTATGAATCTATGATGGTATAATCCTGTAGTATGTACTATTTTAATCCCACGGATTTTTTGAGCTAAAATTAATTTACAAATAAATCATCCTGGTTCATTAAAATTGTGCCTAATCAATAAGTTCCATAATAGATATTCCTAATTATTTAAATAGTATTTTTGTACTTGACACGTATCCTTGCCACCTTCTAGTTTTCCGGCGCAAATCTGATTGTTGGGATTTATTCCAAATTCCAAATTTGGACTCAGGGAAGACGAATAACTGCGATTGCAGTCATTTTGTTCCACCAAATCTAATGATACTTTCATTAAAATATTACTCGTTTGACTAGCTGAAATTTCGAAATCAAACCAAGTCATTAGTTCATAAATCAGCTTAAGCTATGAAGCCAATTCAAGTCCAAAATGTAAAATAAAAATTTGCTTTAATATTATTACACTACCACAATATACTAATAGAAAAGTTGATTAGTAGAAACCATACTATTATTAATTAATGATTATGGAACTAAAAGTATTTTAATCATAGATATTTATGTAAAATTAATTCAAACGTATTAAAAGTATAGTTTTATCGTAAACTTACAAGTAATATTATTTTTGGCATACAATTTCATAATAAATAAATTTTGTTTTTGAAGTTATACTTATCGATTATGGAGGGTAACAAAAAAGAAAGACGTTCACTATAGATTTGAGCGTAGCCATTGATAACTGTGTCCTATAACATCTATATTTATTGAACCTTCTTTTTTGTTACCCTCCATAAAGAAGTAGTAAGTTTAACTTAAAAAAAAAAAATTTAAAAAAATATTAATAAATCGAAATATTGATAGATTCAAATTCAATATCACATTATCACATAAAACAAAACGATATGGATATTCAAAAATATAATATATCGTTGAAGAAGCCTATAAGATTTATTCTTCATATTTCTTATGGAACAATGCATTATTCAATATTCATCAATACACAACTTCGAAAGAAGTATAGCTTCATCCACGAGTACTTGCCACACGAACATATTTTTTAATTAAAATTTTAAACTACTAGAACTTTTATTCAGATGATGGACGAATGGACCTCAAACATGCAACTAGGTACCTATGTAATCAGCTAATTTAACACATTGTCTATATTTATATACTTTTGGTTTTTCAGCTGCATATGATATGCAGCTAGGTATCAACCAATTAAAAATAACTTTAAATATTTTACACAATAATATTTTTAAGATTACAAAAAAAATATATAAAACCTGAACTAGTTCTTCCCCAACCAATGGCGATTGCTTGTTTATTGGTTAGTTCTACTTCGGTGTTTACACAAGCCGGAAAGATAAATTGATTGAAATGGACTGGTGTTCTTAGCCGGTACAGACCGATGTCGTTGTACATCGATGGAGGTTTATAATTTGGATGCAAGATGCGCTGGATGATTTCACGAATTTGAGGATCTGCAGCTCCTTTGTTAGAACCTAAGTCGTTGTCACCTAATAAGGCCCATTTAACTGGGCTTCTAAAGTAAGAATAAACATTGTATAGTTAAAATTTACTTTAAAATATATCATCTAATATATTAATAAATTTATGTTGTACTGTTTCGTGGTGATTTTATTGGTTTGGAGCGCTCCGTAATAATTAAGTTTTGCTTTAAAAATATAGTTTAGGTATAGTAAACTATAATAATACAAGTAAATAAAACCCTTTATATTGGTAACTACGTAAAAAATATGATGTTGTTCTCGCTCCATTCAAAAAACAACGAATTAATATTTTTGTATTTCAACCCTGCAGTAGTAACAGGAACAGCGCTAGGATTTGCGGGGCCCCGGGCAAAATAAATAACAGTCACATTACATATTACCCAAACTAACTAATCTCTGAACAGTATAAAATATAATTTAAGAACTGCGGGGCCCGGGGCAACTGCCCCGATTTCCCCCCCCCCTCGCCCCGTCCATGAGTGAATTAATTACAACAATGCATGTATATCTGTATGCCCAAAACAATGAATATAAATACATGTCGAGTAAAGAAGTTATCTACACATTGTGCAGTACTTACTTTTTTCCAATTTCGGAACAGTGTGCAGCTGAAAGAACATAACGATCGCTAATCAATGATCCACCGCATGACCATTCGACATTTTTTATGTTTTCTCCAAATCCTAAAATAACCTGAATATTTATGACTAATTATTACAAACATAACATATTAATTCCATTTGTCAGTCATTATTTGAGCCTTGGGGATAGCAATGATATGGAATGTTCGATATGTAAATAGGTGATTTAATAATTTAGTACCTATAGGAGTACTGCAGGTAAACGATAACAGTAGAATTTATTTTATTATGCAACGATAATATTGCCTGCAGTATGACAAAACCGTTTGGAATATATTGTGCAGCTCTTATAAAAATAAAAATATTACCCGACAATATTTATACGTTGTTTTTGTACCGTGGTAGTTCATAAAGACGTTGAAAAAATGTATGATATAGGTATAAGTGTATATTTGGTATATAAACATTTTAAAGCATTAATGATTATAGAATTCCGAGTATGAATTGGCGTATACCATATCCACGGTATAAATTAAAATTGTGATGACTGACGAGATGAACACATTTAAATCACTATCAATATTGTATGTTATACTTGATTTATATTTTGAATTCAAATAAGGTACTTGCCATGTGAGGAAATTCCATTTCTTCGGCCTCGGTTCCGCCGACGATGGTTAGAAGATTTTTGCTTACAATCTTTTTCGGCCGACAACCGCCAGAATCGATAGTTCCACCGCCTTTAGTAGTCAACGAATAGTATTCTCTGCACACTACACGAAATGGATGTTATACTATATATAGTTGGTATCAAAATTTAAGTGTTGATGCCGGTAATAATAAATAACAAAAATGATATTAATAATGACAATGTTTCACTCGCTTTCGGTTGAATTTCTACTGGGGGCGTCTTGAGAAGTTGGACAGCACACGATCGGAGTCCGTCCGTTGAACCTGCAAATCTTTGGGTACGCCGCATGGTCTTTAGCCGCACGAAGAACCACCGGACATTGGTTGATAGGCTTACACGTGAAATCGTTGTTGGTCTTGGTGATCACTTTGCACAGTTCGTCTATGTATAGATAAACAATAATTGAAATAAAATTATATAAGAAATGTGCTAATTCCAAATATTCAATCTCACTGTCTTTTTGATCCAAGGAATGCGCATCGGCGAAGAACGTAAAAACTAAATACCATACTACTGCGCGTTTCGACATGTCCAGAATGAGAAAACGCATACACAAAATGATTGATCATAGGTACTGTAAGCGAATCACAAATAAACGAATGACTTATGGACTACGGTTGAATAATAATACATATAAATAGGCAATAATGTGTGCTCCATATAACTGTTGCAGTTTTTAATCAAAACGTAAGGCATTCCGAATTAATCTCTGTGAACAGACCGGTTTGCCTAGCTTATAACATCGAAGAAGTGTTCGATTGGATTTATTCAATATATCCTCCTTTTGCAATACAATGATTATTATTACATGTCATATTATTATCATTGTAAACAGAAATTGTTTTACTATATACACGAAGTCCTTGGTTTTTTTTTTTATGAGATGATTTAAGACACCATTTTCCTAGAAATCACATAACGCATCGTACTGTAACGCATAATATCGAGTATTGGTACAGAAAACAGAGCTTTTGGACCATTATTATAATTGTTTTATTTTACTTCGAGACTAGTGTCCATGGATTTACCGCTTCCTGATTTCCTTTAATTGTAAATTGTATAGATTTTTGACACAGTTATTTGAGTTGCTCTATGTAACAAAATATAAAATACATGTTTCATATAATCATATTATGATCTTATATACTCTGTCATACATCCATTCATAAAATTAGTAATTACTTTTCTCTGTAACTATAGACATCAATATATAAATAAAACAAGCGGGCAAGTAGATGTCGCTCTGCTGTACAGTAAGCTTACAAGTGAGTTACCGTAATGGATGGTATTAAATTTGAATTCAATGATATTTTATCATTGCATACGAAAAACGATTCTGAGCGGAGCAGTTTGCCAGTCTAGGATATTTTATAGTTATATACTATATTAATTATATTGCTATTATTTCAAAAATAAAAAAATGTAAGTACCTATATAAAATAAATTCCAAATTAATCAATCAGATTCATTATGTACCTACCCGACTCACTCAATCATTCATAGTAGGTAATAGGTAATATACAATTTATTATAAAGTATTAATATAAATCATTATAACGGCATTAACTAGTAATATTAGAATATAAAGTATACTCTAGAAATTTTAAGTACCCAACCCAAGAATAATATTTTTAAATTTCAATAAAATATCTAAAATTGTTATTCTTGGTTATTTAATATGTAATTTAATCCAAATTTGAACTTAAAATGATAACTATATAAAAAAAAAACTATGTTTGTATAGTTTTTAGATTATTTTGCCGCAGAATTAACTATACTTGCGCAGAACCTTGTTTTAAATTTTCAAATTCTTAACTATAAAAGTTAAACGTTTTATACATTTTTAACAGCCAAAGAATTTGTAAATTTTCAATTAAATAAATTTTGTCAAAATTTGAACTTTACTTGGTATAAAAAAAATTGTGACGATGTATTTTTAATATTTTTTAATTATCGTAATAATAGTATATTAGGAGCCTTGCATTAAATTTGGGGGCTTTTTTACAAAAATAATGATATTTTACTATCATTTATAAAAGAAAAAACTAAAAGGATTAAAAATTTTAAATGTCTATAATTAACTTAAAAAGATTTGAAATACTTTGAAAATTTTATCAAGTGTAGAAAATTCTAGTATTTCTAGTAATTCAGTAAAAATTTCATGTGTTTACGGTGATTTGTTTTAGAGTTACGTCAATATCAAAATTTGATTTTATGTAAAAATTACCGTTTTCCTTAATTTTTTTTTGTTTTTCCCGGAACTACTGAAAAATTCAAAATTTTACCTCCCTAATGCACCAACTAGATTCACTTTTAAATCGGAAAAGCTACTGAAGGTAAAAATCGAAACATTATTTTGACAACGTATCATGTACATACTACACAGACACAAAAAAAACACACACATACATCATTGTAAAATCAATACATCGTTTTGCTCCGAATCTACAAGTACTAGTTTTTTGTGAGTTAACTATGACGTATACTCATAATTTTTGGGTTGTAACCAGGACTGTGTACAGTCTTCATAAATTGAATTTAATTTGATTAAAAATATAATGTATAAAAACAATATTTTTTTTCGTAACACATCTGAATATCTGATGAAGATATTCGTAGGTAACTTTGAAAGATCCGTCGTTATAGTGTTTTATTTTTATGTGTGGAATTTTAAAATAAGTATCATATGTATTTTATTATTTATTGGTACTAATCAAGACATACTTTGGCGACGAGATAAGAATTAAAGCTAATAAAAACTAATTACTAATTAGGTATTAACTATATCGTTAAACAAACAATAGAAACTCAAATAAAATACAGGTATAATTCCCATTAATGCATAAAGCGAATAAATCGTTTAGTTTTATTTTAAATGACCGTTAATATCAAAATAAAAAAATTGGATTAGTTGCTTATTTTATCTAATATCCAATCCATGTAAGAAGTTACTCTGGTGTACACGCCCGGATGACCTGGATCGCCGCATTCCTTAAAACCATAAGAAACAATACCAATCAAATAAAATTGATTTCTCTTTGACCAAATTAAAGGACTTCCGGAATCACCCTAAAACAAATTGGAATAAAATATAATATTTAACATATTTTTATTTTTTAACCTTCATCACAACTGCAAAAATAAAATAAACTAATACCCGACAAGAGTCTTTTCCGCCTTCTGGATATCCTGCGCATATCACTCTGTCATCAATCACGCTTTTATAATTTGAATATGCCTCTTTACATTCTGTTGTGTTCGATATAGGAATTTGAACTTCCATCAAAGACGTTGAAGTCTTCTCATCTAAATCAATGTAATGCTGGTTTTTACAAGCATTAAGTAGCTGGTTTTTACAATCATTAAGTAACCATTAATTTCACTGCATATGAGCTAGTATAGCCACAACATAATATATAATATAACGAGCTTATTTATTAAAATTTATTTTAAAAAAAACTTTTTTTGTTAACCGCCCTTAATTAATAGATTTTTTTTTGATAACAGTCAATTTATTTTCTGAATGTGTGGTTTAAAAATAGTATAGTGAAGTTCTCTATATTATAATATTATACGTTTTCCAAATAAAAATAGTGTATTAGGTAAACTAATTTAAATGTATATTTTTTATTGATGAATTATTTAAATTAAATAAAAGACCAAACACTATTTACTACTGATACCAAATGTGGTTTAAAAAATATTAAATAGATACCTAAATTTATTATACTATATTCAGAAATAAATCATTTCTATTTAATTCTATAGTTGATACAATATTTTTATTACCTTTTTGAGGCGAAGCAGTGTTACTTCCCCAGCCGACAACATATGGTATATTTTTTGATTTTTCGACATTGTTCATATCCAATAATGTCGGTAAGCAAATAGGTTGGATCAATTCTGCAAAAATAAACGAATTGTTCATAAATAATATAATAATATATAAATATTAAAAAGAAGATATATTCTAATACATTTTTATAGACAATATGTAGTTAGTATTTTATTTGATGCGTGTTTTGTCTTGTTATGTATAATTAATTAATTTTATAATATTTACTATAGTAATAATTAGGGTTCGGAAGTTATAAGAGTTGCATATTGTTCTGTATGCTGTCAAATTATAGCAGACCAAGCTAGAAATCTGATCTATACAATGTTGAGTTTAAAAATTGAAAATTAAAAATGCATATTTTGCATATTTCGATAATTTTAGAGAAAAAGTGCATATTTCATCGATTTTCATTGATTATCGCATATTTGTATGTATATTTAATATTTTCTACAAAAATTTAATTTTTTTTCATTCTTAACCAATTTATTTTAAATAATGTTACATAACACAACGCTAGTAAAGTGAAAAACAACAGGTATTATTCAACATAATATATTTATGTCGTATTTCACAAATAATGAAAATATATTTATTTAACTATTCTTTCAGTTCAATAAAATCTCAAACGCCAACCGGTAACGCGCCATATTTATAATTTTTTTTATATAAAAATTACATCAAAGTTTTAAATAATAAAATTTTGTTAAATATATGTCTTTAGAATTTTTTTTTGTGTATATTAATAAATAAGTAACACACTTTTAATAGGTAAATAAATACATTTTTTTTGCATATTTCACATTTTTTCATGCATATTTTATAATTTTTTCTTGCATATTTTGCCTTTTTTTGCTACTATACCTAACTTCCGAACCCTAGTAATAATGTAGAGATAAATAAATCTTGAATAACATAATAGACTTTTGTTATGGTTATATCTATAATGATTGACAGGCAATATCAGATGATACAAAAATTATATCAGATGATATTTTTTAACTCACCATTAAAAGTAACACTATTTTTCAATACCAATATTGCAATGTTATTGATGATTTTTTTTGAATCGTAACCCTCGTGGTTTATAATACGTTTGATCGGAACATCTAATGGTAGTGCCCCATCATCGACTTTGGGATCCAAATCCAACTCACCTAAGCGTGCAACGGTTCTGTAAAAAATAAAAATAATAAATTAAACAAAGATACTTATTTATCAATTCTTTACAAGTGTTACGGCAAATACATTTTATTAAAATTAAAATTACACATTTGAACAGAAGTTGACAACTATATGAACTAATTTGATTTAATATGATTTGCCTACTTACAAAACTTTTGGCCCAGTATTGGCTACACATGTGGAGGCAGTTAAGATGTGTGTGTTGGAAATTAATGTACCACCACAATGCCACTCAATAGAATTATTATTTCTTTGTGAATTCTTGTATCCCAGGGCTACCATCCAAGGCCAAGCACCTGAAACTCGTCATTATTCAACAAAAATATAGATTAGATCATTAAATTATATCCTAAATAATTTCAGATTATGATAGTAGTAGGTATCTAAGTATAATTTAAAAACGATTTAGCTGAAATCTATGGTTATAACTTATAAGATGTTTTTACCTAATTGGGATTCACTTCCTCCAACTATTCGAAAGTTTAGGGCCAATCTATTGCCACATGTGGTTTGTGCTGTAAGTTTAGACGCAGTAACATTGCCCTTTTCTTTTATAACATTTTTATCCTTTGGTTTGGTTGACGCGAACTCCAAATTATAAGCGGTTGATTTCGGTTGATCCGTTGATACAGTTGAATCTGAAAATTTGACACATAACAAGAATTTACAGGATTTTATCTGACCTCTAAGTTTTGGATACCTTATGATTATTATACATATATGCAGGGTGATTCTTTTAAGTGGGTACACTAATTATCTCGAAAAGTATTTACTTTTTTCAAAATATTTTTTTACATGGCTTCAACTTGTTAAAAAACCAACGTTTTTATTAAAAAATTATATTTTTAAATATTTTTTATCCTTATCATTTTTAAGTTTTTTACTTTTTTGAATGACAACATAGAGTTTTAATTTCATATTCCAAAGCAGAATATTTTTCCAAGTATTTTGATTCATAAAAATCGAATTTAGGGCTCGAATTTTTGAGTTATAAGTATTTAAAGTTTAGATTGCCAGAGTGGAGTGGTACGGGGTTACTCCGCAAAATTTTTTTCCACTACTCCGCTTGACTAAACTTTAAATACATATAACTCATAAACTACTCGTCCTAAATTCGATTTTTATGAATCAAAATAATTAGAAAAATATTCTGCTTTGGAATATGAAATTAAAACTTTATGTTGTCATTCAAAAAAGTAAAAAACTTAAAAAATTATAAGGATAAAAAATATTGAAAAATACAATTTTTTAGTAAAAATGTTGGTTTTTTAACAGCTTAAAACCATGGAAAAAAATTTTTTGAAAAAAGTAAATACTTTTAGAGATAATGAGTGTACCCAATTAAAAGAATCTCCCTGTATAACATCATAGTGTTATCAGAAAATGTGTTATGGGTGTTAAATATTAAGTTAATGATGTGTAGTACGTAAATTATAAAACTACTGAAATTTTGCTTGATCCCGGAGTATTTATAAATCAGTTATACTATGCGTATATATAGTCATTCGGGAATGAGATCGGGATCTAGTAGAAGACAGAGATAGATGGCAGTATGTTTATTCAGATACATAATGGTTTTGGCTCCTAGTTGGTACAGTTTTTACAAACATTTTTGTGTGTCGATTTATATATGTTATTATTAGTTACCTATTGCCTTCTTATTATATAAATTTAATTATTACCTAATAATTTTCTATAATAATTAAACATCCATATAATATCGATTATCGTACCTAATCATAATGGGGAGGTTATTTTTTGAAGTTTTCAATTTAGTTACATTTAGAAGGACCATAATACCAAACGACTGTTAATCAAGAATCATGAAAAGTGACCCACGTTCCTTTTAAATATTAAAATATTAATTATGTTTTAGATATTAACTACTTATAAGCATTGTTTCTATGAACTATAAATTTATAGTTAGTGTTTTTTTATTGATATCTCGGAATCATGTCCATTTGCCCATTAAGAATTTGTTATTTTTTTTTATAAAGGTGTTACAGTATTGGTGTGCACGCAGGGTGACTTTTTTAATTCCTTGATTTTTATGTTGTGAACTATAATATTTACAATACTATAATGTATATCTAATATACCTATATATTATCTATCTAGGTATAACATTGTTATCATAACAAACATTTCATGATATTTAATTATGTCATATGAATCTTAATGATTTTATATTTATTCCTTATAAATTATGTAGCAGATAAACATCCTAAAATGAACTATATTCGTATTACAAAAAATGTTAAAATGTTTGCCACTGATAAATAATTGTATAAACTATTGTATATTTTTATGACTTTAGCAATAATAAAGAAATCAAACTTTACTTTTTAACTCGTTCTGTTAAAAATAGATGATTATCAAAATATATTTAAAAATTATAAAATATATCACAATTTTATATTTCTTTACATCTTCAAATGCTAAAATATTACTTACCGTTATGGGGCAGAGACGTTATCATTTCAATCATGAGAGTCACGAAAACAAAATATTGTTCTTTCCTCATGTTAACACTGTAAATGAAAACGATTTCTATTAAATATGAAGTATAACTATTAAAACCTATACCTAATTAAAAAACTAAGACCATGTATAATGTATACGTATAGACTGCTTAGAGTCCGGGGTTGTTTTATAAGGAAATTACATATTATATAGCATAATTACTAATCGAGTCCTGTGAAATCATTTAAGTATAAATCCCATAGTCGTGTCTACGCCTCTACGGGGTAGCAGAGTGGGCATCGGCCTCCCCAGTGACTTGATTCTTGGCCTCTTGGCGTATAATCTACCGTGGTTGAAACACAGATTTCTATATGGTTAGTAGTGCTATATAATTTCCATACAAAAATAAAAATCACAAATATAGATTGTAAAATACTGATCGTTATAGTAGGTAAGTAAAAATTTAAATTTTATACATGGCCTCTCCAGCCATATATATGCTTGGACACGCCTATGATAAATCCAATAAGCCCATGTTTTAATATACTAACAGATTCCCACCAAATTAAAATAAAACATCTTGCTTCTCATTTTTACAAACTTATTATGACTCTCAGTAGCAAAACATTCTACAAGTATGGTTAAAAATGTTTTTGAAATTATATTTTTGAAAAATTTTATTAATAAGTTAAGTTAATCTATGTTAGTTGTCGGTTAAACAAGGAAAAAAGTGACTAAACATTTTTAATACATCAATTAAGTTGTAATTATGTTTGCAAATACTTTTAACTAAACTTAATTTCAATTAATACGTTAAGTAAATTAAAGAAAAAAATGCATTGAAAAGAGTGATAATCACTTGGATAGTAACATACCTATGGATATATATTATCATTATTCATTGGTAATAAATACTATATTATTATACTAGTATTTATAATCAATGATATTATATATATTAAGAATTAATGACGAAATCAAATACCTCGAAAAATGTCCTATACTGTGGAATATTAATTCAAATATAAAATTAGAAAATATAGAAAATTGCATTACCTCGGTATCTAGCTTAAGTCTTTCAAGCTTCGCACTTACAGTATATATTGAGTGTATATATATATAGAGAGAGAGAGAGTTAGCTTGATAGACTTAAACTAGATACCTAGGTAATACAATTTTTCACATTTTCAAATTTTATATTTGAATTAATATTCCACAGTATAGAAACTTTTGCGAGGTATTTGATTTCGTCAGCAATTCAGAAATACACGGTGACTTTATTAATATATATATATGTATATAAGTATATGAGTAGGAATGTAGAATACAATATAAATAATAAGAATAAAGATACCCGAGTAGATTTTTCTCCTCCGTGGACGATGTAGTTTGTATTTATACACTTATCGATAGGCATCAAGTCTGTTGTCAAAATGTCAACAAGGAAAGCCAAAATCAATTAATTATAATAAAATTGTTAAACACTATCAAAATCTGCTTCGAAAAACGCCGTCTGACATGTTATGGCGGACAAACGGCTTAGTATTGTAAACAGCTATAGGCAAATCAGAATAATTACCATTTACCTCAGCACCGGAGTAGATACACTGAAATTTTGGAGGGGTGATGATACTATTTTTCTGGTTGTTAAACTCGAAATTTTAGTTTAACTACAATTAAAGATAGCTAGAGTGGGGAGGATTAATAATTTACATGATCAAAATATTACCGTGGCCATAACACCTAATAAATATTATCTTCACAAATCCACGTCGAAATTCTCTGCAGATATATTATAGGTACGACAGTATTACGATATTTTTTAAATTTTTATATATTAGTACTTCTTCCTATATACAGGGTGATTTTTTTATCATGAACCACTCATTATTTCAAAAAGTATCAATGTTTTTGAAAATATTTTTTTACTAAGTTTCATGTTGTTAAAAAAACGTTTTTATTAAAAAATTAAGTTTTTTAATACTTTTCAAGTTTTTACTTTTTTGAATGACAACCTAGAGTTTTAATTTCATATTCCAAAGCAGAATATTTTTCTAAGTATTTTGAAACGTAAAAATCGAATTTTGGACGAGTAGTTTATGAGTTTTAAAGTTTTTAAGTATTTAAAGTTTAGAGAAGTGACGTAGTGGAAAAACATTTTGCGGGGTAACCCCGTACCACACCACTCTACCAATATAAACTTTAAATACTTATAACTCATAAAGTCATAAACTACTCGCCCAAAATTCGATTTTTACATAACAAAATACTTAGAAAAATATTCTGCTTTGGAATATGAAATTAAAACTATAGGTTGTCATTCAAAAAAGTAAAAAACTTTAAAAAATATTTAAAAAACATAATTTTTTAATAAAAACGTTGTTTTTTTAACAACATGAAACTTAAAGTTTCATAACGTTTAAAGGAGAAAAAACGTACGATTTCACGATTTTATAATATTAAATAATTTCGGACGACGTTTTCTACCAGAAATATTGTTTCAAATGAAAAATGACAAGAGATCTTTTTTGCTGTATTTTGGATTTTGTTCCTTACGATTCAAAATTCAGAAATTGTAGCTATTTTTTAGCTCTTTATAGACATTTTAATTTTGGGAGTTTTTTGTTGTAATTCGGTTTAAGACATAAGTAAAAACTTGAAATCTGGGTTAATTACTTATATTATCCTTACCTAGACATGGTATGGTAACATTTTCAAAACATTTGAGCGACTGTTGAGAGCTTTTCCTTTTATTTTATATTTTTTTTTCATTTTTATGATATTTCCTAATTATAAATTGTAATTATAATTATATAAATTACCTATTTATTTAAACCGTTCTTAAGCTGTTGTTATAACGCTTTGTTTGTCACCATAGAATCGAATAAAATTAAATAAGAAAGATTCCCTCGTCCGCTTAGAATCGGACAAATATCCACCACCGAATCACTGACCTACTTTTTTTTCATACTGTAAATATCGCAATCTGTCGAAAATAAGTCTTACTTTTTTTATGATTTAATAATGATTAAACGATATAAATATTAAATACCATTATCTTGACATTACAAACCTGATTTTAATTACACATTTGTCCTTGATTTGTTGATTGTTTTATTATAAAAGTTATTTTTCTTTATACAATTTCAGGTACAGGGTGGTCGTGGTATAATAAAAAATAACATTATATCCTGAAGACTGTTTTTATAAAAATATTAAGTTAAAACGTCACTGCAATGGTCTCTCTTGGTTATTAAATTAAATTTTTTTTAAGTTCATATAAATAAAATCTTCAAGCTCTAAAAAATGTGTGAACAAGTTGTAGCACAAGTGCACAACAACTCTGCTGTTACTGCCTAGCTGTGTTGGTGTTGTGATCAAGAAAATAATATTTTCATGGAATATTATAAAATCCAAAACCTGTTATTTATGTGTGATGTTGGCTGCAGTATACTTGGTCTTCATAATGACGTAGTACTTCAACCTTTTATTTTTAAATATTATTATATGTTATAGTAGAGTGGCCGTATATTTATAGGAAAAAAATACGGGATAAAGAAGAACACTAAAAAAACAACATCCAAAAATAAATATATTTAATACAATTTTTTTTTAATATTTAGCTACAGATGATGTTTGCTTATTAGATAAGATGTGATGTTGGAAATAGTGACGGTCGTTTCAATTCATAATGATTAAATTGTACATATAAGCCAATACCATCGTAATCTCAATAAACTGTTGGAACTCAACGCTCATTGTACAAAAACTGATGCTTATACAGTTATAAATATTAAATTTAGTTTCAAAAATTGATTATAAGGCTGTGAATATATTTTTTAGTATATTTTGTTATTGTTTTTTCGTATAAATGATTTTTCTTTCATATACACAATACACATGTAGGTATAATATTATAGAGATAGGTCACATAACTGGATGCAGCGTCACGTTTAAGTTTGTCATCGGTACAAGGAGGACATGTGAATATGTGATGCTTTAAAAAGAGACAATCCCATTTTATATGGAACATTTTATATTTATATTTTACATGATTAGCATAAACATATTAATGTATTATATACTAAGTAATTAGTCATTACTTATTAGTTATGAGTTTATGACATAATATATACATGTATTATTATCCGTCTCAAGCATCGATAAAAATTGAAAAGAACTTCTGTTCTCAAGTTAATTTAATTTGAATCAATGAATAATTATCATTAAAATTTCAAATAATAAATATTGAAAATTATTTTTATCTAAATCCAAATCCAAATTATTATTATTATGCATATTATGTCACGTAGAAGTTAAAATTATTAAAACATATAATTTGTATTAGGAATAAGCTTAGGTAAAAATCTTTCCACAGTTAAAATTTACGTGGTATAATCGTATCGAATCTATACGCACAATATATTATATAGATATGCTTTAAAGGTTTCTTTAAAACGAGTTTATGAATTAGAGTTCATTAAAGTTGGTAATTCGATTAGGTATTGTTTATTTTCTCAATGATCCAGTCAACGAATGAGGTAACTCTGGTGTATACTCCCGGTTGATTTGGTTCACCGCACGATATAAATCCGTAAGAAACTATTCCCATTAAATAGTAATGACCATCTTTTGGCCACATTAGAGGACCTCCAGCATCGCCCTAAGATCAAATGGAAATAAATAGACGAACAGAATACAGAATTTATTTTATGTTATGTATATATACAAATCAAAAAGTGAAATACCCCACAAGAGTCTTTTCCTCCTTCCTGGTATCCAGCGCATAGAACTCGGTCGTCAATTACATTGTATCCACCGGAATACGCTTCTTTACATTTTGAGATGTCCATTATTGGCATTTGAACTTCCATCAAAACAGTATTACGTGTTTCGCCTGAATAAATTGCAATATTTTCATTTTATACACACCGATTTGATAGTTTCAACATAATAATAGAGAAGCTGCAAGACCCTTATTGTTAAGTAAATTTTAGTTATAAACGTCATATACAATTATTTATTATAAAATGTAGTAGAATAGTTTTTTTTTAGATAGGTACCTACTCTTAATTTCAATTGATAAAAATAATAAAATAATACGCCACAACCCGACATGTATATTTAAAAATATTAAAATAGAAGTTAAAATACATAAGTATTATACTACCTCTAACTATAATCCACATCATTATACCAATCAATTGTGATTGATTTTTTTACGACCGTTTTATTTGTGTGTATATTATGAGGTATGGTTTATGGTACATTATTTATACGATTTATTATATTTAAATGATATTTGAAAATTATTCAAGGATAAACATCTCAGAAAAATACAATCGATATTCTGGTTAAATGTTTTTTTTTTATCTATAATATATGAAGGTAAACACGATATTACGATGAGATAATAATTCGAATCATATTCCTACTAAATGGTTAGAACTAAAAATTAAATTAAAAAGTAACCAAAATTAATAATATAATTAATACTAAAGATTGTATAGTTTATGGTAGGTAATTGTAATGCGTTTTTACTGGAGAAAAACAGTTCTTGTGTGGAACCCCAGCCCGCAACAAATGGCATAGGTTTCGACATATCCTCATTTTTCATATCCAATTGGATTGGCAGGCATATTGGTTGGATAAAATCTGCACAAAAAGTAAATATACACAAGTAAACGATTTATTTAAACACTATGGTGATAATAATATATTAATATTATATTGAATAGTTGAACTGTACACAAGATTATATATAATATATCCGATATAGTATTATGTCTTATACTCTTATACTATGCCTTAAAGTGCATTCGTGCCAGGGGCGTAATTAAGGGAGGATGAGGGGGGATATATCCCCCCAGAGCCTATATAATGTGTATATTTATAATATATTAATTTGAAGCTTATGGAATTATATTATGTTTTATCGTGCTGACATCACGACGAAATATATTAAATATAATTAATAATTAATATCAAGAAATCTATAAATTATTATTTAATTTAAAAGTAAATTTTAATTCTAATATATTCAAAATTTACATTTTGAAGAAATTATTATAATATTGTATAGGTACTAAATTGTGTAGAATTTTAAAGCACATTTATTAATACATTTTGTGAACATATATATTAGCTTAAGAATTTTTGATGAAATAGTTTTCCCAGATATTGTACTTGAAAATCCAAGTATCTTGTGTGGAAAAAAATGTTTATCCCCCCCCCCCTAAGAAAAATTCCTAATTACGCCACTGATTCGTGCGCTGCGGTTCTATGTACAAATAATAATAATTAATAGTTGCAAAAGTAACAAACTATAACAATAATCATGTAAAAATATATTTAAACATAATGATTATTAATGACACGAAAAAAAAACTTACCACCATAGGAAACACTATTTTTTAATTTTAGTATTGCAATGTCATTGGTGTTTTCTCGAGGGTTGTACATCTCGTGCGTGATAATATAATCAATTGGAACATCTAACGGCGTTGCTCCATCGTTGACGTTGAAATCCAAATCCAAATCCCCCAAGCGCGCCACAGTTCTAAAATAATAATAATAATAAAATGTTTGCATAAAAAAAAAAACTGTATACCTGCAGTCACCAGGTAATTGTATACACTAATTACTTACAACCTAACAGTCTTTCGATTAGCCACGCATTGAGCTGCTGTCAATACATGTGTGCTGGTGATCAAAGTACCACCACATAACCAATATAATTCATGACTTCTAGCATTAACCTCTTGGTATCCCATGGCTACCATCCAAGGCCAAGCACCTATAAAATAGTTACATATATTAAGTAAGTCATCAGCGTTTCGGTGGGTTGGTAATTCTTCATAACTTCACGACGCGTGTTATCACACTATAGTACACAAAACGCGTCGAATAAATAAATTTATACAAATAATTCAAACCTAATATAGATTGGCCCCCTCCGAAAATTCGATTGTTGATGGGATTGCTGTATCCACATGTTTCTTGTGATGGCAATCTTGATGATTTATATGTCAGGATGTCACCAGCAGTGGACCCGCTAGTCGGTTTCGAGTCATTCAAAAATGTATTTTCCAAAGGACAGCATACTTTCGTGATTCCAGTTTCGTGTCCACAAAAGGATTTCTTCAGAAAGTCCACGACAGACGGAATGTGTCTCTGGTTTTCCAGTAATTCTCTTAACTTTTTACAACGCTTAATATCCATACAAACGCCATTTTCATTGTGTGGCGTACTGCATTCTGACGTTAAGGACAATTAAAAATAATCACATTTGAGCAGTGCCACATTTAGACATTTTGTGTCCCGGCGCAAAAAGTAATTGGCGCCGCCGTAGTAAGCAGCCTATACCCACAGGAAATAAGGGAGATACATCCTCGTGAACATTTTAAATTTTGAGCATAGAAAAGAATATTTGTTTTACAGCAATGTACTTTTTTAAATAATATCACGAACCCCCTTCCCCGAGGGGAGTGATGTATGCCACAAAAGCCCTTCTTTTAATTCATTATATAAATTGTTTTCTTTTTTTTACATTTTTAGGTACCTACTTCATGTTTTCATGGATCATAATATATTAGTATAATCAAAATGAAAAATAATTTAATAAAACTATATAAACTATATGCAAATTAATATATTTTATATTAATATAGGCACCTTTATTTATCAAATAATTTGTTAATGTATTTTCATAAAGTTTGGTAACGATTTTTATATCCGCTTAACTTTTTTCTGCTGATCATATTAAAAATAGTAAAAAACAAACACAATAATAAATAAATAATCAACAGCGTCGAGTAGTGAAAAAAAAAAATAATAATCACATTGGCATCATTCACAAAAAAACTGTGGTTCAAGTTGGTTTTCTACATATAATAATATACCAACAACGCCGTATTATCGTAATATATAATTATGTGCATATTGAATTATGACTATAATTTGTAAAAGGAATAAGGAACTATTATTGGGTATATTATAATAATAATTATTCTCGATCGCTAAAAGCTTCAAATACAATATTATTTAGTTGTTTACATTTTGAACAGCCCAATACATTATTTATTATTTTATAATATGTATAATATTGTTATAAAAAAAATTTCAATTTTATAAGTTTTCTAAATTCATAAGTGAACTAATTTCCAGCCACATAACTTTGGCGTCCCCAAAATACCGGTGCCTGTGGCTGTTGTAGGCGTTGTAGCTTGCGCAGTTATGCCCCCCTCCCCCACTAAATTCAACCCTATACAGTTGAGTATCTGACATTGAGTTACAAGCTTGAATTTAATCAAACTAAATTTAAACTTACCATTGTTGAGGTGTGCAGTATTCATCCCGAGTATGAATGTCATGAAAATAAAATAATGTTCTTTTCTCATGATAAAACTGTACCTAAAAGATAAACTATTGCATTATTGTGAATTGAACATCGCAAAACATAATATGTTTTAATTGAACATAAAATTTGATTTTTTTACAAGTTATACTACTTCTGACGTCACGATTTATTCACAATCATCATTACTTTATAAGAGAATAAATTAAAAGAATAAGAAAGTGGTAACCACTCTCTGATACATAAAATAGTAGGTGCCAAGTACCTATATATCGTCAATATAACAATAGTTTTAAATTTGAATTCAATGAAAGATAATTACATATCACAACTCTGAGTGTAAACGGTCTGTCAGCTGATATTATTAAGTATATTTTACTATAATTATAGTGGGAACACATTAAGAGAAAAACATCCTGAAAAAATTATTCACGTTGTATACTTGTATACAATTAATTTATACGAATATACTTAAGATTCCTCACAATCTAATAAATTAAACATGTATTATTTACGATGATATTGTAAACCAGTTTTATATGCTTTATTTATTGCTTTTACTAATAACTTTTCATCGTATTTCAACAGTTTATCATATCGTAGCATAAAACATTTGTTACATTCTATATATAATTAATACACAATTTGAAATTGACTTTACACAAAATAAACACACTTAAAACATTTCGACTCCGCACAAATTTGTATTCATTATTTAAAAAATCATACACGGCAGTCAGTTTGACAGTCACCACCAACACGAGCGAAATCAAAATAACTATTATTGACAGCCATCTTCCAATATTCATTACAATAAAGTACTACTTTAAAGTATTATAAATTAATAACAATAATTTTTCAAAATATCTAAACTATACATAGTATACATAATATATTCTTATTGATAGGTAGTAAAAATCTTTTACACAGTGCTCAAACTTAGCTAAGAAAAACTTATAGATAAGAAATAAAAATCCTTCCTAGATAACAAAAAACACAATAAGATTTTCAGATCACGTTACAATATTATCGTATTCAAAATGCGAACTTTCCTGATAGGTATAAGCTCATACAATGTATTATTTTGTTGTAAATAGGTTAGTGTAAAATCTAGACTCTAGGTGACCATATTTATAGAAAAAAATTGGACAGATAATTTTGGTTTGTTTATAAAAAATTATCATACATTTTTGAGATGATATTTTCCTGTTATACATAAGTTGTGTTTTTGGATCATCGAATTCAATATTACACTGTTCAACATTAACATGGAACATTCTTCATAATACGCCCATTGGCCATTATACACAATTATTCGTCGGAATTCGAGGGTCATCATGCAAAAATTTTTATTCATGACCAGACTTTGGGACTCGTTGGGTTTGAATATTTTTTATTTATAGCTGTAGAATATAGAAGTAAGATATTATAAATTTGTTTTAAGACATAACGATATTAAATATAGAAATATGTAGATTTTTATTATTGTTTTCATATTTCGGCATTTTTATAGGATAAACCATATCATATTTGATAAATATTGGCAATCTAATTATTGTTTTAACACATTTACATGTTTTTACATATTTTATTTTATGTAAATTTAATTTGATAGTTAACATTTTTAATTTTTACTGTTAAGAGATAACCAATATATAATCAATACACATAGTACGAGTCATAGACTCGTAGTATGATTTGTTTTTATTTAGCAACCTTTTAACATTTAAGTTATGTTGAGATAGATGATGTTTGATTATTCATCATTAACAATAAAATGATACATTTAAACACATTAAGAAACCAATTTTATTTGAAAAAAATTTAATTCATATTTTAGTTATTTCAGGCATGTATATGTATTATGTATGCATATTTTTAGCAATATTTTATCACAAAAAGTCCGAAACCGTAGGTATTTATAACTATTAACTTTGGTTTCAATAATATTACAATGTAAAAAATATATTGGTTTATATATTTTTTATTTTAGTATAACTAAAGTATAACTATTTTAGTATTAGTAGTTCTTATGCACTTATAATAATCTGGAGATGACAAAATTTATAAAAACGAGAATGTTTTCTATGAATGGGACAAAAAATGTTTTAAGTTTTTCTGGCAAGAGAGCAAATAATATAAAGCTCAAAAACGACACTTACTTAGATCCTACACTAGACCCAAAGCACAATTATTTTCGTTGCTCAAGAATGGCATCAATCGTAAAATTCAATAATAACAACCAAACCTAAATTATGTTTTGTATTACTAAAAGTAATAATTGATCCTAAATGTTTGTAGACATAGAAATATTTGACGTCATATAGAATATTGTGACGATTTTCGATAAACAGTTATAAAATTAATATCCGACAAAAAATAATGTGTAATATATAGACATCGCCTGCCGAGAAGACACTATATATAAAAAACCGGTATTTGTTTATTGCGTAGTTGAAGGATCTAAATTAATTAAAAAACTATATTATACCTGAATTGATGGTTTTCTTTTGTTCTACGGGCGACGTATTTTATATATTTTAATCGGGCGTCTAATACGATACGTTAGTATAGGAATGGATAACTGTGTAACGAGAATATCCGAATCTGCTAAAATTCGAAACCGCATAATATGATGAGTATAATCATGAAAAAGTAAATAGGTATGTCAGCAACTTTCTCATGCGCATATTTTCCACTTTTTACCGTGTGTTACGTTCTCCGCCTCTCATTAGTCGCATATACCAAAGCATGAAAATCGGAGAACCTAACACATAGGAAAAAGTGGGAATGCGCTCGCAAGTTTCAAACACGTATTGTTGCGTACATACCTCTTATATTTTGCCATGAGTATAGTATTAAGTAGCAGAACAGGTATGCAAGAAGCCACCATGTGACGTCACAAATAGTATCTGCAATGACGAGATCACGTATGGGAAGAGAGCGTACTTAAGAAGGGAATGTGGTTTTTGTTAAAAATTAAAATCTTTGTTTTTTTACTTGGGTCAAGCACATATATACAACCTGAGGGGGAGGGGGGTTAATATATTTTTATAATAAACTGTTGTTGTACAATTATGCATAAAGTGTGTTATAAGTGTGTATATTATAAATTATAATTAATATATACCTACTTTAAAAATGTCGGAGGGGTAGAACCTAACCACCCCTGTATACGGGATTGACTAGGGGTAGTCACGTAACAATTAATTATTATGAAAATGTATTTTCTACATTTTTAAATACAATACTATGAGAAATAAGAACATAACTTAAAAGTTATATACATGTTTAATACTCATATTAAGACCTATTTTAGATTTTTAGCGGAATGTATTGACTTTACAATGGTGAGTTTGCTTTGGTGCTTTGAGACATTTTTAGTAGAAATTTAGTATAATATTATGTACAAGGAAGGTTCTCATAAGTTGTTTTAAGAATAATAAAATGTTATTAAAGAATCAAAAAGGTTGGCAAGTGTGGCAGCTGCTGTACAGTATAGGCGCCAAGTGGATCGTTTTAATGGCCGATGAGTTAAATTTTAATAATAATTAAATATATCATTGTATACGAAAAAAGATTCTAAGTGGAAGCGGCGTATCAGCCCAGGATATATAATATTTTATTAATATAGAAAATAATATGCAAATTTTCATGATCTAAATCATGCTTATGTATCTTTAATATTATTAAATAGCTATACAGTGGCGGCTATCCTTGAGTAGAGATGTAGCACCTAGCTGGTACACCTTTAATAATATGTGGGTGGGGTGGGTTGTCTATGTAATGAATAATACAGAGTAATACTTTGGAATGTTTTAATAGAATAATAATTTATAGTAACTATGTGAATAGTTGAAAATTTGTTGTGGGGGGTGGTTATTTCTTATGCTTCGCTACACCTATATTTTTAATGATAACCGCCACTATATAGCTATATAAATAATTTATTTCGAACCTTGTATTATATTTTTAAACATTTTGACTGAACGAATAATATTCATCGACATTTACAGAAAAAGGACATAAAAAATCTAAGACGATCTAGCTATATATGGATGTAATATGATAACTTTAGTCACCAAAAAATTATTTCAATAATAATATTACAAATTTTCCTGTTTTTTGTTTGTATTTGCTAATTATTTTTTTAAGGTACAGACAATTTTTTTTTTTTGACCACTCAGAAGTATCAACTAACTAATTTTCTGCTAGGCACTTTTTTGAAGTTGTTGATCAGAGAATTTTTTCTCCTAGAAAAAGTGTCTTCAGACACAACTATAGTGTGTGTGTGACGAGTACGCCGGCAGCGAGTTTGTGAAGCTTCTTATCGGTTAACGCGAATAACTTTCTTTATGCGACGTAATTTAAAAAATGTATTAAAAATTATTTAAACTATTACAAAAACTAGGATAAAATTCAAAATTAGAAATTAATAATCAACAAATCAACCCATACTAAAATGCTCGGGTCATACAATTTAAAATAGCTATGGTTTATCATTCTTTTGGCGCCACACGAATTCCACTGCCTAAAATTTAGATTCTAAATGTCGACGAGCTGTATCTCAATATTTCTTGTTGCGCCCAACCTTTCGACATTATGTATGTGAGCACCAGTTTGAGGATTGTAAGCAGTTAAATGGTTAAACTCTGTGTTCTGTTGTAGTTCATCTGTTTTATAACTTGCACGCTAACGATCAGAACAAATAGTTCTATCTTGGTTTAAATATTGTCTTAATATTTTATTTTTTTCCAACAAATTCCCCCAAAAATCTATTGTCGGGATTATTCTCTACCAGCATTATATTTACGTTTTTTAAAAGGACTCGTCGGTTTCTAATATTTTACCAGCGTCGCTAATTTTTACGCCAAAAGTTTTCAGACTTAAAACATATATTTCCCGCATACAAATATTCCGATCCACAGCAATATCGCCACATATATTTTACTGTGTTTGATACATTAGAGAAGTCATTTCTTCTGCCCAACAAATAACAATACATAAAGAGTAAAGCCAATATATTAATAATGAAACGCAACTGCCAACCAATAACCATCACGCATGTTTATTTTCTTTTGGTATTACTTAATTATCATAAAATTATACACATCCAAAATATTTGTTTCCGAAGTACAATATTTGACTTCAAATACGGAAAACTCTATGTGTACTTACTAAAATAAGTGATTGAATTATAAAATATCTATGCAGTTTTTGTGTAATGGCTGAAGATGGGCCTAACGTTACTGACGTACAATTAACACCGATTCTTACACTTATACTACAGTTATATACTGACTATATAGTTCTATACAATTCAGTATCATTTTTACGTTGTATAACTATGAATGGAAAATTAAGTTTATTAAAACAAAAGGATTTCTTTTAAATTTTTTTGCGTATTGTATTAAATATACTATACAATTTACATTAATATATTCTATGATATAACATTATTAAAAGGTCATTTTCACTGCGTAAAGACATACTATCTATGCTACATAAAGTAAAGTCAGGATACCAACCTTAGGTATAACTTATAGGTTATAACTTTATAAGTAATTGTTTATTACTAGGACTAAAATTGAACTAGTAAACTAAAAGTTTTTTGATTTTCAGTATAATTCTTATATTAGTCTAAATAAATATGTCCAATAATGTTTATATATTACTGATCATATTTAATATTTAACAGTCACGAAAAAAAAACACTAAAAAAATAAAATTTAAAATAATAATATACAGACAGTCAAATATTCCGTAACATATTTATATTTTAACAATAAATTATTAAATCTGTCTTCTTAACGCAGTGAAATATGAATAATATATTAAGTAAGTTGTCAGTAATGAGTTTAGGAAACTCAGTTTTGGTTTATTTTCTCAACAATCCAATCAGTGTATGAAGATACTCTGGTGTATACACCTGGGAAACCTGGTTGGCCACATATTGTTAATCCGTAAGACACTATACCCATCAAAAAGTATTGTTTTCCTTTTGGCATCATTAATGGACCTCCCGAATCACCCTGAAACCAATTAAAAACTTAAACATTATACATTTCTGTACTTCTATATATGAAACCAAATGAACCAATTACCCGACATGAGTCTTTTCCTCCCTCTGGATAACCAGCACATAACACTCTGTCATCAATTACAGCTGTTTGTTTTGAATATGCTTGTTTACATTCCGCGGTTCTTGTCATTGGAACTTGAACTTCCATCAGAGCAGTTGTGGGTGGAAAACCTGAATAATTGCAATATTTTTTTCATACATTTTACTAGTTTTTAGCAACTGAAATTTATTGGTATTTGGTTGATGACTGCTATTACATTGATTTTTTAAATATCAACTATTCATAATGAAATATATCTAATAATATTTTAACAATCAAAAACAATATATCGATCACAATAAAATAAATTGGTAATCGCTCTTTACAAGATCTATATTTTTGATACTTATGTTATTTTTACTTCAAAAACTTATTCGTTTGATCCATTTTAAAAAACACATGACAAATAAGCGATTGGTACAAAAAAGTCTGATAAAATCAGGCACGTATCTAGGATCTCATCTTGGGGGAGGAGGACGATTATTTTTTTTAGGAATAGTCCAAATCCTCCATGGTACATTTTTATTACATGTACACTTATATGTCAGCTCTATTATTTAAAAAAAAAGATTAAAATTTTACTATTATAATTTTAAAATTTTTTTGTTTGCTGGAAATTCATGTCTCTCTATTATCAAAATAGACTAGTGTACAGGCTTGGGCAGGGAGAGGGGCGATTGCCCACCACCCCTATCAAATATACGTGCTTGGATAAAATAGGATATAGAATTATAAATAGGTACATAAAAAAGTTGAAGAAATATTATAATATGTAGTTTTTTTTCAGCCTATTTAGTGCAGGCATTCTAACTAATTAATACTTACTGGGAGGTATACTGGGGTTAGGTTGAGTAGAACCCCAACCCGCAACAAATGGCAAACTTCTCGACATATCTACGTTTTTCATAGTTTGAGTGATTGGCAAACAAATGGGTTGTATAAATTCTAAACAAAATATACAATATATATACACATATTATTATAACAACATTAAACAGTTTTATAATTTATTTTTACAACCACGTTAATCATTTCTCTTATATTGCGTGTTGGGCTTTGAAAATTAGTGTTAATACTTCCCTATATATAGTGATTTGTGATACAACGCAGTACTGTAAATTAATGAAAAACGAAATTGTTTAAAAACTCACCATTAAAAGCAACATTATTTTTTAACTTCACCAATGCTATGTCGCTGGTAAGTTCTTGTGGGTGGTATCTCGAGTGTATGATGATACGATCAACTGGAACATCTATCGGCCTCGCACCGTCTTCGACCGTAGGATCCAAATCCAACTCACCTAATCGTACAGTAGTCCTGAAAAATTAAAATATTCTTAAGTACCGTCATTATGTCTGTGATTTATTATACGATAATGTCGTACAGGGATTTCATTAATTTACTCACAGTTTTACAGCAATATTGAATACGCAATGTGCAGCTGTTAGCACGTGTGTACTTGATATCAACGTGCCGCCGCAAAGCCACTGTACAGCGCGATTGTTTCGATTTGTACCCTGATAGCCAAGGGCTGCCATCCAAGGCCAAGCTCCTAATTAATAATACATTTTAATGGTTAGTCTAAAGATTCGGTCGACAGGTGAAAAATTATTATTTTAACTGGATGTAATCAATTATATACATTTTAATATATAAAAAAAAATGTCATCAAATAAAGTAATATCAGCAGTTGGTTATAATAGATATAATTATAAGCAAATACATTTTTAATTTATAATTATTTCTAAGTACTAACCTAATTCTGCTGGGGCTCCTCCAATAATTCGACTGCGGGTGACGTTGGTTAATCCGCACCTAGTTTGCGATGGTAATTTTGCCGCACCGTTGTTCAATGCGATCGGTTTTACCGATGTTGCCATTGTTACGGGTGCTACCGGCGCCGTTGATTCTACCGGTGCTACCGGTGCTACATTATTTTCCAGAGGACAACACACTTTTGTACTTTTGCCTTCAAATCCACAAAATGATTTCTTAAGGAAGACTAAAACGGACGGCACTTGCCTTTGATTTTCTAATAGAGTTAGTAACTTCGGACAACGCTTAATGTCGATACATACGCCATTTTCATAATTTGGAGTATTGCATCCTGTTGATTACAATAAAAGCAAATTTAATATTGTGACGGTTAATTTTTGTTCCCGTCGCTGCCTGCTGGGGATGACTTGTAAATATATTAATTATAGGTATATAGGCACTATATAAATACGACGAATTAAAAATCTTTGTAAGGGTCGAGTTACATATACACAAACTGTAACGATCTGTTGATTATCAACAAATTATAGTTTTATACATTTAACAATTAATACAACATTATGGTTCTAATGGTGTACTAATAACTTAGCAAATTTTTAGTTATAGCAAAACAGTTTAAAAATGTCATAAATTTGTTTCTAAAAGATTGGGTGGTTATAGGAAAGATATAGGTTAAGGTTATACTAAATAGGTAATATTATGAGTTGGATTTTATGATAACAGATTGAAATAGCCAACAGATTTTTCATGTTAGAGCATATTTTTCTCGCTATTGATAACGTCGTATATCAGTTTGACTGACCATACATTTTACATTATATTATTCTAAAACATTTTAGATTCTAAGCGGAGTGATCATTGTATTGGTTTTAAAAAGGTGTTTTTATGTGTACGTTTTTTTTTCTGTAGTTATCTAAAATACTTTTTATACAAAAAAGTTTCTATTTTTAATGAGTGGAACTTTTCTGAGAGAAAATTGGATCCAGATTATATTTTGAAGGAACCTAAAATACTATTAATTTCCAAATCTTTATAAAATAACCGAGAAAGACTAAAAAAAAAAATTATGATCGTATTTACGTAACATCAGTTTTTGACAAATTCGAATTTGTTTCTTGGACTTGACATTTTCACAAAATATTTTATATAAGCATTTTAATATGGGTTTAAATAATTTCAAAAGTATCTCCGTTAATTTTGTTCCAATTATTGACATTTGAAATATTCACAAACATTGTCAAATATTTTTATTTTTTATTTATAATAATAACGTTTTTTATTTATAAATTTTAAACTTAATTGAATATCAAGTTGCGATTAATTTCTCGAACAGAAACTAATGAAATATGTTAAATATGCAGTCGTAACATTTTTTTTTATAGGTATATAAGATTTTGAAGCTATAATTTTAACGAAATTGAATAAGTTACCACGTATAACATCGATTTCCGCTAAAATAATTGTTGTTATTTTATTGTTATTGGATAAAATATTGATCATAGAAACTTGAAACGTCCAATTATTATTTTTAATTTACGTTATAATTGTCTACACACATGAACATTTTATTCATGTTCAAATCGTTGTTTTCATTATTCTATTCCTTTGTTATACTTATAGACATATATTTTTGTTTTAATTTAAATATCTTTGATATAATTTATAAGATGTATAATCCAACTTTTACTGTATAAATGAACAAAATTTGTAAAATATAGCGCTATACAGGGGTATCTTTAATTTAAGTATATCTCAGTCTATGAGAAAATCGGCATCGAAGTACCAGTTCTTTATAAACTGATTCGACACCAAGCTAGACAATTATAGCCAAGACGGAGGCGGATTGGATATAGGCAAGACTTGGTATATTTTCAAACGTAATTTAAACTACTTTCCTAATATCCTTAAGAACAATTTAAAATTTTCATCAAAATCAGTCGAATAGTTTTTAAGAATATAAGCTACAAACATACATTATATACATTATACATCATAACAAAAATTCAACACGCATATCTTAAGAAGGAAATAATTTCTTTATTCGAGGCCATAAATTCGATAATTTAATATATGTATTTACCTCATCTACTTGAGCATAACCAGAAGCAATCATTCATAAATAAAAACAACAATTTTTGATTCGTTCGTGAGTCTCAAACGTTTCGTGTAAGAATTTCATTAAAATGCAAATTTCGTAAAATACTTTCTTAGTAGGTACATCCTTACATGGCAGTACAAAGGAACCATGGAGATATCAAGTATCTGGCTATCATAACGTAGCTATATATAGGGTGATTCACCAAGCAACCTCATTCTTATTTTTTCCTTTAATACTTTATTCAAATTCTGATATTTAGAATTTTTAAATATATTCAAAAAAATTATTTTAAACTTTTAAATTGTTTTGCACTACTTAAGCACTGTCCTAAGGATTTTGTTTTTAAAATGAGAGCCCCCTTTTTACTGTAAATTATTTAATGGATTACCAATCATCATGAATATTGTTTATTGTATTAAACAACATATACCATTGTATAAAATTTATTTATATACATTTATTATTGAAATTGACTTACCATTACTGGACTGAGAGGTTGCCATTCCAATCATACATGTTAAAATAACGAAATATTTTTCTTTCCTCATGTTTAAACTGAAAATGAAAAACATTTGTATTACTGATATCTAATATTATTATAAGCACAAATAAAACATTTTACTTTTTATCGAACAAACATAATTTATCTGTACGAATATATAATAATATCATCAAAAACTACTTTAAAATTTTATTTTACTGTAGGTAATAAAATTATTGGTCACAAACTCACAAACACATAACAATGTAATAGTTTTTCAGCAGCGTTTCACGTTTTTTTCTCGATTTAATGGGTAGTTTTATTATAGTAAATTTTATCAGCACTTAATACACCGAATTTAAATAGGTATTTAGTAAGAGAATCATAAGTATAAAAACACATTCGAATTGATTAATAATGATAATTTGTTTGGATGAAATGTCAGAAACCCGCTAATATGCTATAATAATTAATAGGTGATATACTTAAATTAAATCCAACAGATTTATAATCAAAAATTTACTAAAACTATCTATCATTAGTTATAATTTAGGAGACTTCCAATGAAATACATTCTAGAATATAGTCAAAATCTATTCGTACAAGTTGCACGAAAATTGTTTTAATAAAAACTGCATGCACTGTATAATATGTAACAAAACTACTATTTTAGTACTACGAAATCATAAAAATTGAGAAAATCGTTACTTATTGATTTCATTGATGGTAATAGCCAATAGGTACACTAAATTATTAATAGAGCCTAATACAATAAATTATAGACGACGTAAAAATATTTATAGGTATTATGATGAATTATATTATTCATTGTTATATAATAATTATACCTACCTATATGTTAATGAAGGGATTGGTGTGTAAATTGTGAGTAATTATTGAAATAAATGTATTACTATATTACACTGATTTGAAATAAAATCAGTTTTCAAACTTTATATATTTCGTTGGTTTGTTTGCGATTTTAGTAAATTATTATATGTTTGTTTCCGGTTGGGAATATTAATTCTTAAATGTTTGACGCTGAACTGCGCAATACTGCAATATTGCAATAATATCTATATTGTAATATTATAATGAATTATGTCGAGTATACTAATATCAAACCGTGATAGTACTTACTGATTCAATATTTCTGGTATAATATCGTTAGCAGTGTTAATTCCTTGAAGACGGAGACGACAATAATTGTATAATGTATAATAGTTATTATCCGCTAATATTTTCTACGTTGAACAATAGGTACTATCCAAATTACTTGGGTAGGTTTTATAATTTGTAAACAAATAAAAATCGAAATATCGCGTGTTCACTGTTCATGAATCAATTTCTCGGCTTTCTGATAAGTTTATGACGTATAACTTTTTTTTTATATTGAGCACCGTATAGTATTATACTTGTACCGGTCGGTGCGACCGCGGCTAACTGTGCAACACAACGATACGATTGCTGTATTTCAATGTTATATATTACAATATTATGTTGCAAATTATTATTATTATTATTATTACCAAGCAACCAGTGGGTTAACCGGTATAGAGAACACCAGTTGATATGTGACGTCACGCGTCGTATATATATAATATTATTGTACCTGCGGCCAATGGCAGGTTCGCATAGGTATTTATAATAATCAGCAATATACAATTACGGTTTAACTCTGCAGATTTCGGAGGGGTGAAAATATTTTGTTTTCTTTTACAGAGAGGAATTTATGAACTTTTTCGGTTTTGTTCTATAGAGATGCGACAGCAAAAACATGACAGAAAGGGCATATTAAATGATAAATGATAATATACCTAGGACGATCATATAGTGTTTGGATACAGTAACAGTGGCCAACGTTGGTTCCAATAATTCCAAAAAAAAAAAACTCTATATCCACCCACTACAAATATTATACTCACAATATAAATTAATATTCGATCGATCTATGTTTTGTATTCCTGATCGCAATAATCGACTTCCATAATCAACCATATTTATAAATTTATAATATTCTAGTATTCTAACTCGTTGCTGGGTACGATATTAGATCTCAAATTTTTTTTTCCCATTTTTGTTGTATCGCTAAAGAGGTGATTTGATTCATTTTTAAATATTAAAACATTATGTAACCTATATATTATTTATATGTCAATGAAAAATCAGTGAGATCACTTTATGAAGAATTATATATAATTACTTGTGTATACACAAGTATAATATAATGTATTGAAATTTGACCAGAAAAAATAGATACTTAGTTGGCAATCTGCATCAAATTTAAATTTTATAATTTAAATACAAATAACTATAATATTATAAATAGTATAATTAAATACCTTCCGTAGTTAATTTTATAAATATCTATTGAACGATCATGAAGTGGATTTAATATTATGTTACCCATATATAAATATGGAACACGATTTCGAGGCTAATTTATTTAATTGTACTAATTTATCATGATAGAAATTAAATAACTAACATGGTAATCACGCCTGGATCACGGAAGTTAATGATCTACAACTATTAAATAATACCTTAAAACAATTTAAATAGTCCATAAAAATGCCATGATTTTTTTATCATGATAACACGCGTAAATTTATGAAAAAAATGGTTTTATTAATTCATGATAATTTAATTATGTGTTACCATTTGAAAATCAAAAGTTGATAATGGTTTCACCAATAAATTTAAGGGTGAAAAAAAAATATTATATGTGCGCTTATAGGCCATTGGTTGTTATATTAAAATTGAACTTAATTAAACTTAAATATTCAAATTTATAATAGGTATTAGGTACTAAATGCAAATTTTCACTCGGAATGTTGGTGTACTTGGTGTAGGTAACTCATAAACAAATAACGGTCGTGGTACTAATACTATATTTATGTATAATAGTTGTATAGAGGTATAGACACTAGTAATATTATATACGTTTTAAAAAAAAAATTCTACAAGTACAACTATACTCGGTTATTCAAAGCTGATAGTATTTTAAATTAGTTAAGTACAATAATTTTAGTCCTAAAAATTAAAATTCATACTGTTTATGATAGATGTATGGAGACATGGATAAAAATAATATTTTAGTTATTATAGCCACAAACGTCTTACGAATATTATAGACTATTTCAAAATTAGTCTATAAAAGGCATATAAGTCGTATAACTAAGTGATTTTTAGGACTTTAGGAGGTGAGGTGTTTTAATTTAATATATTTAATTAAAATTCGTGATTAGACTTAAGACACTCTTTATTTTAGTCATAAATCTTCATGTTAATTATATTAAATAAGACCGTGTGACATCATCACAGTGGCGTGTCTAGAGCCTAGAAATTATCATTCGGGGAAAGTGTTGTTATAAGTAAAAATATATGGAAGGCAATTAAAGTGATAGTATCAGAGACCTAAATAAGGAACTTATACTAAATATGGGACAAAGTGGGATATAACCATACTAACTTCTCAACCCCCTGGCCACGCACCTGATGTGCAACATATTTTGTAGGTATCTGAATCGTAAAGACACATAAATATAATATAAATCTAATATTAACATACTTAGTGTTCATGTGTTTCAACACCTAAAACAACCCCTTGAGTACGCACTGGATTCTATAAGTAGACTCAATTGTGCTTTGACCACATTTAATAAACATGAAAAATGTCCTAGATTTTGTATGAAAAAAATTAATAGGAGCATTCTTCAATTTCTCACATGCACAGGCGGTGTCCCGCGAGGATTTATCCATTACGGTATCTCCTGAGATAATAAATATATCATAAATGTTTTTTTTTTTATTAGACTCGTAAAACAGGGGCTACATGTATTTTATTTTTTTATTTTATTAAATTTGTTGTTAAAAGAGTTAAAAAATTATTTTTTAATTTTTGAAAAAATTAAAGATACCTATTTTATAGAGTTTATTTTGCTGAAAAAATTGACCTTTCAATATTTTATTTTTATTAATATCATGATTTTTAATAATTTGTTTAGTTTATAGATAAAACAACTAAAATCTAGCTTTTGTCCTGATGGTGTCGAGTCTCCCTGCTTAGTAACATATAACAAATAAGTGATGAGGACGATTTTTTTTTTTTTAGTTAACAGAGTCTACTTTAATTTTGTCTAGTGGAGCACTGAGCATATACGTTTAAAAAACATAAAATTTTAGTGTGAAGTTAATGAAATAAAATATGTTTAAACTTAAAACATACACGTATAATTAATAGTTTACATCATTATTTCTCGTGTTGATGAATAACCTACAGTATGACCAGTATCGAATAATATTCTTGCATGATATTAAAAAATATGAAGCTAACAAATTAAATATATATATAGGAATATATTATTTATGTAGATAGGTTACCAATGCACACTATCTAAATATTAAAATTTGATATCTTAGATACTTAAAATATCTAAATATGTGGTATAAAAATCAATGATTGCCAATCGCAATTGATTTTATTCTAAAATTTTAAACAATATTAATTACTTATTAGATATATATGTTTATAAATTTAATTATTTCCAATAAAAAAAACTCGACGGGGCATTAACTTAATTATAAATATTGAGTATTTAAGAATATAAACGATGATGCTGAAACTCCACTAAACGTTAAACGAAATAATAAGTGTTATATTATACACTTTACCAGTTAATGAAAAACATTGTAAAAAACATAATATTGTAAACATTTATTAATCTATGATAAGTAATAGCTGACTGATAAAGTGATAAGGTGTATTTATTGTAAAGTAATGTTCGTTTCTTCATTTAATATATTTTTGTTTAAATTTGTATGTCCCATTTATCTATATTTAACAATTCAACTCCATGAAGGATAGGTATTAGCTATATATTTGTATTTAAGCAGAAACTAGAGCAATATATAACAGGTATGATAAAATCTGAAATAAAATTTTTTTTAAATAACGATCGTTAAATCTTAAATGTTGTATATTATTATTTATGACATAGTACCTACCTACATGGTACATAATATATGTTAAAATATACTTGCATAGGTATAAGTGTGTAATTTGAATTATGCTAATTATACCTATCGTGACGAAACGAGTAAAACCAGAAGTTGATAGAGTGTAAAAAACCGCTTACTTGTGTCTTGTAGTAGGTATACGGGGATTTCCACAGATTTTATTCATACAAAATATTGTATTACACTCTTACTAACACCTTACTATAAAGTACAAATTATGCCGAGTAATATTTCATATTTATTAGTTTATTACTGGTTTATCTGATACATATTATTTTAAAGAATTAAAATCAGCCAATACTTAGTGTCACTATAGCCTTTGTAAGAACCACGGTTATCTACTGTAGATAACCGTGGTAAGAACGATTGAATTCATAATATGCAGTAATCGCGTAGTTATGTAGATATATTTGTCCGTAAATATACTGACAAGGTTAGAACGGTTAGGTTAGACATGATAAAATACTCAACTATACGGTACGTATATCTGTAGGTACTTTGTTTTAAGAAGCATAACAAATAGAGATCAAATAGAATATTAGAAATATAATGAAAAATTCTTAATTTTATACCTTATACAGTTATACCTATCGAGAAGAACCTGTAAGAAACACGACGTGTACAGCACAACACCATCATACAACACAAAGCAGGAAGCGTGTCTGTCCACCTATCACCAATACCATATAATGAATTAATAATATAAATTAAATATAGGTACAGGGTATCTGCGAGGATTTACCCATTAGATATCTCTCGAAAATGGAGATATCAAAATTCTGGTTTTGTAATAATTTGGAAATAATTAAATAAAAAAATATATTTTTAAACTTTTTACTAAAACATTAAAATAAATTAAAAAATGAAATAATTGTAGTTCTCAATCTTAAGTCTTAACCCTGTAAGTCTTATTACAACACCAGAATTTTGATATCTCCATTATTTCGTGAGACATTGCAATGGGTATCATCATGTATACACTAATGATTATCCAATACTTACCCAGGTGGCTATCAATGATTTTATATATATATATATATATATTATACCAGCGATACAGCCTTATCTACCCAAAATGATGAAGTGGCAATTTCCATGATGTTGAAAGAGCACTAGAAAAATCACTTGGGGCAATGTTTGATTATCATGTTGAAAACTCCTTTAAAACCGAAAACCCAATGAGTCAACTTGTCTAATGTTAAGAAGTCTGTGTCTTTCATCTTAAAAACAGAGTGCAGATCGAAAACTGAAAATCGAATGGCAGAAAATTGTATTAGAGAACTCTGAACACCCTACATATCTAAGCGTCACGCAAGGTCGCTATAGACCGATCTCTAGCTCTAACGTATAATGTAAGAAAACTAAACAAAAAATTGCTGCAAGGAGCCAAGGAACGATATACTTAGGAAACTCACTGGTTTTATGTGGGGGGCAAACGCACATATATATTACGAATATACGCCTTATAACCAGTGTTGTAAAAAATACTTTTAAAAAGTATTTAAGTAATTACTCAAATACTTATAAAATAAAGTATTTACTATTTAAAATACCACCCAAATACTATCTATAGTAAAGTATTTGAGTACTACTAAAATACTTTTTAAAAGTATTTCACATAATTTTCAAATACAAAACAAAAAAATCATAATTTAATAACACAAACATAATTTGTTCGAAATGCTTATCAGTCATATTAGTTCTTTTTTTTATTGTTGCACCACCAACACTAAACACTCTCTCTACTGACGCACTGCTAGGTAGTAGGTACCGATAACGTACCGTTGCGAATTGCGATCGTCGTCGACGATAAACAGACGATTTCTCGGAGTAAAACATATTTAGTTAGGCTATTAATAGACGAAAACTAAAACCGATATCGAATTGTTCATAAATGATAAAATAATATTATATTTATAATATTATTATGACATTATTATTATTTGACAATGAATAAAGAATTAAAGGAATAAAAAAAGTATTCAATAAAATAGTATTCAATACTAAAAAAATGTATTTAAAATACCGTTCAAACACTTCAAAAATAAAAGTATTTTAAAAAGTATTCAATACGTAAAAAAGTATTTGAATACTTTTATTCAAATACTCTTACTCAAATACTTTACAACACTGCTTATAACACTGCTAGAGAATTCGCCATTCCTGTGTGGAGAAGGTATGCCCACTCACAAATCAAATATACATCATACTGATTACTGAATGCAACTTCAAATCTTGCCGTTTACTAACAGGCTGTCTCAAAAATACTCCCACTTCCTAAAAGACGGCAGGGCATGAATGAGACGGTAAACGGACGTTTCGCCCCCGCCATTTCGTCCCCGTCAAAAAAACCAATCCACGGACGTTTCATCCCCGGCAATTATTGTGATAGGACGTTTCGTCCTGGAGAGTTATTAGACATAAGACGTTTGGTCCCCGGTATATTTTCATTAGGTATAGGATATTCGGTTCTAGAGTTATTAATTACTTCAAAGTTCATTATTTTACTAACATTTATTTATTTATTTTATTTTTATTTACACAAGAAATAAACAATCTATATCATAAATTATATCTAGACACAATAGGATTATATGCTAAATGTTAACAGGTCATGAAATGTTGTTGAAAGGAGCCACCCATTGATGACACTTTCTGTTAGCTTGAATAGTTTAATAACATAACATAAGTTAATTTAATTTATAATTTTTTTTTTTTTGTTTTTAATTAATTAAATACATTTATTTTTAATGAAAAATTCTGTAATGTCTAATATACAGTGTTGTAAAGTATTTGAGTAAAAGTTATCAAATATTTTAAATATTTTTGAACTACTTTAAGAGTATTCGAGTAATTACTTAAATACTTTTAAAAATAATTTTTTACAACACTGCTAATATATAGGCCAGGGGTGGCGAAACCATGGCACGCGTGCCAAAAGTGGCACGTTTATAAAATTTCAATGACACGCAAAAAATTAAAATTGTGAAAAATTATGATATTCGTAAAATTTTGCTTCTAAAAATTTCAAAGGAACAAACTATAAACATTTAAAAATTTATAATATTTCTAAGTAAAATTTATTATGTTACTATATTTATTATGTTCTATTTAGTGTTAACAATCTTTGGGCACGTGAAAAATTGTCAAACTTTTGGGTGATTTACTTTTTTGCCAAAATCGACCTTTCCGTTTACCGCCAGTACAAAAATATATATTCCCTTTTACCGCCACCACAAATTTCAGTTTCTATATTTTGGTAATGCTTTTTAAAATAACAAAAATAATTAGGTAATCAATTTTTAATTAAATATATGATTTTACAAAAACACATACAAGTGATACTTAAAATTAAAATTATATAGAATATTGTATAATATATTACAAAAAAGTCAATACTACGACGTAAAACAATATCATAGTCAAGCATTTATTTATATTATTTATTTATTAATTATTTCTTATAGTTATACGCTATAAATTAATGATATAGGTATCGTAAAATCTATAAAAGATCAAACCAGACAAGGGTTATCTTTATTGCTAGTTGTCGCATGAATTTCGAATATAATCTTATTAAAAGAGAAAAAACATGATTTTGAACATAAATTATTATCTACGTGGTAAATATACGTAGGTATATAATATAATATTTTAATACTTTCAATCATAAATATTTTAAGTATCACTTGAATATTTTTGTAAAATTCTATATTTAATTAAAAACGTATCACCTAATTGTTTTCTGTTATTTTAAAAATAATTACCAAGGGGTTACCAAAATATAAGAACTGAAATTTGTGGTGGCAATATATAAGGAAATATATATTTTTGTGCTGGCGATAACCGGAAAGGTCGATTTTGACGGAAAATGGAGACGCCCAAACTTTTGATTGCAAAAATTTGGCACTAGATCTAAAAAAGGTTCACCACCCTGATATAGGCTATAGCCTATAGGTAAGTGCTTAAGATTGTTGTGCACTAAACAGCCAAACAGGTTTGTGAGCTGAAATTCTAAATTTATTTTAATACAATAAATGATGAGGTTTTCAAATAGGTATTAAGTATATTATTATAATTATTATATCTGTTGTAGATAAAATGTTTTATACTTACTATTTCCACAATTCTACTCACTCAATGTATACAGTTATATTGTGTTCGTATTGTAGTGTGTATAGAAGTGCGTAGTGTATAGTAAAAATATGGAGTGTTTAATTACAAAAATAATTAAATTTACAAACATTTTTTACATTATGAACAAAAAAAAGGAATCCGATGGGTGGGTGTTTACAAAGACATGTACATGAACAATTACAACAAATAAAGAAATAACTACCGTTTTAAAATTTGGAGCTCACAGTCATGTAGGCTGAAGGCAATCCACGCAGGGAGAGCTAAATGTACTATGAAGGAAACAGCAAAAGAAAATTACGATTAACCATCTCGAATTTATGCAGGGAATGTGGTTAATATATCAGACGAAAGCAAACAATTTATTGGTAATGAAAATTCGATAGTTGTTTACGACGTATTCGCAGCAATATCTATCCAAACATTTCAAAAATAGATGATATTTTACTGAAAGGAACACATTGTAATATGACTGGTAAAGAAAATTCAGAGTAGTTTTTATTTTATGACAATAAAAATAATGAAAACCGTATTATAATTTTCTCTTCACAAACGTGCATTGACGTATTAAAACTATGTACCAAAATTATTTTTTTATTTATTAAATTATTTTTTCTACTCGCCCTCCCGATTTTTATCAAGTTTATATACTACACACAAGTATAGTCGTATAGACAATATTATTATTCCTGCGTACACCGCTTTACTTCAACGTAAAAATAAAGATACTTATATTGAATTATTGACTACTCTAAAAGATAAATTTGAAGCACTTTCAATATTTCAATAGATTTTGAACGTTCTGTGGTTCTGGCAATCAAATCCGTGCAATTGTATTTTTATCATTTAAACCAATCTATCTGGCGAAAAGTTCAAGAGTTTTGATTAGCCATTATATTATATAAACAAGACAAAAAAAATAGAGAGGCTGTAAAAATGATTCCTGTCTTGACATTTCTTCCTGCAAATATTGTAAGGAAAGTTAATTTTTTATTTTTATATGTATACATTTATGTATTTGAGTATTTTAAAAATGTGTAGGAATGTCTCTTGATCCAATAAACTCGGCAACTATGGCCATTAGTTACAGACTTACAGTTATGGTAGGTTATGAAAAAAAAAAATTAAAAATAAAAATTATTAAATAAAATTAAAGAGGCCTGTTGACTTAAATTATTATATTATTATTAACGGAAATAGCACCGCTGCATTGTTCAGTATCGCCGTCGTCATTCGGGAAAACATAATTAATACCCACTAAAAATAGCTACGCAAAATTCAAATATACCGATATTAATGATTATAAATACTAGTATAATATTTTAATATTTATAGTCAATGATTCCGGTAAAATGAGATTCTATAAATATTCACCTAATATATAAGTCGAAACACTGCATCGAAAACCGATGACAAAGATCCACATAATTATTATAACATTTGTCGACTAAAATAAATAATTGAATATACAATAAAATAATATAAAATTAAAAAAAAAATTAACTAAGTGTCCAAATATGTAACGTGATTGGTAATGAACAGTTAAATATCTATATTCAGGGAAGAAGTTAGATTCAGTTGAATATATTTAAATCGTAGCTCGGGAGCACCAATGATGATAATGATTTTAAGGTTACAAATAAAAGTAGATTGATCCAAATAGTTGAAATAGTTACTAATGCATACAAGTTTATTACTACTTACCAACAAAGTTTACTAGTAGATAGTGCTGTCTAGGAGGTCGGGTGCGCGTGATGGTAATCGCGGATTACTCATCGATTCAAAAAATGTTTTTAATTTAAAAAATATTTATTTTGTGATATTTTATACTACATAGTGATTATGATAATTAACCCATAAAAAAGCCAAGGGAGGGGCAGGTGTCCCTACTTGCCCCCCCCCATCCTGCGGACGACATGGAACCGTACAACTCGCTTTCTACGACATCCACCAATATTTTTACCGCACATGTGGAACGTTTACAACGCCACAAAAGAACTAAGAAGGTTATGGTTGGACCAACAATGTGTCAGTAGGGTTTAACAATAAATTTAAAAATATTGTAAGAATTAAACATCTTAACTTGTTAATTTATTGAATCAATGCAGTTGTGCAATGTGTCTGCAACAACTGCAATGGTACAAATACAAAATTAAATAATAAATTATAAATGTACTTACCTACCGAAAATAGTTTTAAAGAAAAAAAATTGCAATCATATTGTACGGGATTTCAATATAATGACGATAATCAAATTTTATACTATTTAAAAAACATGTCAGTTAACCTAAAAATAAATAATATATAATTTATCTTAATATTATAGTATTTAATTTTAATTTTATCATTTTTACTACATTTTGTGTTGACTTAATACAATTGTAATTTATTTAAATCTTGACTATTTGTAATTGTATTGTATGAATATTGATTATGGTTTTGTATATTATTTTGTAGTATTGTCATTTAAAGATTAAATTGTTCATTTTACGGCGATTGTAAACTGCGCCCAAAATACAGGTAAACACAAAAACAAAATCACACATGTAAACTGCGCCCGCGTAAAATTACAGGTAAAATACTTAATTCGTTACGGCCATATAATATGAATAATTAAAAATAAAATATAATTTTAAAAAGCAAAATGAATACAAATATTACAAATAATAACGTCATATTAGGAATTAAAAAAAATATAATTAAAAAAATTAAAATAATTATAAATATAATTTGAAAAATTAAAATAATTATAAATATAATTAAAAAAGTTTAAATAATTATAAATATTATTGGTTACAAATTAATCAATTGGAATTTGATTACTATTATACTTATTAATTAAATTTTCTAACTTTCGCGTTTTTTGTTTTGTTTTAGAGTCTTGGAATTTAAACGGTTCATTTATACTATTTAGTTTAATGTATACTTCTATTTGAATTTCTTTTAACTTTTCTATGAACATGAAAATATTTGGATGTGTTGTATAAAAGCATTAAAAGCTGGAATTATAGTGAGGATAAAAGATTCGCGTGCATTTGTGGTTAAAGTTGGCTCTGCTGATGCTTGAGCCCATACTTCAGGTGGATACTGAGTTTCTTCACTTATATAATATACGTCTACCAAATAATCCGCAAATCATGTCACTCTTTCGTCGTCAGGCTTTGATTTCATTAAATAATTGACAAAATACTCAGACACACTTCCTGGACTTAGAAATGGTAAACCGTAACAATGAAATAACCACCTTCTAATATCACTATTTTTATCTTTATAGTCATTACTTAAACCATTTTATTGTTGGATACTTCTATTCCAAGACTCAAGACTGTGCTAAATGAAAGCAACATCCGTGTATGTCTTTATCTGAGGCCAAACAGTATTACACGCAAAATTAATAGCTTTTTCGAAATCTATTACAACATCGGATGGTGATATAATAATACTATTTTGGAAATTATATTCAAAAATAGATTTTAAGCAATTAGTATATGATATTGTACTTTTATCGGAAAGTAAACATATAACGAGTGGTATGTTATAAACTTATAACACTAATAACCGTTGATAAAACCATGTATTGTAAACATTTGTGTGAAGTATTTAGGGCAGTATGAAAAATAAATGTATCATCATCAAAATTTAATGAGTTAATAAGTCGGGCGCAGTTAACACTATACCTTTTTAACATGGATAAAATGTCGGGCGCAGTTTACGTATGCCCAAAAAATTAATGTATTTATATTATCAAAGTATGCCGGGGTCCAAACGTCTTATGGCTAATAACTCCTCCGGGACGAAACGACCTATCTCAATAATTGCCGGGGACGAAACGTCCGTGGACCGTTAACTGGTTTTTTTAACGGGGACGAAACGTCCGTGATTCGAATGAGACAGGTGAACGTCCTGTATATCCTATATCCTATATCCTATAGGGTAGAACCCTACATAAATTCAGTGTAGGAGTGAGCAGATCTAAAACCAACCTAAAGAAATAGGGTATCCTTCATGACAACTGTACAAGATGCGAGTGTTGTACAGAACAAGACATGTCCCAGAAATCAATGGCACAAAACTATTTATTATTCAATTTAGATATTTTTTGTTCATTAGATATTATTTCGTATTCGATTAATAATGATGATAAATAATAATGAATACAATATTGTATCTAGCAACAGAGGTTGGTGCCACTGGACCTCTGGCTCGGCCGGCACCCGGTGCTGTCTTTTCGTGGTATTCGACATCGACAATCGACATTCGTCAACCGTCAACTACTTGAACAACACTGTTATAGCTGCGTATTATTCGAAATTTTAGTATCTGACTATCTAAGTCGCCATGTGGTCATGCACCCATGCTCGATCACCATAATATTATGATGTTTTTGATAGTCGTTTTCGTTACACGTGGTTTGTTCTATCTTCTATGATCGTTAATATCTTATATCGTGTTCACTGCTCAGTGCTCAGTAATATTTCTAACTATCCGTTACTCATTACCACGATGTTCGTTAATAGCGGTACTGCGTGAATGAACAGAGTTGTAAGTAGTTGGACGTTGGACCTGTGATGTATCTCTTATTCACAGTTCATACCTAGTAAGTAGGTAAATAAAAAAATAAAAAGTCCAATGTTTTTAACAATGTTTTCTTTGAGGTGTGAAAAATGAAGAGTATTTAGTCATAAGTTTTGTCTTTAGTGTCTTACACTTCAGTACTTGATTATAAGTTTATAACTATCTCGGTACAACATATTATTTATTTATTTCATATCTCAATTGAAAGCACAGTCTACACCCCTCCCACAAGGCCACAACCAAATATTAAGTTTTTTATAAATATAGTACCTCATTATTATGGTTCATGTTCACAGTAATCAAAAAATAATAAGGACTTCATTATGGAACCATTCATAACAAAAATTAATGATAACCCGATACATCTCAAGTGAGCAAATACATTATAATAATTAGTGTATATAATGTTACAAAATGTAATTTTAACCTATGTACATTTTGTATGTAATATAATTTTTTTAACAATTTATGTATTATTTAATTTAAACATTGAATCTAATTTATACATTAGTTATCTAATATCTAGTATTCTATCTGTCTACTTAATTAAAAAAAAAATTTTGATTGCTATTTCTTTTAGGCATGACAATATTATGCATGCATCTAAAGTACTGAAAGTTTTGCTAATTAGATGCGATGATATACTACCTAATGGCATTACTAAACAAAAATATTTTGATGGAATAGACCATATCAAAAAAATGAAAATATTAAAAAAAGGGTAAGAATTGAATCAACATTTTATTATTTTTTTTAGGACTTAGTATTTGCATAAGTTTTTGTTGCGAATTTTCATTTTTTAGAACATTTAATTTCATATTTGTAAATTGAATAATATTACTTAACATGATGTATATCTATAATAGGTAGGTACCTAACATAATATATCTTTTTTAAATTAAGTTTACTGACTATAAGCACTTAGGATGTGCGAATAATGTAATTGCAAATAATAATTAGGAATATTTTTATGGGATTTTGCATTTGGTAAGCAATCAGTTTAGTTTTAAATAGGTCGAACTGTAATATTATAATTTAATGACATGAGTAAATCATTAAACAATTAAGTATGTTGTAGTAATTTGTATCTGAAAGTAAACATTTAGATGAATATTTATCTTCAATTATTATTAAATGAAAATTTATTCAAGTTATTAAAAAATATTAATAAACTATATATTGATGTTTACAAAATGTTCTATGAATACCTGGTTCAAATGAACAAACGACCATAGTTAAATCATATTTTTCTCTTGGGACAAAATTCTTTATGAACATAAATTATTTAAAAATATTCTCTTTGGTGACATCATCAATTTTTTTAGGAAATAATTGGTCGGGAGAGAATTCTTTAATGAGAAAATTCTTATAAATAAGTGTAATAGTACCCACTCATCTTTTGTACTACAAAAATCAATCATTGAAATAATATTATATTCTTTTACGCAACATAATACATTTTCCTTGAAAATTCATACTGATATTGTGGTAAAGTTGTTGATTTGTTGGCCCCTATTAGTATGATCCTCTAAGCTATACATCATTTTCATTACACAACCAATGATATTTTTGCCTCATAGGATAGTGACTTTCAGAGGCAGGCATGTCCAGAATGAGTATTCAGGACTGGACGGTTATATGAAAAATGTGTGCTATAGGTAGTGGTTGACTTGGAAATAAAGTAGTAGAGGTACTCTAGTTACTTTTAAAATGAAGCGTCCCTAGCATTTTAATAAAACTTACATAATCATGGCGGCGGGGGATTAAAAGTTTGCATAACAATCCGTCCCATGCGTTCCCCTTTAAAAAAGAAGTAGGTGTACGCTAGTGTATCCAAAAAATTAGTTGAGGTACTCAGTCCCCCCCCCCCAAGAAAACCACTGGCTAAAGGTATGCCATATTCATATTTTTAAAATGCACAGTCAATCATTATATTAACTATTTATTTACTGTTTATATTAAACATTTAAAATTTTTGATATACAATATTATTGTTGGTTTGTGAATACATATTTTTCCTATAGCCCTTGAGGATCGCCGATTCATTTTATGTTTATTAATTTTATCATTGATTTTATTTATAAATAGGTTATTATTGTGTATAACACAAAATATGATCAATACACGACCTATGCATCGTTCATATTCCCAATTTTGGTTTGTTAATGCATAAAAAAAAAATTAGTTTCTTGTTTTAAATTTAAAAATGCATATTTTGGTTATATTATAAGGATTCAAAATTATAGTAACCTCCCTGGACATACTACTACTATTTATTTCTAATATTCATAAGCTTGGCAAATTTCATTCAGTCTATGCATACAATAATATTTTCCTAAAAACATGCATTATAAAAGTGCCATATTTTTTTAAATTTTGTTTTACCATCCCAGAGCCATCTCCAAACTGATAATCACCATAACAGCTTAAAAATACTCCTCCAAACTAGGTAAACAAAACATAACACACCATTACTCTTATAAATTTCAATATTTTTGAGCTATTATGATGACAGCTTATGAGAAATCTTGTATACATTTTTTTGACTCTTCTAACTTTTTTTGATAAATGTAATGTTTACAGATTAAAAACCAAAAAAATTAAAATGATTAATATTGAATCAAGTTAGAATCATTAGTTTACAGGTGAACATCCAATGTCAATAAAAATTTGAACTTCAAACAGTTCAAACACAGGATAATTTTTTCGTTCTATTAAACTGTGTTTATAATATTAATGTTTCTTATAAGTATATAGACTAATAATTTATAAATCTATAAAAGGAAAATTGTTCAAACCAAAAACTTACATGAATTTATTTTCAATTTTTAGATTCTGAGCAGAGCGATGAATATATTGATTTTACAATGTTGCGTTTTTATTTATTTATTTTGTGTCTGAGTATAAGTTGTTGAAATAATGCTAGTTTTCAAAAGCACCGGGAAAAACAAAAAACAAAAAATAAGAAAAAACTGAATTTTTTATATTGGTAATAAATAACTGGAAACACATGAAATGTTCACCGACTGTTTAACTGGCATTTTCTATACTTGATAAATTTTTCAAGTTATTTGTAGATATTTAAAATTTTCCGTTTTTTTTTAGTTTTTCATTCTTTGAATGTCGATAAAATGTTATTCATTGGGTCAAAAAACTTGAAAATGTAATACAATAACTAATAAGGTTCTCTATAATTTAATATAATAGCACTTGGAAAATGTTAAAAATACATAGGCACGTTTTTTTTTTAACCATTTAGTTCAAATTTTTACAAAATTTACAAATTCTTTGGTTGTTAAAAATGTATTAAACGTTTAACTTTTGATTGAAAATTTAAAACAAGGTTCGACCTAATTAGTTAATTCTGCGGCAAAGAAATCTAAAATGTATACAAACAGTTTTGTTTTTATAAATACCATTTTAAGTTCAAATTTGGATTAAATTATATATTGAATAACCAATAATAATAATTTTAGTTATATAATTATAATTTAAAAAAGCGGGTAAGTGGGTATCGCTCTGCTGTACATTGGGGGTGGGGTGGACCTCTGACTAGGTTAGGTTAAATTTGAATGCAATGATAGGTATCATTGTATACGAAAAACGATTCTGAACGGAGACGGTTTATCTGTCTAGGATATATAAAATTTTAGATTTAAAAAGAAAATTTTTTATGAATTTCTAGCTTAAAATAATTTGCGAATTATCGTGATTTTTACGTATGTAGTCAATATTAAAATTAAACTGTATATAGATAACACTAACATAAACATTTAGTGAAAATTTCAAGTATTTACAGTGATTATTTTTTGAATTAAAACCATGAAAAAAATCGATTTGGTCGAAAACTGATTTTGCGTAAAAATCCCGTTTTTCTGTTGATTTTTTTTTTTGTTTTTCTCGATTTTTTTTGAAAACTGTCGGAAAATGTTTACTTTTGACCTGTATAATGCACTAAGGATATTCACTTTTACATCGGAAACCACCCCCAAAGTTTGAAATTGAAGCATTATTTCGACTAGTTATGCTGTACACACACACACAAAAAAAAAAACACATTGTAAAATCAATACATTTATCACTTCGTTCAGAATCTAAAATATTATTCATGGGTACTTTAAAATTTAATAGTGTACTTTATACTCTGACTGTAAATGTTAATGTTGTTGACTTATAATTATGCTTTATATATAATATAACTTGCTTCTATGCTATTATGCTTTAATATACCTACTATATCTGACTGAGTGAGTCGGATGCATGATAAATCTAATTTGATTAATTTGAAATTTATCTTATAAGTATCTACATTTTTTTTAAATAATAGCAATATAATTGATATATTACTATAAAACTAAATATCCTAAACCAGTGCTTCTCAACAGGGGTGATATCGCCTTAGTGGTGGTGAGCTCGTTTTGGGCGTTGGGGGAACCGGTGAACTGGTGTTGGGCGATAAGGTGGCAATATTGTTTTATTGACTGATTTATTCGCAAAATTCAATGACATCAAGAGCTCAATTTCATAACAACTTAATCTATTATTTCTGCCTTTTAAACAAAAACTAAATTAATGGAAGCAGAATTTTGGTTGCAACGAGTTTAGCCAGTTTCCAGTCTTATCGATCTACACAAGAACAATAAAATCATGTTTGATGACACATAAATTTAATGTCAACACCTTCGGTCTTTGGATAAGGATTTTTGACTACGTTTTGAAGATATTGGAATACCTGAAAGTTCCTCAGTGGGTCATAAATCTTTTTTTAAATATTGAATCCTCAAAAACTTCAGTATTAAGAAGAATTGATTGAAACTTCCGCTAATGAGATGTTAAAAGCAAGTATAAGAATGGCGAACACCTCACAGAGTTTTGGCTCCAGTCTACTATCAGTCAAATCTATCCTGGACTGTAGACTGTAGTACAAGTGTACAATAATTATTAATTGCCTTCCCATTCTCTTACCTCGTTGAGCGAGGATTCAGTGCGGTGACAGAATAACGAAAAAAAATAATCTACTCGACATCGTCAAAAGAGGAGACTTACGCTTTCATCTCACAAACTTTGAACCAAACGCAAAAAACTAGCTTTGAATCACCAATCACAACCATCTCACTGATCAATACATTTCAAAACATTTTATTTATCCTGTTAAATTATATTTAAACATATATTTACATTTTATTTCCATTATATGTGTATATTATTTATCATTAAATTATAAACATTTCATGTTTATTTTAATTTTTATCTTAATTAAGTGCTTTTTAGGGGGAGGTAGTTTGAAAAAGGTTGAGAAGCACTGTCCTAGACTGCAAACCGTCTCCGCTCAGAATCGTTTTTCGTATACAATGATATTATATCACTGAATTCAAATTTATACCATCCATTGCAGTAACCCACTTGTAAACTACTGTACAGCAGAGCGACATCTATTGTTTCACTTTTTTTTACGCAATAATAATATTTTACGCATATTATTAAATATACACAATGTCTTTATTATAGATATCTAAATACCTAATATTATATTGTAGAGTTGTGCTCTCCTGGAATAACGTGTTTATTGTGTTTACTGTTTAGTGTCTACTATTACTAGTAACAAGCGTCCGTAAACTATTTGTAGACTTGTATACATTTATATAATTGTATGCTATATTTAATCGTTATAATAAACCCATTGTCCCGGACTATTATTAAATCAAACGTAATATTATTAATAACTCATAAGTAATGGGTTTAATTCTTAAATTATAATATATATTATTGGTTAACACTGGTTTAACCGCCACTTTCAATTGATAAAATGATAATGATAACAATTAATAACCAACAACATGCATGATAATTATTATGTTTGATTTTGTGTTTAAACATAATATTAAGATGGAAATATAGCGTGTTGTAACGTTTTTAAAGTACGATTTAGTGTAATATAATACTATCATAATGAATTTGTCATTTAACTTTTTAAGTACTGATTTCAAATGCTTGTATAATATGTAGTGATTTTGTCAGTGATTTACCATTAAAAATAATTTGAGGTAAGTTCCCTTATTACTATATGTATAACTATATTCATTGTTCACCACAATATAACTTTATTTTTTGTATTTTATGTTTGATTACTATTTACTATGCTGGCAAAAGCGAATACAAAGGTGTTGAGTGAAAGGGGCTGCCTATGTTGACCATATATTTTTTGAACGAAAATAGGACAAACAAAACTCTATTACTCATACTACTTACTATACATTACACTTTTATGCACATTATTAAACAAAATAGCATACTATTATATTTTTATGGAACAAAAAAATTAAATTAATTGATTACGTTTATAAATAAGTAACTCATTTATATATATATAAAGGTTAAGTCATTTGAAAGTAAAAATCCAAATAATTCTTGAACAGCTATTTTTTTAAATTTTTTTTTGCTAGTGAGAGTAATCAACATACTGAATATGGAAAAAATAAAGAACTTAGTTTTTTATCTAAATTTTTTGTAAATTATTAATTACTTTATCATATTTTATAGTTCAATCTCTGAAACATTCTGACCATAATTCTTTAACACTGTTAAATAAGAAGTTGCTGTCTAACAGTATACAAATAAAAGCCATAACTTAGAAAAGTTCTTAAAAACTATTTTTATGCTTAAGATATCATCTTTCGATATTAAATATAACTGCAAAACTTTTTCGATTGCAAGCATTAATGTGATCCATCGGGTCTTATTGTAGCCCAATAATTTCTGGTACTCAGTTCCAACTGTTTCAAAACTTATTTTTTGGTTTTTGTTATTTTTTTTGACTACCTTCAAGAAACAGAACGTTTTAATGAAATCAATAATTGATTACCCAGAGGACAACAGTTTTTTCCAGAAGTATGATAAACTGGACTTATGGTCACGTCTTGAAAGCGGTGCCTTTCATTTTATTTTAGTTTAAATGTATACAATTTTTTTATCATTTATATAAAATAATTATGTATCTAGCTATCGTATTATATTATTGAGGGCTTTGATGCTAATTTGCCTTGATTGACTCATACCTGTTAATAGATATTGTATACTTTTTCATATTCTATTTGATATAGTCGTGTCAGGGAGAAAACAAAAATGGAAGACTTCGATGTACTCCAATATTGCCGTCAGCTACGTAGCCTGAAACCACCTCCATATGAATGTCCAGTAGCTGATTGTGACAAAGTATACTCAAGCATGACTGGTTTTCAATATCACCTTGCTCACATTCAACATTCTAGTCCTATACCTCCATTAGATATAGTTACACCAAACAAACAAACTGTTGTTACTCCAATCAGTAAAGTTAAAAGTATGAACAATAATCTGCTTTTGGATGATTGTAAATTGTAACTAATAATTTAATAATTTAGGTAAAAAAAAAAAAGGAAGACGAGTGACATTTACAACACTTTCAAGAGCATCTCAACCTGAAGTGGTAGAACCTGTGACACCTGTTCATTTATCAAAAACTTTATGTGAAGTTGAAGTTGCTGATCACAAAGTGATACGATTTAATGCTGACGAATATTTACCAATAATATCAAAAGATGATTACTTAAAACAAAAAAAAGATATTAAAATCCCCTTTAAAGTTTGTTTTTATCTATTCTAATTTATAATTAAGTAGTGTCAATTATATTATTTGGGTTTTAGACAGTTGCAATACTTTCTTCTTTATCAAAAAGTAAAGAAGCTGTTCAAAACTTACCTCAAGCTGCATTTAAAGAAATTGACAATTACAATATACTTCAAGCTCCGCCTATGCCTAATTCGTACATTAGGTACATATAAATTAAGATTTATTATTCACTATTATATTATGTATTATAGACAAATTTTAAAAATTTATTAATTTAGATTTATTGAAAAGTCGGTTGAAGAATTGGATACTGAAGTAGAATATGATATGGATGAAGAAGATGCTGCTTGGCTACAAATTATGAATGAACGTAGGGAATCTTCAGGCTTGGCAGGAATATCAGTTGCGTCTTTTGAGCTGTTAATGGACCGTTTAGAGAAAGAATCTTATTTCCTTGTAGTAAGTGGTTTAATTATTTTAGTATGTCAAATATCATTGAACACAATTTTAGATATTTTTAATTTATTTACATAGCAAATGAACAAAGAAGTTGACAGTAGTTTAGCAGTCATTGACGATGAAGCTGTTTGTTCTATTTGTCTTGATGGTGAATGTCAAAATTCTAACGTCATTCTATTTTGTGATATGTGCAATCTTGCTGTTCATCAAGATTGTTATGGTGTTCCATATATACCTGAAGGACAATGGCTTTGTCGGTAAATAAAGTTTGATATCAAATTGTATAGCTTTTCTTTAAAAACACAAATTTTGTATTAAGGCGATGCCTACACTCGCCATCATGTATGGTTGACTGTGTATTGTGCCCCAACAATTGTGGTGCATTCAAACAAACAGATCGTGGATTATGGGCTCATGTTGTGTGTGCGTTATGGATACCAGAAGTTAGGTTTGCTAATACTGTAAGTCATACATAAAATTGATCTGATAACTTAATTTAATAAAACAATTTTACATACTAAATTTGTGTCCTATAGGTGTTTTTAGAACCAATTGATAGCATTGAAACAATTCCTACTGCTAGATGGAAACTTACATGTTATATTTGTAAACAGCGTGGTGTAGGAGCATGTATTCAATGCCACAAATCAAGTTGCTATGCAGCATTTCATGTCACGTGTGCTCAACAAGCTGGTTTATATATGAAAATGGAAACTATATCTAATGATATTTCTAATATTGGTAATGGTACATTGATTTTTTTCTAAATATTTTCAAATTTTCTATTTTACAAATTATTATATAAAATATTAATTGCAATTGCAATTTTAGGAGATGCTGAACCAGGAACAGTTTTGGTTCAAAAAATTGCGTTTTGCGATGCCCATGCACCAGTAGATTATCTAGCTGAAAACCGAGGACGACAATCGCCTGGAGAAAAATTAAATAACGCCAGACGAGTTTTAGCTAAAAAGCGTTCTGCTGCTCCAGTCATATCAATACCTACAATACCTCCCGAAAGGTAATATTTCTATACTCTGTCTTACGTATGTAATAGTAGCCTAGGATGGCTTACAATTTTTATCCTGTTCTGTTTGTCTACATTCATTAATAATAGATTTTTGCAAGCATTCATTTTCAGCGATTAGTTACGGCCAAAAATTGCTTTACAAAATAAATACTTAGTGATTGATTGATTTATGAAAGTGACATTCCCGTGAGCACAGCGCTTAAACCGAGCTTACACCAAGATGGCAAAACAAAAAACAAAGACAAAACAGCAACATTCTGTTTAAAAAAAAAAAAAGTGGAAACATTTAGTATAATATAAAATATTTAATGATAGTTGTGTGATAGTGAGATCAGGAAAGTGTAAAGAGAACATAATGATAATAAGCAATTTTATCAGATGTTGTGAATTTGCGATACCAGTTTTAAGTTGACACCAAATATTGGGTATTTCTTTTATTATTAAACACTCATTATTTCAAAAAATGCTAATGTTTTTGAAAATATTTTTCTACATAGTTTCAAGTTGTTCAAAAATCAACCTTTTTATTAAAAAATTTTATTTTAAAATATTTTTTATCCTTATCATTTTTTAAGTTGCTCACTTTTTTGAATGACAACATTGAGTTTTAATTTCATATTCCAAAGCAGAATATTTTTCTAAGTATTTTGTTACGTAAAAATCGAATTTTGGGCGAGTAGTTTATGACTTTATGAGTTATAAGTATTTAAAGTTTAGATTGGCAGAGTAGTGGTATGGAGTTACCCCCCAAAAGTTTGTCCACTACTCGGCTTGTCTAAACTTTAAATACTTATAACTCATAAACTACTCGTCCTAAATTCGATTTCTATGAATCAAAATACTTAGAAAAATATTCTGCTTTGGAATATGAAATGAAAATTCAATGTTGTCATTCAAAAAAGTAAAAAACTTAAAAAATTATAAGGATATAAAATATTTATAAAAATAATTTTTTAATAAAAACGTTGGTTTTTTAACAACTTGAACCTATGTAAAATAATATTTTCAAAAACATTAATAATGTTTGTAATAATGAGAGTTCAATGATAAAAGAATCACCCGGTAGACTCATGTTGCCGAAAACAGAAACTCATTGATGTTTGCCTCTTTTGAGTGGACACAAAAATGTCTCCAGAAAAACAAATGTTAAGTCTATTGCCAGAATTGTTTTGTCTGTGTAAAGATTCCATTTCATTGCCGATTTGTTTGTGTAATAGAAAGTTGATGTTTTGTTGGCATTAAGTATACCCCACATTATTAGTACATGTTAACCATACCCATTGCCAATGCTATTTGCAGAAGCCTTGCTGCCTGAGGTTACTGTAATATGAAATAGAGTATTATATGTTATTACCTTATACGTTATAATAATTCTCATAATACTTGAATTTTGTTTTAGAGTTACTGAAATATCAAATTTACTGTCAGTGCCTAAAAAAGGCCAGTTTGTTCAACGACTAATTGCTTATTGGACATTAAAACGGCAGTTTAGAAATGGAGTTCCACTTTTAAGACGTTTACAAACTAGTCAACATTCTAATGTTTCACGACGCGAAGAGCCAATCACTTCAAATGGAAATGAAGATGATCTTGTAAGTGTTTTCTTATTATAGTAAACATAAGTACACAAATTATGGTGTTTAAGAAAAATTAATTTTATATTTAATATACATATGTATTATATATTAAACCAACAATAATATTTTTTTGAAATGTTATTCATTTATCACATTTTAAGAACGAACTATATCGTCAATTAAAATATTGGCAAGCTCTTCGTCAAGATCTAGAAAGAGTTCGCTTACTTTGTGAACTGATACGTAAAAGAGAACGTTTGAAAAAAGAGAATATCAAAGTGTCAGTATTAAATATTCTCTAATGATTTATTTTGTTTATAAGTCTAATAAATTTAAATATCACAATTTTTTTCTTAAGATGTGAACAATATACACTCAAATCTCTATGGCCATTCCATGCTTTCTTGCATTCAGTATTACAGCAGTTAATTGTAAAAGACACTGGTCAAATATTTATTGAACCCGTTGATCAAAATGAAGTCCCTGATTATGGAGATATAGTGAAACATCCAATGGATTTACTGACAATGGAATTAAAAATAAAAAATTCTGAATATAATAGCCTTGAAGAGTTTGAAAATGATTTCAATTTAATGATATCAAACTGTTTAGCATATAATTCAAAAGAAACTATATTTTATAAAGCTGGAATAAAGATGAGAGACCAAGTGAGTTTATTTTTTCTAATAATAAGCTTAAAAATAAAATAAAAAACCTTGTTTAGGGCGGAACAGTATTAAGAACTGCCAAACGAGATCTAAAAATTTTGGATTTAGATCCTATTTCAATGACTTTAGCTGAAGACAGTAAAGAAATTGAAGACACTAGTGCTTTAAAATGTACTGCAAAAACAAATGAAGAAGTTAAGGATGACAAGAGTGCAGAGTTTGATCATGAATTGAAAGAGATATGTAATCCATCTAATACTATGGGTGATGATGATCGTATGTGTAAACTTCTGCAGTTAGCTGATAAGTGCAGAGGTGGCCGGCAAAATAAAAGAGCTCGTTTAATAAAAACAGAATTGACCAAGCTTAGAGCTAAAATCGACCTGGAAGGGAAAAAATGTGAAAATGGTAATTTAAATAATTGTTTGTATTACAAAATTTGTTCAAAACATTGAATATTTAAGTTATTGCATAGTGTTATATTATAAACTATTTGAATTATTAATAATAATACAATACATGCGTTTTTGCCATCTCAAAATCTATCTCTTGTATTGAATTTAAGTTTTTATACAGATTTATACAACAATATTAATTAAAATTTATAAATAATTAACTAAAAAGATAAATAATAATGATGAATGGAGATTTTCTAAATTATCAAAAAATGTCCTTTAAAAAATGAAAAAAAAATCATTTAAGGAACAACTTCAGTATGCATAAAACATTAACAATAAAAAACTCAATGCATATTATTCATTCAACTCTCAACAAAAAGTCAATTACGGTAATACATTTCTTGAAACCAATTTTTTTTGTAATTAATTTTAATAGTTACATGTTACATGACTAATTAGCGAGGAAATGAATTTCCTATTAAATTCTTCCATTAATGATTCATTTGTAACAACTTGCACGAGGCCATACCCAGATTCGGCGTGGAGTGTACATTGACGAGGCTGGTATAGGTCGCCAATCCACAGCCGAGATTCGAAAATCGGAGCATGCGGGATTTTCTTTATATAAATAAATAACTAAATCGGAAAAGGGAAAAAAAATTAAAACATAGTTATGGGGATTGGTTTTTTAATGTATACCAGAAAATAAAATTTTAATTTATGGCCAAGAAAAGCCATACGGCATAAAAACTTGGCCGCAACTGAAGGCCAACGAACAAACATAACGGATAAATATAAAATAGAATATAATAATATGGAATTGGACGATATGCCATTTCCAAACACGGCTCCGAATATTGGTTACCAGTGTATGAATAAATAAATAATAATGGTATATGAATATAGTATATATATACGAACGATCATATTTCATAATATTAAAGGACACCAAAAGTGTCAAAACCTATTTTAACAATTAATAATATTAATTCATCGGCCAAGGTGTGGGTGTATGTGTGTTGTATGTACAACGTTAACAAAATCATATTACCATCTTCTTTACTGCTGGACCGTTGAGTGTCGTCCGAAGACGCAGATTTTATTCTTTGCTACTCTGCCATGATGTTGCCCGTTGAAGCAAAGAAAAATTAATAATCAAGAGATGGCCGTTGTCGGGCGTGTTGTTCACCGAACAGCGTTATATAATTTATTGTTGCATAATTTAGTTAAAAATATGTTTGGCCGGTGTACTTTACACTTTTATATTATTATATGCTGTTAATGAGGTGTTAATATTATACAGTGTCGGCCGGTCATCCGAACCACGGGTACTAGGCATACGTGACAGTGTGTGTGTGTGTGTGTTGAACTCGGTGTTGCCTATGAGCGGTAGCAGAGGGGACCGTGGGACGGAGAGTGCTATCGCATAATGGTTTATAATATTATTAATATTAATTACAATTTCGATCGTTACACATTTCTCGACAATAAAGCTAAAAGTTGGCTTTTCTATAAATATAAATAGTATGTAAATCATACTAGAATCATTGTAAGAGATATGAAAAAATAAATCTATGATAAAATGTATAATGTTTTCTTTATTACCATTTATATTATAGTTATAGAAAAAACTGAAGATATTGATGAACAAGGAAAGATGGAAGTGGAAAAAACAAGCTTAAAAAAGAATGCCAAGAAAAAAAATGATCAACCAAGTGAACAGTTTGTTTTTAAAAAACCAGAAACTCCCTCAAAATCTACATCACCGGCCACGTAAGAAGAAAAAATAAAAAATAAAATTTTATGTTAAACTATCACTAATTATTAACCAATTTTTATAGAACCTCTAAAAATTCTACTCGTAAGAAATCATCCACAGATCCTTCATCTACACCTCCTCTTATTAGACGTACAAGGCAGTCAGCTAACTTTGAAAGTTTCAAAGCGTATAGATCTAGTGAGTTGTATATTTTATTAGTAGTAAATCTATACTTTTTTTTTCCCTTGATATCGAAGACTGGAGCGGAAACTGCTTTCGTATTACTTCCACTGATAAATCTATACCTATATTTTATTATATTAAGAGGAATTGTTAGTTAGTTGACGTTGTTGAGAGTAATCTCTGGAACTACTGAATCAATTTTTTCACCAATAGAAAACCACATTCTTTGTGAGTGCCATAGGCATAAATTCAATAAAGTTAATCATTAATTAAAAAGTTAATAACAATAAATTAGAATAAGTGTGTAAACTGTACACCTGTTTATGATATGGCGGCCCGTGTTTTGAAAAAAAAATTTAAAGCGATGGACCATATGGGATGGTGTATTTGTTGTGCTGCAGGTAAAGTGATTCTCCCTGATATTTAAGAGCCACCACAACCATTAGTCTCTTGACATCCAAATTAACTGAGGTTAAAATGAAAAAAATCACCTAGCCGGAACCACTGAATATATGAGTATGGAATTGTGTCAGTAAGTTTGTTTTATAATGTGAAAACCCCCTAAGACAGGATTTTTAAAAATTCTACCCCTAACCCTTAAAGGGTTTTATAATACAAAGAAGTAAATTGGTAGTCTAATCGGTTTAATTCTCTGAAACTATTTAACTGACAGAAAGCTACATAATTCCATGAATCTATAGGCTATATTTTATCTTAATAAGTTGTCTTTAATTTTTTTATTGCAAATTTGAGATTTTTCATTGAAATAACAATATTAATAAATATATTTTTGTATATTATATGGTTGCTATTGGTTATACAATTTAATATGGATAATAATAAATTATCAATTTGTTATTAGGTACCAATTTTAAAAATTGTTTTGTCTTTACAAAGCTAAAAATGCGATGAAATAATATGATGCTTTTAGTTCTGTATTTTAAATGACTGTTAAAAATCTTTTATTGAGATTAAGATAGGGTAAATCCACGGGAAATTTTGATCATGACTTGCCGGTTATAAATGACGAATAAGTGCACGGGGATCAGCTAGTATTGTATATAGGTAACATACTAAACAACACTCACAAAAATTATTTATGTGATTTATTATGAAAAAAAAAAAAATTAATATATATCTATAATAATTATAATAATAAGAATTTGTTGTAAACTAGAAAACTCTGAGCCTCCATGTGAGTTTTTCTCAGTGAGGCCCAGCAATCTTTTAATTTTAATTTAAATACAAATAAATAAATATTAAATTTCTAGGTAAGAGAACTGATACAGAGGACGATTCTCCCTCAGATGAGGAATCTAGCTATTTAGGTTCTGAATCTGGTTCAAATTCTACTACTACTACTACTGGAAGTGGATCTTCTACTGATGGCAGTAGCTCATCTGGAAGTTCATCAGATTCAGAATCAGAAAAGGAACAAAAGAAAAGAGGAAAAAAAGATGAATTTGCACAATTACAATTGGTCTGGGCTAAGTGTAGAGGATATCCATGGTATCCTGCTTTGGTAATATTTAATGAAATGCAAAATTTTATCATATTTAATAATAATTATATCATATTTTTTTTAGATAATTGACCCAAATATGCCACCGGGACACTTGCATAATGGTATTCCTGTTCCAAGTCCTCCGTCAGAAGTATTAAATTTAGCAAGTAATTACAAAGAGCTTGTGTACTTAGTATTGTTTTTTGATTCCAAGCGTACATGGTAAGTCAGATTATGATAGTTGATAGGTACATAAGTATATATTATATTATGCTTATACTATTGTTATTGTTACCTGTTAACTTTTATACAAGTCTAAAATTAAATATAATATACTGTACTAGGCAATGGTTACCTCGTAACAAACTGGAGCCCCTTGGCGTTACTCAAGAACTGGATGATATTAAGCTAACAGAATCAAAAAAACCAGCAGATCGCAAATCTGTGCGTAAAGCATATATGGAAGCTCTTGTTTATAAAACTGATCCAATAATTCCATCTTCTAATTTAAGACGTTCTAGTAGAACATAATGTATATTATTATTTATTTACGTTAATTTTTTACTTTTGTGCATGTTGCACTGTTAATTATTTTAGGACTTCAATTCTATTTTTTTTTTATTATTATTACAACAAAGGATATTTACATTTTAATTTTATGATTAACATTGGTTTTAAAGAAGTATACCAATCAAAAGCAATGTATTAAGAATATTTATTGACAATAATAATCTTGTTTAAAAAAATTTAAACGTAGAAAATATTTACCAGTCATACAAGAATATGTTAACCGTGGATTTTTACATTTAAATTTTTCTGTTAAATATGTTAATTTACTTTTTTTTCTAAGTCACAGTATAACTAAGAATTAGTTGACGAATCAATAAATAACATTTAGTATTTCAATAAGATTGTTGTTTTATTATTTTACATGTAATATTTAGTTGGTGTGAATAGGGCTTGAGAAGCTTAGCTTTTCAAAACCTTTATAATCCTCTCATACAATATAATATGAGGAATGCAATGTATATTTAATATTTATTTGTACTCAAAATATGTCACTTTTATGGTTTTATCATACTCGTAAGGGTATATTATATACGCACAGATCTAGTGTTGAAAACAGCTCAGTAATTAACTAAATATGTGGTGTTAGCTGAAATAACAAATCTAAGACACTGTGTATTTAGATTATGCACTTTATTATATTTCAACCATCCAATATCTACAAGACAAAAACTCTATAGAGTTAGCATTAATAGCATTTCTGAATGTATAAAACGTAAGTAACTGATAAGAACTTAATCTATATCATACCGAGAAAATGTGGCAAATGTGTGTTCATTACATTTAAAATATCAAAATCATATTGATATTAGTTAATTGATGAATGATTATTCATTAGATTGATCGTGTGTGGTGTCTTTAATTGGTCCTTTTAATTCCATCTTTGTTATTCTATCAAACCATGATCGACCACATGTAATATTAACTGTATAACTAAGAGTTGAAATTCGTTAGGCTAAACCACGGTTTAAGATATATAAGATGTATATATTTATATATATATATATTTTTATATATTTATATTTTTAGATATATATATATATATTTAAGATATATATATCTTAAACCGTGGGCTAAACCTTAGAATTAAACATTTAATGCGCATCAATGATAACGATATTGAACCGTAATAACCAAAGTAATATATTCAACGATATTGTGCTAACTGCAGACATTCCGATTTGCCGGAGCGTTTTTTTTCATCGCCGGTTAGAATGTGCCGAGTGGGCGTCTTATTTGGGACAGGAACACATGGCAGGCAAGCATACTCTGTCCTCCAGCGAGAGAACGCTCGGCGTGCCGACTAAACTTTGGTTTTTCTAGTTTTCTACGCATCCCCACGGACACCCAGCCATAGCGGAATAAGTCTCGATAGCAGCGTGTCGTGGGGGATGTGAAAAATCGACGAGTTCCCGGAACTGTGTTCCGGATCCGCAATGGTTTACCGAGGACTCCGTTCGAACCACCTCAAAAAATTTAAAAATTGTTCGTTACTTAAAATGAAATGCCATTTCCATAACTCACCGATGTGTATATTGCGTAAAATCTCGATGAGAAAATTTTAAATAATATTTTTTTCAGTTCATTGTTTCACATTCATAAATTCATTCATATATACAATTTTATTTTGACTCCCGTACGTATACAATTCTTGTTTATAATACTTCATAGAGGATAGAACACGTCCTGAACACCGGCTGATAAAAATTACGTTAAATATTTCTGGAGGGCTTTACGAGAACTTCTACACTTAAAAAAAGGCGCCGAGGCTGAGAAAGTTTGGGAACCACTGAATGCTAGTAGCTAGCTGGGTGAATGTTTACAACCTTAGACGTCATTGTAATAAGGTCTATGATTACTACCTTGGTCCAAAAATTATATCCGTCGTATCTTATATTGATAATGAAGTATTTGAAATGAGATCAATTACTGAGTATTTACTGACTAATGTTGATTGTTGGCTGTTGGACAGTTGTACTGACCAGTGACTGGACAGTGTCTACTACCTACTAGTACGATATTACTTTAGTATGTCGTAATAATAATGTGATCTCTACTCTCCAGTATCTGCTCTTCTACCGTTAATATTACTACTCCTCTAGTTATATACGTAGACATTCAAAAACTTGTTAGTCTTCATATAATATGGTGTTAAGCTGTGCTGTTCAAAACTGTGTGAACAAGTCAATAAAAGGAAATGGAATTATATTTCATCGGTAAGACTTTTAAATATTAATCATTGACACTTTGAGATGTTCTATAACACGTCGTTTTAACTATAAAATCTAACAACAGACTAAAAGACATGCAAATTCAAAAGAAGATTTTAAAATCATAACTGTTTAATCATTATCTTGTCTTATTAATACGTTATACATGGAAAAACCCATTACTCAAATTATATAGTACACAAAATGTTTATATTGTTTTTGAACATACATTTTTATTAATTATCAAATAACATTTAAGGCATTTTTTATTTTTTTTATTGTTTGCCTAAAACCAAGAAATTGTGCAATGCTGTATTTGGTATTGTTTACAAAATGTATTACAGCTATTATTTCGAGTGAAAAATGTCATAATGTTAATCTTATGTTTCAGACTTCCTTTGCATGATAAAGAATTACTTGAGAAATGGTTGAAAGCATTAAAAATAGATGACTGGACCCCAACTAAGTATTACAATATTTGTAGTGGTCATTTTAAAGAAAATGATTACAAAAAGTCACCATCTGGAGATTTATTAACAGATTTGAAATGTACTGCAATTCCTTCATTTTTAGCAGATAATTCACATCCAAAACATAAGACATATTCTTCTACTAATAAGTAAGTTAAAATTAAAAATTAAAAAATTCTATTATATTTATATTATTCTAATCATTTATGTTGTATTAATACAAAATCATATATTTAATAAATGGATAGAATTACTTTTCAATGTCTGAATACATTTGTATATTTAACGTTTTAGTATAACTAAGATAATACAAATTAAAAATAATTGTTTCAGAAGAAAATCATCAAACATCAAGCAATTGGGGAAAAAAAAAAAAAATTTTTCTCATACAATTTGCATGTATGTTTTTTTCTTACTATTACGTAAATTGTATTTGTATATATTGTGTATTTTTTGTTACTTTAGATAAGAACAAGGTAATATTAAATATTAATTTATCTATAATGAATACAGATGAATGTATGTTAGTAAAAAATATTTTTATGCAATATAATTTGAAATGGAAAAATGATGATAAAGATAATGATTCAATTTCGAAAAATCTTGAGTAAGCTTTGAATTGATTTCATGATTTAATAAAACAATTCTTATAAATATAAAGACTTATTATCGATATGGAGACGGTTCAACATTTATTGTCACCTGAACATTTGTCACTCAATTCACTTGGAAGGTAAGACCTATTACCTACCAAATACAATATTTATTGTTAAAAAAATAGTATCTTAATAACCAACTAAGTTTTAATTAATGTGTTGTGTACTATATATGTGTTATATGGTAACATGCTGATTATATTAGTTAAAAACAACTTAATGTATATTTTTCATATTCACAGTAATTACTAATTTTAAACATGTACTTATTTCAAAATTACTTTGTAGCTACACTCAGTCTATATAATGCGATGCAATATCAATTGAAAATAAAATACAATTAAAAATAAGACTTAAACCTTTTAAAAACACTTCATAAAGTGATTAAATCAGTATTTGCTTCACTTTTATCTAAAATATCTTGTTACTTGTTTTCATCTAACCACCTAATTTTAAAATATAATCGAACATATCCTGATTTCTCTAAAATATTGTAGGTGTATTCATACTATTAATTATTTTCTTATGTTTTCTGTACTCACCTTCATAACCAAATTTAAAAGTTAATTTATTATCAAAATCATACTAATCTTTTGATTAAAAATAATCTGAGTGAGAAATGTTCAGATGGTAATTGTCAATGCTTATTCATGCCTCAATATAATAAATTATAGTATAAATAATAAATTATCCATTTCAGAAAAGTACATTTTTAATAAGTACTTCTTACAATAAGAAGTCACTTTTATAAATTGCTTATATAGTAGATCGTTATTTTTTTTGTGGATCTTCAATTGTGAAGATATATTGTAACATAAGTTTTTTTTTACTTTGATTTTGGAATACTCATTGACAGAAATATCTTTTATAGAGATGATGACGATGGAATTTGCTTTGTTCCTAACTGTAAAACACCAAAAGGATTACCACTGTATAATTTTCCATTTGGCGATAAACGTTTATTGGATTTATGGGCAGAAAGAACTGGATTAAGTACAATGTATGACACGGAATTATATTTAACTATAACTATATGTAAAAGCCATTTTCATGAAAATTGTTTCCATGAGAATTCTATTCAGTTAAAACCCTATGCCATTCCATCCGTAAATTTGATTGGTAAGCATATATTACTGAATTCACATTACCAAATATTATTTAAAATTTGAACCGTTATAGCTTTGAATAATAAGTGGTTGCTTAATTACAGGGAATAAAATAATTATTACTAAGATGTTTGTATTCATTTATTTTCTAAGTTAAATACATTTCAATGTATCAATTATATAATAATTTTTATCCGATTATTGATTTAATTTTTAATCCTTAGCAGTTAATTTAAGTTTTTTTTTTTTGTATTATTTAGATTACTCAGGACCTCCAGATAGTTGTTGTCTAATCAAATCTTTATACTCAGAAGAAAATTCAGGTACATTTAAAAATATATGTATTTACCGAATAAAATAATCATTAACACATATACATATAATACAATAGGACATTTAAAAAATATAATTTATCATTTTTTACTTTGGGAATTTCTTCTTTATAAATATTTCTAATGAGTATTTTCTATGGTATAATAATTATGCCTATCTAACAATTAACAACTATATTTTTAAATTATGTTAGCTTCGTCTGTGCTTAGTTGATTTTTTTTCTAATCCCATATAGTACATATAGTAGTATAAAGGTATATATCAGTTTGTGTTTATTATATAGCCTAATCAGCTTCATTGAACCTAGCTTTGTATTTTGACATAATTTTTGACCTAGAAGAGAAACCGCAAATTGCGGATTGGATTTAGTATTTGGTATATTTTTTAACATAGTTAAAACTTTTCTGTCATCTTTAAAAGAAATCCCTGAGATTTTCTTAAAATTGAATTGAGTAGTTTTTGAGTTCACAAGTAACACCACATATATTTGACATTTATTTGAGGGCATAAGCTTTACAATTTAATGTGTTTGTACCTGATTTGTCAGAGTAACCAATGGCAACCATTTACATTCAAAAAAAATTACAATATCTGCCGTGTACTTTAAGATCACTACTTAACCACACCTTTCATCATTTCTTATTGCACATCAAGATTATTATAAGAACTATATTTCCAAATTTGTACATTTTATAATTTTTGAGATTTAGCGATAATGAGAGATTGATATTTGGCTTATATTAATAGGTTATGTGAAATTTGTATCAAAGACCAATCATATTAACATGTTTATAATTTCTTTGTATGATGTAAGTGGTTGCTAAATGACATTGTATTGTTGATTAGATTAGATAAAAAATACTTTAATTGTGGATTAATCTAATTGTTGAAGCAATTATTTATATTCAACTGTTTGCTTTTCTTTTAAATTTTAGCGATGACTACCACTGGTGATCGAACATGGGGATGGTTGGGTAGTACTGAAGCATTTGGAAGACTTCCTGAACCCAATGAGTTTATAGTTATCCCTAAATCTGAAATACACAGTGAAAAATATACAGGCTCAACTCATGCTGCTCACTGTTTAATATATGCAGAGAACAATGAAAGAGTATTTGATATTTACAATCCTCGTGCTGCAATTCTTGTAAGTTATTGAAAAACTAAGAAAATCAAGATTATAATTGCTTTTGGTTAATGTTAGATGCAATTAAGATATGATGGTTATTTTGGATTTCCTGGTGGATTAGTTGATGCTGGCGAAGATTTTGTAACTGCTGTTAACAGAGAAATGGCAGAAGAAATGAATTTGGATACCTCTAAACATTTTGTCAATTGTGATGATCATGTAATATCTCATTGGAGTGAGAAAAGAAATCTAGCTCTACACTTTTACAAATTAAAAGTTAATATAACTGATTTGATTGAAATTGAAAGACAAGCTTTACTTGCAGAAGATTATGGAAACGAAGTAATTATGATATTATTTTATTAATGAAAAAAAAAAAAACTAAATAATTTTAAATATTTTCATAGGTGCTTGGTACAGTTAGGGTACCCTTATATACACTGGGCGATCATTACCGCGGATTCCCAGTATTTTTGAAGCAAAACTTCATTGGTTGTTCTCGAGATCAGCTTTTAGCTGCGCTATCATCACTGAATATTTTGACTCCTGAAGAAATTCAACTTGCATTAAATGCAAATAGTAAAAATTTATAATTTTTGTTAATGTATAATAAATAATATTTTACAGTATTTTTTTTTTTTTTTTTACACATTAAATTCAAATGAATGGTATTTATGAACAATAAATCTTAAATGAAACAAAATTACATTTTGAAATAATATTGAATGGTACTAAGGAGCGAATGTCTTAAACGATATTGGATGGCATTCTAGATTATTGAGGTTCAGTAGAACACAAGTTTGAGTTGATGAAAAAGATGGCACACTTATAAGTCTAGTAGATTTGCCTGTAACAAAAATTTTTTAAATTTTATTATTGACAAATCTTAATTCAGAGGAAGCCATACCCACATGTGTCTCATTCTACAACATAGGACATTTGCATTCTTTAGAACCAATTTTGTGTTTGCTTTCTTAATATTAGAGTATATTATAATTGATTTTGTATTTTAGTTTTTTTATTTACTTGAATTTTTCAGCGAAGTACAAACATTTTTAAATTTTTTATATTTATCATATTCGTAACTTAAGTTACAAATCAAAATATCGTTAAACAAAAAACAGATAATTATCTTCTTTAATTTTAATAATCGGTCAATATACTCTAATATTAATTAAGCTGACAATACAAAATTAATTCAGCTGAAATTAGATTTATTTTACTTCTGTAAATGGCAACAAAAAAATATGTGGTTGAAGCAACCTCTTAGTCTATTATTTAATTTATATAAAATACCACTGCTATTTGTTTTAAGTGATGTCTGAAATGATTGTTGATTTGATACAAAGAACACGTCTGGCATTTCTTTTATAATAAATGGATCTTGTCCTTCGAACGGATAACATGCTAATAACAATAATAATTAATTAATTAAAAATATAAGTTCAAATTAATAATTTTGTTTCATTACAGCATCAAATTAAATATTTTAACATATTCATTTGGATTTTACATACAAAAAAAAAAAAATGCAACAAAAAGCAAGATTTCAATCGACATTAATGATTAAATACTTTTCTTAATTGTTTATCTAATAAAATATATATGCCTCCACAAATCCTATGTTAATTTCGCACAATTTTTATAAAATTAAATTTGTTTTTAATACTTCATTTTCATTTATTTTATAACACACTCAACATTGAGCATATTTGTTGTAAGGCTTTTAAAACTCTGGTACTTGTTATTAGGAATATGTAAGGACTACTTTGGGTTAGGCCTTTCTTATAAGATAGCTTTATTGTGCTTTTGTTAGCCCTATTGTTGAGTATGGTGCTGTAATTTGGGATCCTCACGAACTCATTGACTCTCTTAAGCTTGAAAGGGTTCATCGTAAATTTAAGAGGTATGCTAGTTTTAGATTGATTATCCCCTGTGAACACCATAACTATAGACCAATTGCTTCTCAACATGGGTTGGTTTTGCTGGCTGAGCGTAGACAGATCTCGGGCATTAAGTTACTGAATAGTTTGATACAAGGTAATATTGACCCTCCCATTTTGCTTTCTTTAATTTGTTTAAGAGTTCCTCAACGTCATTAATGATTAGTCGCTCCTTTGTATGTTCCTTTCGCCTCCGCTAATTACCTTCAAAAATGAACCTTTAAACGTATATTTCTAACGTCAATGTTGACCCTTTGTTTCTTCAATGCCCTTAACGTTATTATTAAATCATAAATTGTACAATTAATGTGTAACTATATATGTATAATGATTATATATGTTCAAAAGGTTTATGCCGTATATTTAATAAAATAAAGTAAAAATATATGAAGTTACATAGAAAGTTCAGAAAATTTATAAGCAAACAGCTTAAAAAATTAATTTTTTCTCAAAAATAAAAACATCTAAGAAACAGTAAAATTTTTATAGTTTATTAAATAAAAGAATTTTTTTCAAAACTGTTAAATATTTCATTGATATTAATTATTTTGAACAATTTAATTTTAAAATAAACTAGCATTTACACAAAAACAATACATACGAATTGTGTCTGGTGCAGATGGTATTTGGTGCCCCCAATCTAATATTTTATCCATAATATCTATTGGATCTTCTAAGTTAGAAAATCTCAAAATATCTTGCACAGTTTGTCCAGATGATCCAATTATAAGATGGCCTTCAATTTCAAACTGATTTGGATTTGTTACTCTGTGTAAACTTGAAAATTCAGCTGCCTTTAAAAAAAAAATAGAATGAACCACAACCAAAAACAGACATGATTAGTTTATAATACTGTAATAAACAATTTTGGGACTTTAATTTTATCTATCTAACATCATTTTTTTTTTTCAATTATTCTGAAACACCAATCGTCCTGATGCGAGAACTGGCCTTCTCCATTTAATATATTTTGTTTAAATTTCGATGCTATAACCAGATATTCCTGAAATGAGAGTAGGGAGAATGAGTGATAGATCCCCTTATGGCCTTTTTTTCGATGTTTGAAATCTGATGTGGATAACCATAAACAATATTTTTAATAATAAAATAGTGCATGTTAAAACATAAGCCATATCCTACCCGGCTCCATTTGACAAAATCATTTGACCATCACATCACTGTATTCCTATCAATTAGATTGCTCATATCATACAAATGAAAATGTCTAATATATTAAGTTCAGTACAATAAACCTGGTATTATTTTATGGATTCTAAAAAATTTCAAAATATGTAAATTTATAGTTCATACACTGGAACCCAATGATTGAAAATATAAATTTTCAATCCAATTATCAGAGTGTTAAAAAATATCAACTTTATTGTAGCATGTTAATATTTACTTTGGGAAATAAACATTTGTGGAATGCTTGTTGAGGTAATGTTCTATCTGTTGGGTCGAATTCTCCAGGCATAATTTGGACATCAACGGTTGACTAGAAAATTAAATAATTCTTTTAAAATGTAAAAAGTTAAAATAAATAAACTATGCTTACAGCTAATTGAAATAAAAGGTCATCTAACTGCTTAATTGCTTGAATGTCTCTAGGAAAATCGTCAATCTTGTCACGGTAATTTGGCTTTTTCATAGGAGTACTACGTATACTATTTCCTGTTTAAAAATAAAAATAATGAAATATTACTTATACTTCCACACTTCAAAAATAATTACCAGCTATTAAAACTTGGACAATTTTCGAGACTTTACAGTTTTCTTTTTTATCACCCAGTAAACCATATATCCAATCCACAAATAATTGTATTTGGAAATGAGTAGCAACATTAGTAGCTAATTCTAAGCCACTTATTAATACAAGAAACCTGCAAAAATTAACATTATTTATTGTAGAATCATGTTGACAGATTCTTAGAAAATTGTAACAAATTTCATAAGCATCATACCTATCATCTCTTGAACTACGAGTAGTGAGTTTTTTAGAAACAGCTGATGGTGTAGGCCAACAAAAATCCATTACATCAAATTTTCCACCATCATGAGGGATACCTTTTACTGCTATAATACATCCAGTCATAATATTATTTAAAGATAAACTATTGTCATTCAATCCATCAAATGTTAAAGGCACTCTTTGTAATTCATCTTCCAATATGACTTCATCTGTATCGGAAACAAAATGAGTTCTAGGCGGTTGAGGTATCAAATTGTTCTAAAAACATACAAATTAATCAACAATTAAATACATTTATGTTGTGTACAATATGAATTTTATATTACTTCTTCACTAATTTCCTTTAAAATACTAGGTTTTAGTTCTTGATGTTTAAATAGTGTGCCTATTACAATACATTCCTCTCCAATTTTATCATGTAATTCAGATAATTTATAAACATCACACTTCTTGCCTAGTAAAAATAAAAATAACAATAACATTTATGACATGAATGTAATAGCATGTAAATTATGAACAAAAATCTACTATTAAATAGTACCAGTAGAAATAAAACATTGAATGTAAAATTTTATTGTTAAATATAAACATTGGAATATATGTTATATAAAATGCAATACGGCATAACACTTTGAAAAAGAAAACCACCCACATCAACACTTTTTATATTTAATATTAAAAAAATACTATGTGAATTGATCACAATAATACACACCAGACACACTTCCATTTTAATATCTTAGCTAAAATATATTTTTAGGTATTCTGTATTTCTATCAATAAGTCCAAAAAATATGGATAATAAAATACAAAACAAAGAGTGAAATTTTTAATTAAATTATTATGTAAAATAAGTAGGTATCTACCTATATATAACCTAACCTAGATATCTGAAGTTTGAAAAGAAATTTTGCAGTTCACAGTATTTTTTTATACATACATTTATTTTTCATATTCCAGTTTTATCATCAATTTATGTTGAATTGTGCAAAGGATATACCACATAAAACTTAATTACTCAAGTTATTTTTATTTTAGTTCAAATAGTTCACTAATTTTTGCTTTGAACAATTAGAATTAATAACTTAAACTCCTATCCCAGATTATATAAAATGTTTTATATAATCTGTGCTCCTATTATCAGTTGAAAAATAAATTCAATTATAAAATTATAGGTAGTATAATAAATTTGTACTTAAAGACTTTCTGTTTTAATCTATGGTTCAATACATAATACATACTGAAAGATCGATAAATAATGCCTAGCTTTAAGCCACTAATATGCAATAATATAAAAATCTAGTGTTAAAAGGACTTTTTTTGATGGCGATTCTTATTCTGGATTTATGATAAAAATCAAAACACATATCATAATATATATATTATCATACCCCATTTTTGTTGTATTTTTACTTGCAAAATGTCTCTCATCTGTACCAGTCTGTGGGCGTAAATGTGCGCAAACTGTCTGGTGTAATTGACATCTTTCAGGTGGAATACCGAAGACATGTCTAAGTAATTAAACGACAACCGTTCAAATTCCGTTTCATCAAAGTCGCCAACGAATTCAGGCATGTTGAAGTTCGAAAAATAACTGAAGGTAAATTAGTAAAATCCCTTTAAGAGCTCAGCTGTGTGATTGGAAGCCACGAAAAAAGACGTCAGTGATCGATGTTAATTGTAAAAACACCACTCGACAACTAAGAACAACAACACAAATCCTCTGATGCGATGATAGTCAACTGTGAAAGTAAATTAAAGAAACTATTATTATTGTCTACAGGCAACGAAAGCACACATTACAATGATGACTAACGTATACCGAAGATATTAGGATGACGACAAGACTTTAAAACGTCTGACTTATCTGGTCTACTTATAAGTATTATACTTAACTACGGTCACTTCACTACTTTAACTTTAGCGTTTAACTATACAACGCACTCAATCTAATAACTAACGAATATTAACTACCGCCTGGCACCAGTATGACTTCCGTATATAATATTCTGTACTGCTCAGACGCTCAGTGCTCTGTCTCAGTGGCCACTATGCGTCTACTAACTCTGCCGTCTATGCCTCACTATCACATTTCATTTATAATCAAAGCTAAAAATGGGCGGGAAAAAACTTGGTTGATGTTAGGAACGGCAATGACGACACCGACAAGATAATATGTTAGTAATATAATTTCCTTGGGTTTCTAAAATATCAATAATATTAAAATTGGAAAGAAAATTATCTTGATAAGAATAAAAATTTAATTGATAAGCGGAACAGGGAAGTTTATCCATTGTTTATGTTTTTCCTACGCCTAAACCTAAATGTGTATTGTGTTCAGATGTTCAGAACTAAATAGTAAATGATCAATAATTGTCTTATAAATAAAAAAACTTGTATTAACTATGATCACATAAGACTCACAACAATTGACAAGCAAATTCTTACACTCGTGCTCATACATGGAGACCAATTTTGCCGAGGTCGAGCACAGAGCCATCGAGTACCTAAACCACAAGCAATGGAGCAACGCGTTTTTCTGTTTCGATCAGTTGTTGGAAAACGCAGTAGCCAAAAGTTTGCCGTCAGAACGGTTCGTCGGCTATCTATTGGGCCGGTCACAGTGCAGTCTAGAATTGAAAAAGTATGAAGATGTCATTCACGATTGCCGACACATCATATCTATGCTTACTGACGACGAAAATGCGTATAGTTCACGTGTGCGACGTAATCTAGTTAACGCACTGTTTGCATTGAAAAGATATGGCGAAGCAGAACAAGCTGCCTTGGAATGGGTAGTGAGGTCGGACAATAGCAGTGAGGCCAAAAAAATGTTGGACACTGTACGCTTGGTGTGGAGTATGTCAAAAGAAGACATCCCCACACCAGTACAGACATTGGAAGATCAGTTGAACCAGATTAATGAGGATCTGCTGTTTGGAGATAGACTGGATTCATGGATTGCTACTGGTGTCAGAGAGCAGAGTCGAAGGAATAGAAAACATCCTGTTGAACTTGTTGACGATGAAAAAATGGTTGACCAACTATTTGAGTCTTCTAGTAATGAAAATAATAGCGTACAACATTTTGAGAGAAACAGCCAATTCTTCGAACGGTTTAATGGAGCTGGTAAGTAATAATTTACCATAATAACATATGGTTTCAGTTATACAACTAATTTAAAAATTATTTACTCCTTAGGGCCAGAAAATGGTATGACTTACTCTAATATACCAAAGCATAACGGTGAAGCGTATGATTTAAGAACAAATTATCATTCAAAAGTCACAGAAGTTTTCCAAGAACCAACTAGTAAGTAATTTATTGACAATAAAATACATATATAGAAAAGGTAGTAAATTGGAATAATAAGTGAACATTTTTCAAAAATATATTTTAAAATTACTAGTTTTAATATTTTGTGAAAATTGCGTGTTATTAGTTTTTGAGTTACACCAAAAAAATAAGATTGGTTTTGTTTTAAATACCTATTTTTTTTTCTGATGTTTTTTAAACTACGAGGAGATTTGAAATCCCAAACTTGAATTCACTAAATAAATTTACTTTTCTATCAAAAAATATGTTGATGTCAAAAATCAAACCACTTTTACCACCTCAAATGGTATAGTGATTTATATATATAAATCAATATTACATTTTTTGATAAATATTCTGGTTAACTGTTAATTGTTGCATTTATTTATTTAAAAATGCTTTATATTAAAAAGATTATTGGGTGTTTATAATAATATGAATTTAAAATAAAATTTGCTCTTAAAGTTTATATTTATTAAAATGGTAATTTATTATATCTTCAATTAATATTTAGGCACTATTACACAATAGCCAGTTGCACACAAATTTAATTTAATGATTAGCTAAAGTTGAACAATTATGAGTTATCAAATCATGTTTAGGAGATTATTATCTAACTATTGATTAGGTAATAGTGTAAATGTAATCCAGTATATTTTTACTTACAAATATTGGATATTAGATACTACATTTTAAAATAAATCCTTTAACTTAGAAAATAATAATAATTTAATCTAAAAACTTAATTTTTTTTATTTGAAAAAAATACCGCTTTTATTTAAAACTTTTTTCTTTTGTTGCATTAAAATACCAAATTTAAATATTCATTTAATTTTAAAATTTATTAAGCTGAAACTTTTCTTTCTAACCCATACAACCATATAGAAAACAAACTATTAATTATGTATGTTCATGTGTTTTTCATAAGAAGTGTCATCCACTGTACATACACTTGACAATTGTAACTCATTGATTTAAAGAAATATACATATACTTAAATTAATATCTAAGTATATAAATATTATTGAAATGTTTCATTTCCCAACCTAACTTTTTAGACTAATCACGTGAATAAAAAAAATCACAAAAATAAATAATATGAATATATATATATATAGCTATCCTCCTATCTACCCACTTAGTTGATTTACTGTTAGGCCTATATATAGGAATTATTCATACAACACTTTTTTGTATACATTTAGCAATTAAAGTTTTTTTTTAAATGAAAATGAAAGTCATTCTTTATTGCTAATGTAACACATAAACTATTAGTTACTGTATATTTATTTTTATTTCTAAAATTTATAACTGTTTTATCAATATTTTTAGTAATTTGAATAAATAAGACTAATTGATAATAATTCAACTTTTAGGAAAGGAAAAGCAGACAGAGTTAAAATTTCCAAAAAAAAATGAAATGAGATATTCTTGTACATATTGTGGTATATCATTCCATTTAGAAAACCAACTACGGGCACATTGTGCTACTGAAAATCATCAAACAGTTATTATGTCTGATGAAGGACGTGATTGGAAATGGCGTCCACCACCACGAGGATTCTCTTCTGAATGCTATACGTATGAGAACCTAATTAAATTGTAGATTAATCATTTTATTGATGATTTTTAATTTTAGCTTATGTGAAGCTTTTTCGGAAGGAGAAGGAACCGAAAATTCTTGCAAGTATGGTGCTCAGTGTGTTGAAGCACATGGTATGGAAGAATTAACTGAATGGAAAGAAAGATTTGAATACAGGCGAATGAAATTACAACGTGCAAGTGAAAATAAACTCTATGGGAAATCTTATACAGAGCAGTTATTAGAAAGGTAAATCAATAAAAATTTGAATAACATATTATTGAAAACCGTTTTTATAAACATGAATATTGTTATTAATAATTAATATTCTTACAGGTGGGTTCAGTCAACAAATCCAGAAAAGATAATGCGAGAGAGTTTAGACAGTGTTGTTGAATCTCACGATTGTGACTTAGTAACTACTGTTGAATCCAAAACTAGTAATCGAGAATGGACCTTTGTCCTAGAAACAACTTCATCTCTTCAAGCTGTGGCGTTACTCCAAGATACTTATCGTAATCATTTTTCCCTAACACATATTTTGGTTGATAATGGTTTACAACAAGTTGCTTTCGATATGGAACCACCAAATGATCAAGAGTGGGTATCTCAAGCTCAGCATCCTGTTTCTCAGTCCTTGTCTTCCAAATTAAGACATCAGATTAAAGTTTATTTTACAACAAATATTTATGGAACCTTTAGACAAGCAGTTGTGTTTGATTTTGGTCTTGGTCCTGTTCTGGTTAAACATCTTTGTGTAGACGTAATACCTGTGACAGATTGTGGTAAAGTCAAAGAAATTCACAAAGAATTAATATTATCCTCTATGGAACGGTGGAACCCAAATAATTCAAATATTGTGGAGTTTCAATCATCGATTGGACCTACTCTAGTACAGGATGATAGAGAAAGAGAGCAAAACTTACTTTTGAGTTATCCAGCACCTTGTCCATCTACTTTTTCATTAACTCATACCACTATTTCAGAGAAAAAACTTACAAGGAACAATTATAGAGCGAGAATTCATGAGTTATTATATGTTGAAGAACTTGCACGTTATGAACAAGTATTGATTTGATTTTTTTTTAAATATTTGGCTATTTAAATTATACAATATGTATTTTTTGATTTTAGGTGGCCAGATACAATTTAACTGCAAAATTGCAATTGGCTAGCTGCTATCTACTCTCACCTAGTGGTGTTGCTGCTAGTACAGCAAAATATTCTCATAATAATGAGTTGTTTGCATTATTACAACTCGGAACAGATGTATCTGAAGACACTTCTGCTGGAAGATTAATTTTAAATAATTGTACCACTGTATATCTTTCCCCAGCTAAAGGTAAAAAAAAAATTATTTGTATAATATTTAAATCATTATTTTTATCTTGTAATATTATTTCAGACAAAAAGTCATCTGATGAAAAACGAACTGTTCATGAAGCGCAAATTGAAGATAAAGGAAAAAACGTTATCTACCTTAGGTTATCTGCCAATACAGTTACTAGTCTTGGTCTTAAAGCAGATACAAATGTGAAATTTGATGTTCAGTTTCAACTAAATCGAATACCGTACTGTGAATGGCATTATGCTATCGATCATATTGCTGACTTCAAAATTATCTTTCCTGACACATTTTTGGAACCAATTATACCTTGGAGTCCAAAACGACAATGGGTAGAAATAATTGACAAAAAATTAAATGTAAAACAAAGAGAAGCTGTTATTGCTATTACAACTCCTACAAACATTAGTTTACCTCCAATACTAATTATTGGTTTGTTCATAAACTATTAAAGACATTCTTTTAAAAAAAGCTGAAAATATCTGTTTTTTAGGTCCATTTGGTACGGGCAAGACTTATACTTTAGCCCAAGCTATTAAACAAACATTGTTACAAGATAATACAAGGATCTTAGTTTGTACGCATTCAAATAGTGCAGCAGATTTATACATAAAAGACTATTTACATCCATATGTTGAGGATGGCCATACAGAAGCAAAGCCATTGAGGATATATTATCACAAGCGTTGGGTGTCCACTGTTCACAGTACTGTTCAAAAAGTAATAGAATCCAATATCTATAAATATATTTCAAAATTGCTTTATAGTATTTTCCAAAGACTTAATATAATCTTGTATTTACCTTATTAGTTTATTACACCTTAAAAAACCATAGTCAAGTTGATATTATTTATACCAATTTTAAAAAGGGCTTTGATTTTGTAAATCATGAGCTATTAATCCGTGTGCTTAGTGCTCCTGAAGCATAACCAAATCCCGAATTTAGTGAACCTCTTATATCCTGGTTTTCTTCTTATCTCCCAGATAGATAGGTATTGTGTAGTAAAAGTATTCAGTGTAAATTCTAAGATATTTAAGTCCTCTTCTGGTGTCCTGCTTGGTGGTCATCTGTCCCCAAAACTCTTTTTGTTATTTGTAAGTAGTGCTAACACAGTTTTGAATCATTGTAGACTACTTTGTTTTGCTGATGACATGATACTAAATATGCAAATAAACTTTCCCGATGATTACCTTAAACTTCTTGTTAATTTAAACAATTTTTACAAATGGTCTCAAGGGCTAGGCTTTACACTGAATCTCGATAAGTGTTATATTATTTCATTCACTAGGAAACATTCTGTAATTATTTCGCCCTAAGATTAAAAAATACTTGAAATTTACGTGTTGAAACAATAGTTGAGTTAGATTTTTAAGTTCAACAGTTCTCTTGATCCAGGACTGCATATCAGTATATGTTATAAAGCTTACAAGATGCTTGGGTCCATAAAGAGATTAGCTCACGACTAAGCTAGGACTATCTTTAAAAATTCTTTTTTGTTCACTTGTCTATCCTATTTTAGAGAATGCTGCTGTTTACATGGTTTGAAGTTGTTAAAAAACCAACGTTTTTATTAAAAAATTATAATTTTTATCCTTATAATTTTTTAAGTTTTTTACTTTTTGAACGACAACATAGAGTTTTAATTTCATATTCCAAAGCAGAATATTTTTCTAAGTATTTCAATTCATAAATATCGAATTTAGGGCTAGTAGTTTTTGAGTTATGAGTATTTAAAGTTTAGATTGGCAGAGTGAAGTGGTTACCCCACAAAATGTTTCTCCACTACTCCGCTTGTCTAAACTTTAAATACATATAACTCATAAACTACTCATCCTAAATTCGATTTTTATGTATCAAAATACTATCAAAAATATTCTACTTTGAAATATGAAATTAAAACTATGTTTTCATTCAAAAAAGTAAAAAACTTAAAAAACGATAAGGATAAAAAATATTTAAAATAATAATTTTTTAATAAAAACTTTGGTTTTTTAACAAATTGAAACCATGTAAAAAAATATTTTGAAAAAAGTAAATACTTTTCGAGATAATTAGTTACCACTTAAAAGAATCACCCTGTATATTAGTAATTAATTTGTATTTTTGTTATCTTGAAATTGTAACAGTAATTTAATTGTAAATATGTACATATCTAATTTTTTTTTTTGCCCATAAGTCTAATCTCGTAAATATAAATAAATAAAAAAAATTAAAAAAGTATCTTGGGTTATTTTCACAAGAGTGTATTATAGTGCAGATGTATTCAAACTGTGCGTTGCGGCTCCCAGGGGCGTTGCGAGAGTTTGCAAAGGGAGCCGCGTCAAAGCACCGAAAACCAACATCATACCTAGGTCCTGTATAATTATTATATATATTATTTGCAATCATTATTGAAATGAAAACGACACACCTTACGAATCGACCATTTGAAGTTTTATTTCTAGTACTAAAGTCACTGTTATTATCACCCATATAACATATCTCCCATATTGTATACGTGTGTTGTTTCAATTTTTCATAATAATTTGGGAGCCGTAAACATATTGTGAACACCCAAAGGAGCCGCGTGCTGAAAAAGTTTGAATACCTCTGTTATAGTGTATTATTGGTTAAATGTATGATGCAAATATTTTTATATTATTTATATTATTTAGATTAAAAATTGAATTAAGCTCCTTAATAAAGATGTCTCAATTCTTCCTCCAATTCACTGCATTCTAAATTCTTATACAAATCAAAAATTTAAACTGTATATTTTTAAACTAATTTGAAATTTCAAATCCTTATCATCCAAAATATTTATTAACATGATTTTTTTATACAACCTGGGAAACCCAGCTTTAAGTCTGATATACTGATATGTAAGATATGGAATAATTTAAACCAGTGATAATAAACTCATTCAAATATTTTTAAATATAGTTTGTCCATTTTAGTTTTTTTTCTAAGATTTTGATCAGAGTATGTTACCTTTGATATCTCAATGCTTGTATACAAATCTAGAACTTCTATAACTTATAAAATAAGAAATATAAATTAATATTTTATTTCAAAAGCCAATTCCTTATTGCTTCAAATATTGTACTTTTGACATAGTAGTAATATCTATGTTTTTATTGTTTAACAATCATTACATATTATATTATTATAGAGATAAATAGATTGTAATATTACTGTAATTATACTCCAAATATAATACAATTATTATGAAATGTATACTCAATTATTATCTTTACAGTACTGTATTTTGGATCAAAATGGTTCATTTAGACTACCGACTCTAGAAGAAATCCTTAATTATAGAGTGATAGTAGTGACATTAAGTATTTCTATGTTTTTGTCATCTGTTGGATTGAAAAAAGGTATATTTCTTGTATATTTTATAGCACTGATAATAATTACTAAAGAAATTTATTTTAGGACATTTTACGCATATTCTCTTGGATGAAGCTGCACAAGCTATGGAGTGTGAAGCTATTATGCCATTAGCACTTGCTAATACTGAAACACGGATTGTATTAGCTGGAGATCATATGCAGGTAATTTTGAATAAAAACTTTGTAAGAATAAAAATAATATTTAATTATTAAAAATTTTAGTTGAGTCCAGAAATTTTTTCAAAATTTGCAAAAGAAAGGAATTTACATGTATCACTGCTAGAACGGCTTTATGATCACTATCCTGGACAATTTGCTTCTAAAATATTGTTATGTGAAAACTACAGAGCACATGAAGCCATAATACATGTATGTTTCCATTTAGATCATGGTGGAAAGAATGTTTATTAACTTATATTTGTTCATTAGTTTACCTCTGAATTGTTTTATGAACAAAAACTTGTGAGCAAAGGCAACCAACCACAGCATGATAGCTTGTACCCTTTGACATTTTTTACAACTCGTGGAGAAGACATACAAGATAGTAATTCAACGGCATTTTACAACAATGCTGAAGTTTATGAAGTTGTTGAACGGGTTTCTGAATTAAGGAAAAATTGGCCAGTTGCATGGGGAGCGTTTGATGAACATTCTATTGGTATCATGACTCCTTATTCAGATCAAGTTTTCAGAATTAGATCAGAACTACGTAAACGTCGTATGGGTGGCATATCTGTTGAAAGAGTGCTCAACGTTCAAGGTAAATAATTATTGCATAATGTGTTACAAATTCTTAAGATTCTAGTTAAAGTGGTGTAGTGTTTAAAATATTAAATATCTTGATATATATTATATATCTAATTTTTTTAATGAACCCCTTCCATTAGAAATTCCTTTTTACACCACTGACTAATAGAATACACATTAATGCTGTTTTTATGTTTAGGTAAACAATTTAGAGCAATATTTCTGAGTACTGTACGTACTAGACGGACTTGTTTGGCCAATAATGTAGGAGGTGGTGAAAAATCTAACAGTGGTATAAACAAACTTGGCATGGATGATATGGACTATGGATTTTTATCCAACTCAAAGTTGCTAAACACTGCCATTACCCGTGCACAGAGTCTTGTTGCAGTGGTTGGAGACCCTGTAGCTCTTTGTTCAATTGGACGATGTAGAAAAGTCTGGGAACGGTTCATTCAAATATGTGATGAAAACCATAGTCTTAATGGTATCACATGGATTCATCTAAGAAATTTGTTAGATAACCTCGAACTAAAAAAGTCATACATTTTGAACCCTTTGGCTCCAGAATTTGTACCCAGGCGTTACCAACAAGAGTCTTATATAAAAATTCCTCAATCCTTGGCAACTTTTAATGCAGCTATACCACCACCACCCATTAGGTTTTCTCAACCACCACCTTTATTTTCTTCACCCATATTTCCATTCCCATTGTATATACCTTCTATTACTCAACCACCTCCGCCAGCTTTTATTTCTCTACGACAACCAATCATAAATCCTTCCCAAATGTGGCCACTTGGTCCATTAACAACAACTGCTCCAAATCTTTTTCCGAGGCCTATACTCCAGCCACCAATACAAAAACCAAACGATGAAGAAATTCGGCCTCCGCCAGGTTTGGTACCTCCACGCAACCCAGGCCTAGTTCACTTGGTTCAAAATGGACATGCTGACCTTCAATTTGTCCAGAATACTGCTGGAGTAACTCCTGTAAACTTGCCTTCTCCAAATATGATTGTACCAAACACCAACTTGATGGGACTTCAAGATCAATTCAACAAAATGAATATGTCATCACTACAACCATTTGCAATGCAACATCCTTCACTGGTACAACCGTTCAATATTAGGTCAATGGTTGATATGAACAATAAACATGCTGAAACAATTACAGCACAACAGACACAACGAAACAATGATCGATCAATGCTTGAGGTATATTTTTACTTGTGAAAACAATTCTATCTTATTTTATTTTATTTAAACAAATAAAACTCATTATTTCATTTATTTTATTCTAGGGTATGTTGCCGCATAATATTAGTATAGAAGAAATGATGACTTCTCAGACAAAACAAGTGGAGTGGCTGAAATTTCTAACAGACAACGGTGGTGCTCTAATGGGACAAAAGTATGTGCAAAATCTAGTTCTAGAAAATTACGTGAATATTTATTTATTTTTTTATTTTATGTTGTAGGTTTATTGAACTATTGCGGTCTCAAACCCAGTACAAAAAATCAACTATTCAACAGCCGCCGCCTATTCAACAACCACCTCCAAATATTCCATTACAAATGAATGTACCTCCTCCAGAAATAGGAAATAGAGTTCCTGATGATTTGTTAAATATTTTGATTCAACAACAGCAAAATCAAAAACAGCAAACTAATCATAATGGTTTTGGGAACCCATCACAGGTAAATTTAAGTTAATTATATAAAAATATACATTTAAATATAAATTTTAAAATTATTTTGTAGGGAGTTCCACATTTAGATGGCAGTGGAACAGATGATATGTATAAACCATTGAGTAATCAGTTTACTCTCGGTCAACAACATTCTAATATTGAACAAATTGATCGAACACCACTATATAAACGACAAGCACAACCTAATGGCAATATAATGTTACCAATGAATGGTGATCGTCAGGCATTATCTCCTCAATATCAGGGTATGTCAACATATGCAGATGCATGTAGACAATCACCAATGGTTGAAGAACGGAAAAATCCTGTAGATAACCAGTTTGGCAATGACCCTCAGTGCAATAATGCATTTTATAATTTTTTCAATTGAATGCATTTGTATTAAAAATTTTGTCTCTGTAATTTTTTTCTTGAATTTTTGACCTAAAATAATTTATATTATATAAATATCAGTAATTAAAAAAAAAAAATTAAAAAAAAATATTTGTATCATATTTATATTATTCTATTGTGCATAGTTTGTAGTGATTGTATTTTCGAATATTGTATGAATATATATTATAATATTATATAATTAAACTTATTCATATAAAACTACACTTAATTTTAACAATTTTCAATATGATATATTTCGGATGAACAATTTCATGTTTAATATAGGATCATGATCACCTATGATAATACATTCAATTACAAAATTTCTTCTGAAAAATGCATGCATGAATGAATAGCAATTGTAATATTTTTCCATGTAACTATTTAGATATTGTATATGATCAAATATTGGCTATCTTGTAAATAAATTGTATTTTATTGATTTTTTCTGTATAATGAAGTATAAATGTATAACATTATTATTATTATATTAAAATTAATATTATAAACCTTTACCATAAAACCATGTACCTAAATATATATATATATAGAATAGCATGTCAAATTACGGTTTTTGTATCTGTGTAAATTTATTATACATCTAAAATTAAACATAAAATATTCACTAGTAATATTAAACATATTATGTGTATTTATTTTTATCAGGGTTAGGTTAGGTTAATACTAACAATTAAAATTGTTATTAAGCCCATAGGCTCAATAATAGTGTTTGAAATTTGAAAGGGCTAAAATTCAAATAATCTGTATCGGATTTTATGGAATAATGAAACTTTTTATGTTTTGAGGGAGTGGGTAGGATAGGAAGAGCTTTAAAACGGTTAGGAGAGCTTTGAACACTAATCCCCAATATCTCTGCCTATTATTAAACCATGATTATAGATAACAGATAAGGTATATTTACACTTTGATGTTTAAGTTATGAGTACGATTGATAATAACTTGTCTAACAATATAATGATAATATTATTTAAGCATAAGTTTAATATCAAGTTCTTTGAATCTTTGATATCAATCATTGATCTTTATTTTTAAGCTTAAATCTAGTTCATGATTTATAGGCTTAACATTTAAGGGCCATTCTTACAATGCTCGGTTAGTGCCTGATAACACTAACCGGAAGAATTTATCATGAGTTAACCGATAGAATTCTACCGGTTAGTCTTAACCGACACTTAACCGGACATTGTAAGAACGGCCCTAAATCGTATTATACCTAAATACCTAATACATTGTATCATATTAAAATAGGATAATATCACAGATTATATAATATGTGATCATGAACTAAGATATATCTTAGTTCATGGTGATGATATGGTATCAAGCTATCAACTATCAATAAATTGACAACCATAATTATAATTTAAAAAAGTTGTATGTAATATTATCACAATTAAATTTATATACACCTTAAATATGGGTAACATAATACAAGAGTAAGTTCTCACTCTGATATTACCACAGAATATATGAAATAATAATAATAATAATTTCATATATCTGTGGATATATGCATAAACTTTGACTTTTGTTTATCTGAACGTGATAATATTGAAACTGATTACATAGGTATCTGATATCGTTGATTTAGATGACAAATAATTATTAAATAAGATGAAATTTTGTATAATATCCATTATCCGCTAAAAATTGTAACTGTTATATATTATTATATTTTATAAATCAATATAATTACCCAAGTGTTTTAGCTTATATTAAGGAAAAAGAAAATGTTTAAAAATTTTGGAAGAAACAATATATTGTGTTTATGTAGACGTTATTATGTCAGGTAATAATTTTTCTTTAAATATATAAACATATTATGTACATACAACTATATGGCACAACACTACTAATTCTGTTGTTGTTTACCTCATTATTTGTGAACTCGAATTTATCGACACAGTAATTTTAGTCTCTGAATTAAATATTTAAGTTTTAATGGAAAATATGTTTCTTATTGATATTGTGGATGTTTTTGTCATCATTAGATTAATAGAAGTGGGTCAGTTAAATGTACCAAAGCCTATTGAAAAATATGAAACTGGTCAGTTGTTTTTTCACCGGATATTTGGATATAGAGGAGTGATATTGTTTCCATGGTTAGCCAGAGTATACGACCGTGATGTTGTCATCAAAGCAGAAAAGTAGTACTTTGTACTTATTATAATATATTACCACTAAGCTATTGAAATATTACATGTTAAATGCTAAAATAAACTAACTTATTTTTTTTTTTTTTTTTTTTAGCGCAACAGGAAAAGATATTAAAGGAAAGACACATACGTATTATCAAACTTTGATAGATGAAAGAGATTGCCCATTTATTGTAATTTAATTTTAAATACTTATCCAAATTTGCATTAATGGCTTAATATTTTGAAAATATTTTTTAGAGAGCACAAACAGAAGCTGTAACTTTTCTCGGAAATCAGGATACCAGTCGTAGCTTGTATGCAATACCTGGTCTAGATTATGTAGCTCAGGAAGATATACTTCCATACACAGCAACTGAAAAACAACCATTACAACATGAGCTTTTTGATAAATTTCTCATGTATTATCCTAATAAAGGTAAATGATTAATATATTATTATTATTATGAATTATAATTATACTATTTATATTATTATGGGTAAATGTATTTCTTGAATTTAAATTATTGTTTGTACTGGACACTAGTAGAGTTCACTTGATTATTTTAAAATACATTTTAGATTTATTTCATTTCTTTACATAATATTCACTAATCACTATACAATTTTGTTTCAATGTAGAACCACCATTTGGAGCACAAGAAACTCTTCGGTCGTGGCAAAAAAAAAATCATCCTTGGCTGGAGTTGTCGGATGTTCATAAAGAAACTACGGAAAATGTTAGAATCACAGTAATACCATTCTACATGGGCTATAGAGAATCTCAAACCAATTCTGTGTACTGGGTGAGTAATATCTAAAAGATTTTAATCATATGTGATATTTAGTTATAACCAGTTGATTAATTTATGTTAAGTGGAGATATTGTATACGATTAGAAAATTTGGGTGAACAAAGCGTTCAGCTAAGAGAAAGACATTGGAGAATATTTAGTTTATCTGGAACATTAGAGACTGTACGAGGAAGAGGTGTTGTGGGCCAAGAACCTCTACTCTCAAAAAAATCACCAGCATTTCAATATAGCAGTCATGTCAGCTTACAAGCTCCTAGTGGTCACATGTGGTTAGTTGTTATTTTTACGCTTAATGATATTATAATTTTATATCAATATACTTTTTAGATAAATTACATTAAAACAACATAGGTATATCTTTTTTTAAGATTTTTACTGGTTATTATATCACAATATTTGTTTAAGTTAAAAACTATTTATATTCCTAATACTTAATAATTCAATTTTAAATAAAAACAATGGCATTTTTTTTTTTTTTTTTTTTTATTGGTCTTGAAATTTACAAAGAATTTCCGCTTCGACAACTATGGGCCATTAGCATTGGATTAATTTATATAATTAGAAAGAAAGAAAAAAAAATTTGTTAATTTTAATATACAAAATAAATATGTAAATTTTTGGACATTTTGTGTCTTATAATTATGTGCATGTCAAAATTGTTGTTGTTAACTTATAATAACTTTAATATTTGAGATTGTTTGAAGAAATGTATCGTTTTTGTTTCGTTTTCAGGATTTGGACCTAGACTTTCTCCAATGTCGTGGCTTATGTTTAATTCATCTCTGGTTTTTTGGTATTTTCTACATTCTTCGAATATGTGTTTGATGGATAGTGAGGTGCCACATACTTGGCATATAGGTGGGTCGTCTTTTGCCATCAAGTATCCGTGTGTCATTTTTGTGTGACCAATTCTGGCTCGATTTAGTTTTTTTTCATTTGTGATACTTATGTTTGGGTTTCTTTTCCATCTTTTCACTGTCTGTTTAATTTGGTTTAGTTTATTTGTTTGTTTGTTCCATATGTTTTGCCAAAGGGAGGTTGTGATTTATTTAATTTGTTTTCTAACATCTGAGTACTGAGCAAAGTTAATGTATTGTGCGTCATTTGAGCGGGAAGCTAGTTTAGCTTGTTTGTCTGCCTTTTCATTGCCATCAATTCCTATGTGTCCAGGTATCCATACAAGGATTATGATATTGTTCTTTCTTTTTGCTTCTTCAAGTCTGTTCTGGATTTGTATTGCTATATCACTAGGATTAAATTTGTTTTTTATACTAATGATGGAGCTTAACGAGTCACTTAGAATAATATATTTTTCATTTTTATTTATATATTTGATTTCCAGTAGTATAGCCACTGCTTCGGCTGTATATATGGAACATGTTGGTGGTAGTTTAAACGAAGTCTGCAGTAGATTGTTTTTTACTAAGGCTATTCCAACCCCTTCATTATTTTTGGATGCATCAGTATATATTTCTTGAAAATCAATAAGATGTTCAATATTGCTTTTTAGAACATTTTTTTATATATTCGGGGGGGTGTTTTCCTTGTGTAATGTGTTTAGTTCAATGTTAATGTTGTATGTGCTTGTGGCTTGTCCAAGGTGGGCTTATTATTTTTTCTTTTTTTATTATTTCTGGTATTTTAGAATAGTCTTGATTATTGTGTAGTTCTAGTATTCTTTTGTTCTCTGATGTTGGTTTATTTGCTAATCTGGATAGTCTGGCTGCAATGACATTTTTATGAGTTGGCTGATAGGGGTAAATTCTATGCTGTTCTTTTTTATTCTCAACTATACTGGTCAGTCAAATTTTCCCAATTTTAATACCCCTCTCCTTCCAACAACTATACATTTGGTTTTAACATTTTGGTATTTCAAAATTTCTAAACGTCCATTATTTGCAATTCAAATTAGAAATCTAAAAATGTGGATTGACTGATCTCTTTAAAACAAATTCTAATCAGGTTTCTGAAATATTATCGCATTATTAGGTTAGGTCTCAGAACATTAAAATGAGCATAAATTGTTTACCATTCATTCGCGCAATACAGAGCCTGTGACTTGTACCATATGCACGCGGGAGTGCTATGCTATTTCTTTTACTCACGGTCACACATACTAATGATCACTAACTAGTCGCATGTTTACAACTCCAGCATTCATCCATACAATTTAAAAATTGACTAATTCAGACTCTTTTAAAACTGTTCTAAAATTTTATTATGTACCTATAATAAATATTAATAACATCCTTATTATTACATCGACCTGTTTATAAACTATAAAAAATAAGATTCAAATTCATAACTTAAGAGGACATGATACCCGTATTTGTTGTCCCCAACTTAAAAGTACGTAACATAGTAAAAACTGTTTAGTGTAAGTTAGAACCACTCAATCTGTACTCTTAGTAGAAACGCCAAAAGTTTATGTCAATATTTTCTGTGTCATAGTGTTTTTATTTGTTTGATGTCATTTATAAAAAAAAATTATAATACTTTTAAAAATCTAATATTATTAAGTTTTCCAAACTTCAATCACTTATGATATATAGGTCTAATCGAAAAAATAAAAATATTGAAACACATTTAAAATTCTCCTTTTTTCATGGTGAATATTTGGTTTATTAATTATAACTGTAGACTTCTCGGTTCTTTCTCGCCTGAAACAGTTTTTTTTATGTTACGCATTGTAAGACGGAGACAACACATGCGGGTATCATGTTCTCTTAATCTTAATTATTATTATTAATATTATTATTTTTATATAATTATGTACCCTTACTAAATCACTAAATAGACAATAGTATTTATATTAAGAATTTAGATTGTACTAATCACTTGATACTATTATATGCACTCTGTATTTAAAAAATACATGTAATTGATTTTGTTATTTTTAGGGGAACATTTCGAATGGAACGTGAGGATGGACATTTATTTGATTGTCGAATACCTCCATTTTCTCTAGAGAGCAAACCAGATGATAAGGTTACATTTAATACTGTATAAGAACAATTTTAAATGATTATAGTTATTATTATATTTATTGAAATTAGTTTTGTTTAAAAAATCCTCAATATTAGTTTCTAGACCGTTAAATGTTGAGTGATCCATTCTTAAGCCACTGGTGACTGTTTCATCTTCCCTGTGTGGACAATCGTCCTGAAGATCGCATATCCATCGCTGAACTATATATAAAAATTATTCAAATACTGAAGAAATAAATAAATTACATATATATTTGTAAAAATAATTTTTTTATATATACATGAATATGTAATTTTTTTATTCTAAATTCTGTAAACTGATTAGTGTAAAAACCAACTGTTACACATATTTATCAGTGTCATCTTTGCAGTTCTAATTTCATCACTGAATGTGTAGAACGCTTAACATTCTTACCAATTGCAAAAATTTAAAATAATTATTTTAATATATACATTTTTCAATATTTAGTCTTTTGAGTGTAGAAATCACCAATTCAGGTTATTAACCTACCATATTTCGGCTGAAATTGAATATTTGAATTCTTAATAGCTCAAATTGCATTAAAATACAAACATATTTAATACATTTTTACGGAGTATCTTTTTTGCTTAATAATAATATTACGTGATTACTTTATTAATTAGTCAAATTTAGAAACAATGACAATTGTCATGTATACTTTATAGATGACTCCTACATATTTAAATAATTTTTTAATGTTTTTTCAGGATTGACGTGAATGCATAATATATAAATATAATTATTATTATTTATAAGGTTCATTAATAAGCAGGTTACTGATGATAATTTGATATGATTTTGTCCGTGTCATTGCGAAAATAATATTAAATTGTCAGATTTATAAAATTTAATGTTAATTACCTAATATGTTTTCTAATACTATACTTATATAGTAAGTTATATGTATATAATAAATATATAATTTTGTTCAGTTAAAATATGCATTGATCAATGTACATTGTACAAATTGTACATGTATACAAATTTAAAATACAATCAAGCAACACATTACAGAAATAAAAATAAAATTTTTTAGTTTCTTTGATTCTGTATTCTGTAACGAACTAAAATTTTCAATTACTTGTAGTATATTAAGACGTATCATTTTTTATATTAATACTTTTGGTTTAAGTAAAAATCTATTAGCTAATTTATTTGTTGAAATCAGAAAAAATTTAATTTTTCTTGGGAAATTTAAACAATATCTGTTGATTATTAATCTATTGAATGAAGTGATTAATAATATATATGTATATACCTATTAATTGTCAAGATATTATAATGTTTAGTTAAAATCTCAATAAAAAAAAAAGATAAATGTATTGATTTTAAAATGATGTTTTTTTTGGTCTGTCATTTACCTTTTCACTTTTGTAACAGTAGATATCGCTAGATTTTCTACTACAGCATATTTTATAGTAGGAAAGTAAATCTAGTTGGTCCTTTGAGGATAGGAGGAGATACCAAAGATAAAAAATTCTTAGCATTTTCAAAAATGTCGGGAAAAATAAAAAAAAATTAAGAAAATCACTTAAAAGGAAACATTTACACAAAACTAGTTTTTAACAAAATAAATTCAATTTTTTTTATAGAATTATTCAAAAATGAATAACCCTAAATACTTTAAACTATTATTATTATATTTTGACTTACCCATTTATAAGCATGAAGAATTTTAGATTTTATTATTTATTATTTATTACCAATAAATAACTTTGCTCGAACATGAAACTTGAAAATTTAATTCAAGTACCTCGTAATAGTTCTAATAGTTGTTATCTGTGTAAATAAAAAAGAAGTTTGATCTAATCCAAAATATTTTTGTGACATTAAAGATAGTATTTAGATTAAATTCGTTAAAATCATGAATATTTGTTCCAATGGTATTTATTTTTACATAGCTATGTTATTTATTTTTTGTTTCTTATTATTATATCGATTAATTTAATAGCAAATTGTATTTAACTAAATTTAACTATTTTGTTATGTATTCAAGAGTTACGCACTTGAAATTAATAAATAATAATAATATTTCATATGTTCTAATTACTACTAGGTATAACAAAGTAATGAATGACATTAGGTAATTTTGTTATAATGTTTGACCTTTGTCAATTGGCAATAACACAAAATATAGGTCATGAAAAAGGAAAAGCAGTTGAACACTCAAACTAAGTAGTTAAAGTATTGATCTAAAAAATAAAAAAAATATTTAAGGTTGCTTAGGAATAGAATATGAGTTGTCAAATATTGAATACATAGACATAATGTTATAGTTTATAGTCATACAGTAGGTACTGAACCTATAAACGTTATTACTTAAGTAAGCATGCAACTATGCATTATCCACAGGGCCTGATTAACCAATAGGCTAAATAGGCTACAGCCTAGGGCGCCAAATCAGTCAACGTTAAATTTGGGGTGCCACAATATAATTTTGAGGTAAAAATCAACCCTAGCCTACTGGCGACCAACTCCTTAATCAGGCCCTGATTATCCAAATACCTACTACTATATACCACAAAATATGAAATAATATTTTACAATAGAATTTAAGTATTTGTTTAATGTTTTAACTTAAAATGTTTTTAATTTATTTTCATTGATTACTATTGAATATATTTTACACATTACTACATTATACAACATTTACTTAGTTTCTACCTTATATATCACATTATCACCTCTTTAAAATCAATTATTTTTATGTTTTTTTTTTTTCTAAGTGGTTTTTTATATTGTTGATGCCGTTGATGGAGTGTTTTTGTTGCGATGACTTACACTTCACATACCACTTTAAAACCATCATAATTCATAATATTTTTTTTTTTATTTTACTCAAAGTTTTCCAGTGTTATTTATAATATAGAGGGGCTAAAGCCTATTATATTTCTGATATATAACACATTATGTCATTAGAATATATTATATTCTAAAAATGTAACTAAAAAACATTTACGAGATGGGGAGGTTGCCCCATTCTATTAATATATTATTATGAGTAGGTAAATCAAAAAAATTAAATTATATATATTTTGTAATTAATACGAATTTTGGAAAAATAACTTTTAAACTAAAAAAATTATTTTTATAAAACTTATTAAAAAATTTAATACACATAAACCTTTTTTCAATGCATTTATATAAAAAACAATATAATATAAAACAAACCTTTGCTTGCATCTCTTGGCGACTTGGCATAAGGTAATTAATAATTATATACTTGTATAATATTTAATTTTTTAAAGAAATTTCATTTAAATTATTGCATTTAAAAATGACTCTCGTCAGGAATATATATTATTAACTAATTTAAATAAAATTTAGTAAATTTTGATTTCCAGTAGTTTGATCTTTGGGTTTTAACTATCGTCATGAAAGACTATAAAAAAACAAAGTAGGTGAAGCAAAATACCAATAATTTGATATTAATAATATTAATTTTAACTATAATATAAGCAAATTGTGATTTTTGAATTTTTCATACTAATTTCATCTTGAATAATACGCACTATAAGTACCAGGGAAATATATGGCCACAAGATTGATCTTAGATTACTAACAATAAGAGAAGAAATTGAGGCAATGAGACAGAGAAACTTAAAAACAATATTCTGGTATAATATTATGAAATAACAAACACAAGCGCATAGATTCCTGGTACAATAGTGACGCAATCATCGAACTGCTACAGCCTACGGACGACATTTTCGATACCGAGATTTTCCTAACACACACGCAACATAGGATTTTTTTGCCAAACGTACCAATTGATCTAATGAAATCACAATGTTTCTAAAAACAGATTTGAATTTATCGTCATTTCTTCAAGTCTACTTGACAACGACTTCCTACATTTTTGATGTTATCCCCTAAATTCCTAAAAACGTTATTAAAAAAGAGTATAGTAAAACAATTGTTATATTTTAATTTTTAGAGAAGTTGAAATCAAAAAATCAAAAATATGGGAAATGGGAAAGTTGATCTCAAGTAGGAAGTAGACCTATCATCAAAGCTAAATCTATTTTCAGAATTCTTATCACTCACTTTATTATTTGGTATGTTTGACAAATAATATGACTAAAATCTTATACTGCGCGTGCATTAGACAATACAGAAATCATGGTATCAAATCCCCATAAATAGTTAAATGTTATTTTATTATTTAATGTAACTAAAAAAATTTTTTTACGGATACAATCAAACATGCATTAAGCGTAGGTAAACTATTAAATTTTTATTTATGTTCAGATTCTGAGCATAATATGGATTGAGGAATGAATGTATTGTATTTACAATGATGTGTGTATTTTCGACATTATTGACTTCTGTATATTTTTTCTGAAATTCATCAAAATCATGAAAAATTTTAAATTATTTTTCAGTTATAAGCTCATAACAATTTTTCTTTTGATAAATACATAAAAAAAATGAATAGATAATTCACTACAAGTTTTGTTGGTATCTTATAAGTTTTAAGTGTTAGGTTTTACGATATTGAATATTCAAAAACAATAAGAATCGACAAATTCCTATTAATTGATTTTTGAAACTTTTTGTAATTCAAAAACGAATAAATTCATAATCATTATTAAATCCCTTGAAAAACACAGGCCCCTTAAAATGGTCGGGCCCCAGGCAGCAGTCCCTTCTGTCCTGCCTTCCACCAGTCCCTCGAACTGACCTTTTGACCAGGATAATAATTTCGAAAACCAAATTGCTGCTACAATTCAGCGTGAATCCCTTGATTGAGTTGACCGTATAGTTCGTCGGTAGGTCTCAAATTACTTACCTATATTATATTGTCAAAAGCAATTTTATTTTATTCGATATGTGACCAGTTGCGTAACAAGATGGAAAAGGGCCCGGGGACAGTAAATAAATTAGACCCCTTAATTCTATCTATAGGAAAAACCACATTATACGTTATATTGTTGTTTAAAATATAAATACCACTGTAAAACCATTAATGAAAATAATAAACTGATAATTAATTGATACTCAAAATAAAAATGAAATCCATTTAATTACTAAAAAAAATTTTAAATATTAACATTTTACTATAATAAATTTATTAATTATTAATTCTTTCTAATCAAATAAGATAAAATAAAGTCTATCAAATCAAATTTATAACCTTTTAGTTTTTACGAGCTTTAATATTAGCAAAGTGATCTATCACTTTACTTAAATCCAATTTTGAAGCTGCCTCGTTTGAAACTGCAATCAATGATAAATATTTGAGTCGATCTTATCCGGTACTATTTCTAAGATAATTTTTGATTATTTTTAATTTGCTGAAGGATCTTACAGCACCTGCTGTAGTTATAGGAATGGTAGGTATATAAAATAGTATAATTTCCATGAACACTTCTGTTATATCCTTATATCACTCCAAATTTGGTTATTATATCCTTGCATAACTGATAAATATTACACGTCTCAGTTAATTCAGGGAAAGTGAGATGGTAAACATTGAGAAACTGTGGCGAAAAATGGCCCTAGTACATCTTGCTTTGAAACTGATCACATTTTTGCAACTGAGTTCTTTCGTCAATGCTATGCAATAGTTTTGGAGTTAAAAAATTAAATATTTTGCTGACTTTACTCATACCAATAAAACGCGTATTTAATTGAGTGATAGTTATGTCGTACGGTACGACTCGTACCTATTATTAAAAATGGTTATTTTAAATATCTCTTTTCTGTTACTAAATCGGTGATCAGAAGCTAATTCGTCAAAATGTTTTTTAATTTTGCTTTGTCGTTTTACTTGAAAATGAAGATCAATATCATATTATTTGCTTGCAGTTTCTGTGGCCTGATTTCTATGTACGTCCCAATCGTCTCTTTTATTTACAAACCTTGGTGGCCGTTGTGCGATAAGATAACGATTACTCTGTAGTCGAACACTGATCATTGCATATTGTGTGTATTTATAGGTATAAAATATTCATATTAAATTTATAATATTAAATTATCATATTTAAAATATCCATCCTTTTTTCAATTTTATTTCAATTATTTTACGGATGAACGGATGTATTTTTAAAATTTACCAAGAGGGGTTCCAGGGAGCACTGCCCTGCTTTCCCCGATGATATCTACGCAACTGTATGTGACCCTACACCTGACATCAAAATTTTGAAGTGATCGCTGCGCAGGACGCGACGATCGATACCACAATAATTATTATAAATTATTTAACGACGTAGCACGTTCGTTACAATTTTGAAACGTTTTTGTGAAGAGGTAGGTAATGAATAAATCAACATTTCGATTCATTATGTTTAATACAATTAATTTATTTTTTTTTTATTATTGATCTAAAGACATCGGCGACAACGGCCATTAGTCTTTAGATCAATAAAAAAAAAAAAAAAAAATTAAACGTTTATTACTATAATATAAGCACAGATTATTATAATCTGTGCTATAGCCTATAAGTATTAATTAAGTTACAATACTATAATAGACGCACAGTCGTAAACTCACAATATTTCGACTGACGCAAAAATTTCTCCAAAACTTTTAAGTTCTCTACCCGTATTTATATGAGTTTTATCAATGACGTACGAACGGCGATCGCGTGATATGCCTATTTTGCTAATATTACTCCTTTTTATTGTCAGCTTTGCATTTTTTGGTACAAATTTTTTAAACTTGTTGTTTTCACCTTTCATCTAGGCTTCTAGATTAAATATTAATAATAACTATTTTCACTAATCATACTACTAGATCATAGATTATATTATATTATATGCATAATTAATAATTATACATAACTTGACTATACTATTGTTGGGTTTACTACATATTATTATGTGTAATGTATATTATTTTTTAATAATATTATAGACTACGATTCAATGACTTTTTTATGATTATTTTATTATTTATTGTTTTGCTTTAAATATATCTTTTGTATTTATTAGCTATATTATATCGTTATATAATTAATAGCTATAGTATTTATAAAACAGACTTTTTTTCTCAGAAACTTTTTTTCTGGGATCATAATATTCAAAATGTAACTTTCTATTCGCCGACAGGATATTCTATTCGTAAACTTCGTTGCTCGATGGTTATTAAAAAAGAATATTTAAAATTTTTTTTTTATTTATACATAAGGTGATATGGTTGTTAGATTACAAGGACAGGTGCTGAACGGCTTGATTGAAGGGGACTGGTGTCTAAGCGACACTACTTCACAGAGGTTACAGAGGTACTACCTATTTACTATTTAGTGTTAGTATATTAATTATTAATTAAATATTAAATATATAATTGCTAGGTATTAAAATAATTTATTTTACAATAAGTAGTACAGTACTACAGTAGGTTGAATATATTCAGGGGCGGACTGGGAGGTGAACGGCCAAGTATTCTACTGTCGGCCGTCGGGGCCGGCACTACCCGTTTATACCATCCTCTATGAATAAGATAATATTTATAATACCTACATACTTTTTCGGGTATTTATTTATCAAATGTATTAGGCGGTACTGCCGTACTGGATTGTGCATAAACACCAAAAAGATAACTTGTTTGCACACTACGAAATCAATTTTTGATTCGAAATCTTCACTAATTTCTAAATCCATGTTTAATACCTAATTATAGGCTAGAGTCATAACTAGAGACGAATTTTATGCATTTGCATGGTGATACTAAGCACATGCACTTATAAAATTGTTTGAAATGTCGGCGATTCAGACTTTATTGAATCCGTAGACCAATTTTAATTTTGCATATAAATGCATATTTGGTGGGTCGGTGCACTATAAACTTTGGGGTCATTTTTTAACAAAAAAAAAAAAAAAAAATAATAGGTACATATTTAACAATAAAAAGTTCAATCCATTTATTTAATTATAATAGACATTTTATTAGTTATTACTTATGAAAAATATCTTTTATTTATGGTAGCAAAGTATGGAATGGGAAGGGGCCCTTTAAATTTGGGGGCCCTGTGCTAGTGCACCGCCTGCACATGCGTAAATCAGAGCCTGGATACAATGTACATTATATTATTATAAACTACCGCTAGTTCGACCACAGAAAAGATTAAATCTATTCTGTGGTTCGACTACGAAAAATTAACTTATTAGTTATTACTGTATCGTTTTAATAGCCGGCAACCGATAGCAGTAGGTAGTCTTAAACTGTTTGGTATTAAAAATTTAAAAATATATTTATAATTAATATACTAATATTATCAATTGATGTTCATGAGCCCCTAGCGGCCCGGCGGCCCATATATTGAGCCGGCCCGGTGTGCTACGGCACACTAGCACACTTGGCCAGTCCGCCCCTGAATATATTTTTCACCGAAAACATTGTATTTGAAAATCTAACTTTAACTTCTGTATAGTTGGTAGTCCAGAATATGTGCGGGTGGTTGTTGTATTAATTGTTATCTGTTAAAAATGTTTGATAGCAAACTGTTTATTGATTTGATTTTAAGTGATAAGATATTACAAACGCCAAACACGGTCAAATTTGAAATAAGTTCAAAATATCTAAGATATAAAATATAAATACTGAGATGTAATACACTAATACTGCATTTAGTTTTTAACTCTTTAGTTAAGTTATACTAAATCACTTTTTTTAACTAGTTAATTATATCTAACATATTATAACTGTCTGGTTGATGATTAAATCAAAAAAAAAAAAAAATGTATAATATACATGTGATTGGACTGTTTGGACAATTTATGGAATTATTAACAATTATCTACATTTATTAATCCATTACTTGAATCAAAATCAAAATGAGTACCAAAATCGAATTTACCATAAAGCAAAAGACTGCTTTTGATCCCAAATGGCTCGCAATAGAACTTCATGAAGCATTGGACGAAAAACAACTTACCAATTATTGGAATGAAATGATAGAAGATTCTGAGCTGATCCCTGTGGACAATAGCAATTTATTGCATTCAAAAAAAGGTTTAACATTAACATGCCCTTTGTGATTTAATGTATACATTTTATATAAAAATAAACATTCGTTTTCCTTTAGTAGACCCATCTGGACGATATTATATTGGTCTTTGGGCAGTAAACTGCCCATGCAAAGATGACCCAACTGACAAGGTATGTAACTGTATTACTTGTAAATCTGATGATGTCAGTGAAACACTCAAGTCCAAACAAATGTTTGAATCTCTAATGTGGAAACCGAATTGTAGTAAGTTATTCTAATATATACATATATAACAACATGTACCAGGATTTTAATTTAATATTTTTTGTTAGATAAAGATGATGTAAAATCATTGATATCTGTATATGCGGCTGAACAAAGAAAACTATGTGAAGATATTTGTTATTCTACATTATTTTTCAATCGAACACAACTTCGGATGGCTATTGCTTCCCGTTACTTTGGTGCTTTTTATAGAGATTCTTTTTTTCAATCTAATTCAAATACTCAAACACAGTCGACAATGATACACCAAAAGTGTGAAAATTCCATTAAAATAAAAAAGTAAATAGTATTTTAACAATGTTTATTATTATTTATTAATATTATTTTACATTTTTTAGCAATACTAATGATGATGAGAAAATGTCTTTATTTGCTAAAATTGGTACACAGACTGCAATAAACTTCTCATTTGGATTTCTAGTCAGCACTTGGCGATCAGGAAATAATTCTGATTTATGCACGCAAATGCTTAAAGACTCATTAGAAGCACTGCAATGTATTCCAGAAGATTACCTTGTAGATGAAAGCAATGTTCCTACTTTCTGGATTGAAACTCTAGAAAAATCATCAAAGTTCCTATTTCAAGTAGTCAATGGGTATTATAAAATTAATATATTTTCTTAATCTCTACAATATTATTTTAATACAAATTTTATATTGCATTTTTAGAAATATAAATGTATCCAAAAAAGAAAGCGTTAATGTAAATCACATTCCAAATACTGACAGACAATTTGCTTTGTGTCTTTCATTAGAAATAGGACTACAAAAAAAGTCACTTAGTCAAATATTACAGTGTATACTTATGTTTTTTGAATTAGGATTACACTGTGACAAGTAATTCTTATTTTTATCTAATCATATTTTGAATAATATAACATCCATTTTAAATTTTTAGGATTTACAGTAGACATTTACATAATTTATTAACAATAACACTTCGCCGATTAAATTGGGTAGTAATTAGAATTCAAAACAATTTCAACTATGATGTGAATGATTCAAAAAAAGTATTCATTTTTTCTTGCATTGTTTAATTATACTGTTATAATATATATTTATTAAATTATTTTAGGATAATGTCACAAAAAGTTTTTTAAGACTAAATGGTGATGCTAATAATCCAGAACCTACTGGAATGAAACAAACAGCTGTAATGATTTTAGCATTTTTAGACCAAATAGCTGTCACTTACTTAACGCTTCAAGTAATATAAACTCAATAATATTATTCAAATTTAAATTGATTAGTAAAATTTAAAACTTTTAAATTATAGCAAAAAGTACATGAGATTAAAAATAAAAATAATATTGTACAGTATTGGGGTAAACAATTTTATCCTGAAACCAAAAAAAAAGTAATATCCACCCTTGAGCGTTTGCATGTTGAGTCTGTGGTGTGTTCAAGAAACGAAATTTTGGTGGTAACGACCAGTGGAACTTTACATTTTATTAGCTATTCAATTGATTCATTGGTAATTTGAATTTTTATATTTAATTTTTAATATTTTTTTCAAATAATTAAAAAAATCAAAAATTATATGATTAGAATTTTGAAGAAAAACAAATGATGAATGTGCCTATTAAATCTGTTGATGTTTATGATGAAACTTACTTGGCAGTTACTCAAAAAGGAGAAGTGTACTCTTGGGGTGCTAATGAATTTGGCTCTTTAGGCCATGGTCAAAACTATTCTTCTTTTCCTACTCCAGAACCAATTGTAGCATTTTCTAAGGTTATAGTTGTTATGGTTTCATGTGGAAAAGATTTCTGGTAATTATTAATTAACTATGTTAATAATGATCTTTTTTTATTTACTTATAAATATTAATATGGTCTATGTTGAAAAATTATACATTGACATATAAAAAAACAAAAAATGAAATAGTCTTATTTGTGAATTGTATAAAGAATACATATTGTACAACTTAAAATTATTTTAGTTCTGCTGTTACTGAGGATGGTAAATTGTACATGTGGGGTAAAATATTACACAGTAGTAATTGTTGCTATACTCCAGAGTTAGTTAAATCCATTTCAGGTAATTATACTTAAATATTAATAACTAGAGTGCGGATTTCTATGCAATTGCATATTTATTCTGATTTATCATCTGCTAAGTAAGCACAATATTAGTTTCATAGCTTTTATATTGATTATAATACTAAACTTTTTTAGTATATCTTTCTGAGTATTTCAACCTTTTGATGTTTTAAAGATTTATTTTATGGTGTTACTTGAATTTTAATCTTTTACTGTATGTTAAGAAGTTTCTAGAAATTTTGTTATAAATTGAAATTATTGAGAAAAAAAAATATATATATTGTTTAAATTTTGTTTTTAAATTTTTAAATCTACATTGAAATAATTAGATATATGTATGTATGGACTTCTTGTATGTGTCTTGTTATTAAGCTAATGACTTACTAAGATAAGAAAAGACCATTTCTTATATCGAACTATTAATATTATTTATTTATTAAATGTTTATGATTATGATTTATGAAGAAATAATTTTTTTTCTCATGATTTTTGAGTGCATATTTTAACTTTAAACAGTGCATATAATTGTACATATTTAAGCATTTTTAGTGTATATAAATCCGTGATCTATGTTAATTAATAATTCTTAGTTTTTTATTACTTTCATGTGCTTACTTTTTTTTTTAATAGAGTGGCATGTATCAAAAGTTTCTTGTGGAGCATCTATTAATAATACACTGGCTTTATCCAGAGAAGGATACGTATTTTCATTTGAATATAGAAACTCTGACCAAGGTTTGTTTTTTAAACCTGCCCTGTTTTGCTTCTTTTTACTACTTTTATATATATATATTTATTTTTTCATTAGGTTGTGATGATAAATCTTTGAATGTAATACCCAGCATGATTGTATTTGATTATGAAATTGTATCAGTATATTGTCATAATGATGTAAATGCTGTTATTGATTGTGCTAACAATGTGTTTACTTGGGGAAGAGGTAACAATAATATGTTAGGCCACAATAACTCATTTCGTGTCAATCGACCCAAGGAAGTTAAATTTTTAAGTGGTGAATTTCTTTTATATATATATATATATAATATATGTACAAATGTGTTTTATATGTAATCATCACTCTATATAATTATTTCTATAAATAGGCAAACGAGTTACATCTCTTTCATTAGCAGATGATTATATACTAGCATTGACTGCTACAGGCCAAGTCTATTGTTGGGGTCAGTTAGACAATGAAAATACCACCCAATGCAGACCAGTTAAGTGTTTAATGAATAGACAGGTGAAAAAAATTGCTTGCAGCCCAAATCAAGTAAATATAACTGCTAAAAAAAATGTTAAGGATGAAAATACATATTTATATTTTATTATTATTTTATGTTATAATCAATATTATTTGAATCTTAATTAATTGATAAATACTGACTTGTTAGTAATATTATATAATCTTTTTAGCAAATTAAAATTTACTAATTTATTAATTTCAAAATTAATATATTAAGATTTTAAATATTTTAAAATAATAATGAATATAAATTTTAAATCTGTTTATTTAAATATTACCAATGAATTAATTTACCTTATTTGTTAATTTTCAAGTGTTTTGCTTGGTATGATTGTGAAGAATTTAATGTTGGAACATCTACATCATTTGCAACAGACTTACAAATACAAACATTAAATTATTTAGAACAACTTTTGTCTAATGAATTTAAAGCATATAAGACATATATTGATTGGCCACCTTCTCAACAGCAAGAATGTGTATTAATATCAGTATTACATTTACTTACTTTACAGGTAAATTTAAATCTTTCAATGAAACATTAAATTATTTGTAATATACTATTTCTATTAATAGTTTCATTCTATGATTAACAATCATGTGAGTGCTGATTCTGTTGGGCTTATTGGAAGCTCAAAGTTATTATTAAGTATACGTCAAACAGTTACTGACTTAGCATCAAACACAAAAGTAATAAATACTGTTAAACAAGCTGCTCAAAAAACCTTAGAAGTTGGATGGCTTATACTATTTCAAACACCAAATGAAAGAGCTAGCATGTTATGTACTATATTACAACCTCTGACTTCGCCAAATGGTATGAAATTATTAGTCTTAATAGCTAAATATTGTTCCAATTATTTAAAACTATTTCATTGATTTAGATGAATCCCAATCAATAAGTTGTAATCAAGAGTTTATGATTAACCTCATTACAAATAGTTTATTAGGTGATAATATTCTACACACATTTTTGCAAAATGCTATTCAACGTAAGTTTATTATTTTAAGTACTTCCTATATTTGTGTGTGGAAAATAAATGTATTTTGATAATATTATTTAAAAAATTATATTGTTTTACATTTATTTATATTTCAAGGTGAGAACACTCAAAATTTTGAAAACTCAAAACACAATTTTGATGGAACAAACATATCTCTTTGTTTTATAGTCTCTCAGTTACTCAAGTATGTTGATTACATTAATACACTCTATTATTGAAGTTTATGAATTATAATTAGGGCTAGGAAGTTGATGACCTTAAAATCAATAAAAATTACCTGAAAAAATATGTAAATATGACATAAAAATGGCGAAAAATGTCCTAAAAAAATTACAGATATTAGTTTTATCTTTTATATTAATGAAAATACATTTTTTTTAAAAATATTTTGCTCTATTTTACTATAATTTAAAATATGACATAAAAATGACAAAAATTTCCTTAAAATAGGAAGATAAAAAAATAAAAAATATTTGTTTTATAAATTTATCAAAGTTTACAAATTATTTAAAAATTAAAATCATTGCATTGTACAATTAGAGCGTATTTTATGTTATCGAAAGTAAATGAACGATGATTATCTGTTAATAAATATTTATGATTGGAAAAAAACTTCTCTCTACGTACACTTAAGTGATGAGGCAAATCTGAAATGTACCAAATCATCAGCCTTGAAATCATCCGGAAAACACTCACTTGAAGCTTCTTCACCATTTAAATTTTTGAAATTGTTGACAACGACAAATGTAATCGTCGAGATGAAATTTAATAGGTACTAATCTTAGCCTGTGATAATTTCCAAGTTTTAAGTTATCGGCATAATGGTTGACAAGAAATGATAAGGAATGAACTAGTGTGAAATCAGTAAAAATTTAAGAAAATGACTTTAAAAGTAATAAATACTAAAAAATGCAAAATTAGTTATTCAGATTCACATGCTTATGAAACAGATTTGTAGCCAGGAGAGCATCGTCTAAAAAGCTCCAAAAAAAAATGCAAAATGCATCAACTTCCGAGTCCTAATTATAATGATACTTATTTTTAATTACAGCAATTATTTCACAAGTCTTTCAACACAAATCCATACTGTGAAAGTACCTTCAAACAATTTTAGTCAATCTCCTAGTTTAAAATTTATAATGACTTTTCAAAGGCTTTTAATAATGTCAATTTATCGTAAAAAAGGAAGTAAAGATGATAAATGCCATTGTGAATTGGGTAATTATAGATATATTATGTATCATCCAAATTATTTTATTTTGTTTATACATTTCATTATGAATAAAATAATAAGTTCATTAACCTGAACCTTATATTTAAATATAATAATTGTATTTATATTTTATAGCATAATTTAAGAGCATAAGAAAATATTTTATCATATATTTATCTATTTTTTAAATGGCTCTTTAAGGTATGGATGATCAAGGTGCTGAAATGCTGCTTTCAAAATATTTAAGTAATTTTGTCAAACGATCCTGTCAAGCTCTTAGATTAGCAAATCATGTGGCATCTCTAAGTTTTAAGCACTATCAAATTATCACAAAAGTTATAAATGTGACTGGATTTGGTATGATGTTTAATTTAACTTCTCATTATTTAGTTTTAATATTTACCTTTTTAGACAAGTTATTTATGGAGCTTTTAATAAGCTTAATTATGGTCCATCAAAAAAAACCTCTGTTTTTACGGGATACAGATTGGTTTGATCTTTTCATACCCTTACTTAACGCTTTGGATGCATTCAACTTGATGACCCCGAATTTAGAACGTGAAGAAGATGATAATTTGTCCTGGCCTGGATTTTCAAGTAAGAGTATAAAATTAAACATTGTTTTTAGTATTTAATAATTCAATTAATAAAAATTACAATATATTAACAGGTTATACTTGTAATACATGGTATAAAAATGTTGAAGATGTCATGTTGATTCGAAAACCTGATCTTGAAAATCATAATAGGAACGGAGGACACTGGGTAGTGTTTAATAAAAAAGTCTATGATATACAAGAAACTAGGTATTTGCTGGTTATTTTTATTGTATTATTTTTACTAAAGTTGTTGTTAACAATATCCAGATCTAGTGAAATGAATTATTCATTTGTCACTATGCTACATTCATCATCTATTTATGAACATGTACTAAGTGAAATGCCCAAAGAAACTTTACAGTCCTGTTTTGTTGGAAATTATTTGGATCCAGATGAAGACATAGTTGAAGTGAGTAATTAATATGCATTATAACTATCTTATTTTAATATAATATATTAAAATACATTACATATTTTGTGCAGCCTATTGAATCAAATTTGACTGAGCCGCTCCTTTTAGACATTCATCGAACTCTTGGTTACTTGTTGGGGCTTCATGCTCATTGGTTAACTACTTTATCCCAACCTCATTGTAGTTATCAATGTTTTAAAATTTGGTTTCCTTTATTACAAGCCGGTATTGATGATAGTAAAAATAATAACTATGTGAGTAAAAAAATAATTTAAAAACAAATTTGTATTTAATACTATTTCTTTAATTAGGACGAATGTGCAAAAATGTTAATATTAACATATAAGGAAAGTTGTAAATCTGTTGATAGTCAGATTCAATATGGACCCGATCACCCTGTTGAAGAAATTATTCAAAGTTTAGCTAAAGTTCTAGTTAAACATTTAAATTTAAATACAGCCGAAATTAGTAAAAATGGTAATGAATAAATAAACTTATAATAATGAAATATATAATACTCTGAAAATAAGTATTATTAAAACCAAACTTTATACTATTGAGACTATAGATATACTAGAGTGGAGATTAGGGTGGTCCTCCGTTATAGATGAAGTAAAAAAAAATTGCAAAATGTTCAAGTTACCGCCCTCAAATCGATTCAGTTACTTAAAAAAAGCATGAGAAAAATTTTTTAGACGAAATGGTCAACTTTAACCCGTGCCGCAAAAGCTCTAAAGTTTTAATAACGAAAAAATGTTAGAAATCGTTAGTTTTTGAATATAATTAATCATAACTCTTAAAAGAATGATTTTACAAAAAAATTTTAAAGACATTAATTGTACGTTATTATTGTTACAACAGTTTTATACTTATACATTTTTTTTAAATATATTATTATCAAAGATATTTGAGTTTGAATTTTAAAAATAAAAATTTTTGTCTATTTTCATTGCTACTGCAGAAGCTTTAGGTAATAATGTTAATGAACTTATTGTAAACCGATCATCGATACGACGCTCTCGCATAAAATACCGTAAGCAACGCGCTGAAAAAATACGTCATGACTATAACTTAGGCAAGGAAGACGCAGTTGTTATACACTGGGACGGAAAACTTCTTCCAAATTTAACCGGGAAAGGCTTAGTCGATAGGCTGCCTATAATCGCGTCAGTAAATGGTCGTGAACAACTGCTATAGGTGTCCCGGCGTTAAATAGTGGAACTGGACTTGAACAAGCCAATGCAGTATACCAAACGCTTGTAGATTGGTGTTTATATGAAAATGTACAAGCACTTTGTTCTGATACTACAGCATCAAATACAGATCGCTTAAATGGAGCTTGTGTTTTGCTTGAGCAACTATTAGAACGCGAAATAATATATTTACCATGCCGCCATCATATTTATGAAATTATATTGAAAAGTGTGTTCGATTTGAAATTTGGTGCAACATCGGGCCCAGACGTTGCAATTTTTAAAAGGTTCCAACAAGCATGGGGAACAATTAACCCTAACAATCTTAATTCTGGCATACTTAATACTAATGTAATGGATTCTGTAAATGACGTATGTGACGAAATTATTAAATTTTCTAAGGATCAACTATTAGAAAAGCAGCCAAGAGATGATTATCGAGAGTTACTAGAATTAACAGTAATTTTTTTGGGCGGAAAACTTTCAAATGATACTAGCTTTAAAATATCAGGTGCCATCCATCATGCTCGGTGGATGGCGAAAGCTATTTATAGCTTAAAAATATATTTATTTCGTGAACAGTTTCGATTAACACACAAAGAAGAAAGTGCCTTAAGAAGTATTTGCATTTTTATTGTACGGTTATATATAAAAGTATGGTTTAATTCACCATCTTCAATCAAAGCTCCTTTACAAGACTTGACTTTTATGAAAAATCTTTTACATTATGCTTCTATAGATAAAGATCTATCTCAAAATGCAGCTAAAAAGTTTTGTGGTCACTTATGGTATTTATCGGCGGAATTGTGCGCATTCGCTTTTTTCGACGAGACTGTGCCACTGGAGACTAAAAGAAAAATGATTCATGCTCTAAACAACGACGAATGTACATAAGAATTAAATTCAAATTCACAACGTTTAATTATATCTGCAAAAAATACAAACGAGTTATTAGAAAAGGAAATTGATGATTTTATATGTGTCAATACTAAAAATCTATTTAAACGATTTGCCATCAACACCACTTTTTTGAATGAAGACCCTTTAATGTGGGCAAATAATGCAGATTATAATAAAGCTCTGTCAATTTTAAAAAATATTCCAGTTATAAATGATGTTTCAGAAAGAGGAGTAAAATTTATTGAAGATTATAACAACAAAATAACTAAAGATGAATCTCAAAAACAATATCTACTACAAGTTGTTAGTGATTATTGCAAAAAATATCCTGACCATAGAAAAGAAACACTTACCCAAGTTACACAGTCATAAATTTAGTTGTATCATTTATATTTAAAATATGTTAAAAATATAAATGTTAAGTGTTAAGTCATTATTTTATTATTTTTTGTAAATTGTTTTTACAATTATTAATATGTTATTTTGATGGAAATATCTCGATTTTCAAGATTTTTTTTTTTACTTTTTGATCAAAATATTTGAAAAAATAAAATATTTGGAATCTAATTTATATGAAACAAATTTCAGTAAATTTAGTTTTCTATCATTGTATATTAACAAATTTTTTGTAACATTTTTATTTCCAGAGTTATGCTTAAGAATATCAAAAAAAATTTAAAATATTGAAAATGTTCTATTTTTGTAACTTTGGAGCTTTTGCGGCACGGGTTAAAATTAAAGAATTTGCATGAAACTTTTTTTGTATGGTTTTTTCAGGTAACTGAACCTTTTTAGGGGGGGTAATCTCAAAAAAATCAAAAATGAAAAATAAGGACCACCCTAGTGGAGATATCTACATTATTTAAAGAAACTGAGTTAAAAATGAAATTAGCAAACTAGATTAGCAGTTGTGAAATTTTTTATTTAAAAATAACTTATAATTTATATATTTATTTTACAGAAAAAGTAATACCACTGGACGTCATATTTAAATTGTTTGGTCAAATTAAAATACAAATCCTCAAAATGAAACAGGATATGAATTTAAACTATAAAGAAACATGTTCTCCTATTTTAGATAGATGCAGGTCTGTTATAACAACCATATTAAAATTGCATAATTAGTATTTCCATCATTTGAATATAACATAACTTTTTAGGTTTTTACTAAATGAACTAAGTCCAGTTTTTTCTTCTAAAATAACTGCAGCAAAAAAGTTACCTATTTTAAAAGCGGAATCTCGATGGAAAACAGTAATTAACTCTGTTGTGTCAAGCATAAAAACAAAGAAAAATGTTAGAAATCATAAAGCTCGCAACCAAAATCTTCCATTGCAAAGTATTTTAAATGACGAAGTGAGTTATTTTGTTTTATATTAAATTTGGATATTTAATGACAATTTAAAATGTTGTGATATTTCTTCAGGAAGACAAGAACAAAATTGTTATAATACCCAATATAAAATATATACCGGCTTCAGATAATGTACAAAATGGTATTATTATCAATCATACATTTTTAGTTTGATTTTAATTTGTATATATTTTGTTATTAGGTGCTTCTGAACAAATAAATGATACAGAATTGTTATCTAATAAACACAATCGAACGGAAATAAGTAAAATAATTTTATCGTTTATTCTATCAAACGTTAACATCCACGAATTAAGAAATTTATTACACTCAGAAGTAAGTTAGAATATTTTCTTATTAATCTAACATTGGTCAGTCTTTACTATTTATTAATGTCTATGTATGTTTTATAAAATTAGATAGATAGATGTAATATGATGCAAACTGGTTATGAACTTATTAATAAACTATTTAAAAATCCTACATCAATAAGTTCTGTAAAATATAGTATTATATCAGGTTGGTTATCTGCATCACCAAACAGTCCTACATCAAGGTTAGTACATGCAATTATGTTTGTAATTCTATTTTAACTATTACTAATTTATACTACTGTTATAGAAACAATAATGAAGTAGAACTTGTTTCGGTGACATATAAACTTAAGCTTTTAATAGTTAAATGTGATTTCATGAGATGTGCCTTGGAACAAATTAAAATGCTTGTTTCTCAAATAGGAGAAATTCAGAAATCAGTAGGGATTCGAGATAAAATAACAACTATAAAAAAAATGACTTGGTGCCGGTACTTATATAGTATAATAATATTTCAATTAAATGTTTTATAAATCAATGTAATTTTCAGATTTGCCATTGCAACATTTGGATCAATAACACAAATTGTAAACAATAAAGAATCTAGTCTGTTGATTAATTCTAGCATATTATCTGCCATTAACTCCATTATTAACATCTTAGATCTTGCTGCAAAACGACCAATTGAAAAAATAAATACAAAGCAGATTATTTACGAAGAGGATTTAAATAAAATAAAGTGTTTACAGGGAGCAGAAATTATACCTTTCTTAAAATTAGGTGCTAGGGTTGTTCGTGGCGAAGATTGGAAATGGGAAAATCAAGTACAAAATCATTGTTTAAATGTTGTATAATTTATAATATTACATTGAATTTTAATGTTCATAGGATGGATTACCTCCTGGTGAAGGGCAAATTGTTAGTAAAGTAGGTGATGATGGTTGGGTTAGAGTTCTTTGGGACCATGGAGTATCTAATTCTTATAGAATGGGTAAAGAAGACAAATATGATCTAAAGCTAGCACCTGGATTAGATATGGTAAATGATGAAGAATCTGATTGTAATGTTTCTTGCACAAATAATGGTGGTAAGCTTTTACTTAATATTTTATTGTTTAAAAATAAAGTTAACAAATTAATTTATAGAAATACACGAAAACTCAACAGAAAATCCATTTGATATACTGAAGTGTATCATGATAAAATTTCTTAACTGTCTTTCATTATCAAGTGCTGTTCATTCAATTAAAAAAGAAAATTCAATTCAAGTTCTTTCAAAATATTATTATCATACTTTAGAGGTGAAATTTATTGTTTGTTTCATTATTAGTAAATGTATATTTCAATATTTGTACAACCTTTGATAATATTATCTTTAATTTTTAGAAGAGTTGTAGTAGTTCTAATATTTCAAATGTCACACTTTTTCATTCTGAATGGATTAACATTTCTTTATTAAAAATAATTTCAAAAATATCTGATGAATACAAACAGCAATTTGCATGTAAGCAGTGGATTGACATGCTTTTATCCATTATTTCTCATTCGCCAACAGTGTCTACCACTCTGACTACCCAGGTTGATATACAAAACTATACTGTTATTAAAATTTTTTTATTTTATTTTATGTATGTAACATTTAAAATTTATATAAGGTGCAAACCATACAGTTAATCAAACTTTTGATTACACCTAAAATGACTGACTCATCCATTGTTAAATCTGTAGTAGAAACTCTTATGGAGGTTATTGGATCTTCAGTGTTACAAAGTAACTCTAAATATGATGTAATCGGTAAATATATTAGTTTTTATATAATTTTTGAATATTCAATAACATTTTAATGTATGTTAATATATTTATGTTTGTCAAGATGGTAAACCCACAGTGCCTTTAACTGCTTCATGTTCAAATACTATTGCTGAAGAATGTATTCTTTTATTGCGTACATTATACAATAACAACAAAAGTAAAATACCAAAAAATACTTCTGAATCACATTCTTATTTTGATTCCCTGATTATTTTAAATATAATATCTGCGACTGATTATTTGGCAAATCCAGTCCTTGAAAAAAATTTATTTGTAAGTAAAATAATTAATTTTAACCTATACTCAAAATAATTTATTATTATTTTTTAGAAACTACAAGGTTTATCATATAGTGCAATGGCATCACTAATGGTTATTGGGGGTTTTGATAACCGACCTAGAATTGGAGGAAATGTGATTAACGGAAATACTGAAGGTTTGTTAGGTCTTTAATTTTTATTATAAGAAACTCCAAAATATTTTATCACATTTTTCTCATTATTAATACACACATAAATTAAGAAGTTTTTAATCATTTCAATTTTATTTTATTCCTTGGATATCTATCTTAAATAATATTTTTTTTACTTGTTTGCTCGTTTTTTTCATATAAAATATATTTAATAATAAAAGTATTTATTAGACAATATGAGTCCATATAATAAAGCTTAAAAATTATTATATTTTAAATATTTAAATAATTATATTTAATTGAAGCTACTGTAATGAGTATTGAGAAAAAAGGAAAACTCAAAGTACTTGTACACCATACTGGGAAAGTGGAAAATTTTTTCATCAAAGACATAGAACATATTCCAAGTTGTACAATATCTATGGACTTTATATCAGAATCTATGCTCTATACATGGACAACAATGTTTTCTGCTGTAATTACTAATCAATGTTTTAAAACCGTTACAGGTAAAATATAATTAAACCAAATTAAAATTAAATAAAATCTATTTTAAATAATTTTTTTTTCTTATTTATTCTTAGGGGGATTAGTCAATGAATCTCTTCTTTGCTATCAAAAGGCATTATTAGCTGGTATAAAAGTTGTTAATGCGTTGTTACAAAACCGTATATTACTTCGCAAAATATTAACACAACTGACAACTACTGATGGAAAATCTCAGAACTTATTTCAATTAATATTATCAAAAGCTGTTCAACCCTCTCCGATAAAACCAGAATACTCAAAAAAAGAATTAGAAGAAGCAGCCATAAATTTAACTCAGTACTTAACAGTTGACGTTCAATCTAGTTCTGCTAGACATTTTAAATGGTCAAAATATTTTTCAAAAAGTACACTAAATATGCTATTAGCACAATTATCTGATATGGGTTTCAATAAGCAATGTGTATTTAGTGCTATTGAAGCACACGGTTACACATCGTTAGATGAATTAGCTGCATTATTAATGGAAGGAAAAAATGAATGTTTATCAGATGTCACTGATACTTTATCATCATATGAAGATTTTTCAGATAGAGATGAATCATCAGTAACAGAAGAGTGTCCTGAAAATGTAATTTTTTGCACTGATTTCTCATATTGTTTGTTAATTAATTTAGGTATATTTCTTTTTTACAGCCTACCATCAGTGACGAAAAAGTAACTTTTAAAAGACGCAATGATTTTGATAGTGCTGATGGATATGCAAACTATGTAAAATATGCTGTTGATGTAGGCATGATTGTACGCTGTTGTAGAGAGTATGAAAGTATTAATGTTGGATGTGAAGGTAAAGTTATTAAAATTATGAGAGATGGCGGATTACATGATCTTAATGTCAAGGTATTTATAAAATTATAAATTGTATATATTACCTCATACACAAAGTTATAAAATTAAACATAACAAATATATTTATAATTAATTTATAGGTAGACTGGAAATCTATTGGCATTGTGTATTGGGTACGGTATATTCATATAGAATTAATAGATTATGGCAATTCACCCTATGAATGTGATTCAGTAGACAACAATAAACTTAATGACAAAATAAACTTACCTCAAGAATCTAATGATGGTAAATATTAATAATCCTAATTAAGAATTATAAATTTAGTGATGAATATTATTATTTAATCAAAGTAAATAAACTGTTTATAATTTTTTTTTCAGATAAAAATACTATACAAATATCAAGTCATCCAAATAAAGAACATATTTCAGAATTCATTATTAAATGTACTTCTTCTGCTGAAGAAAATCTACTCTCAAATTTATTTGATTGGAAATCAGATAGTCGCTGGACCAGTGAAAATACAAAAGGAGTTGTAAGAAAACAAAATGTTTAATATAACTAATCCAGAAAAATTTAGCTAAATCATTTTGGAATATATCTATATCTGTATGAAGCCCATTTTGCATTATCTATACAAAAATTTACCATTAAAAAAATTGTAGATCTTTTTATACCTTCATATACTTTAAAAAAACATTAAGACTAAATTCATATAAATAGTAAAAATACAATTTCTTGAATAATTTAAAAAAAATAATAATTTCAGTTCTAACTTCCGTAATGAGCTATTCACTATACCTATGCCTCTTAAAAAACTAATAATATCTCAATTGTAATAATCAATCACAAGTCTATATATTCTTTTAAATCTACATCAAAATATAATTTAGACAAAAAGTTATATCAATTTTAAATGTACCATCAGATATTAACTATTTGATTATTGCATCAAGTTTAAACATTTATAATGACCAAGAATCAAAATTCTTTATGGTCCTGGTCCACTTTCATGCTACCATGAAATAAAAAAAATTAATGTTACTCTCTAGTGGTGAATAATATTTATCCACTACTGATAAAACTATTGTTAGGTCCCTTAGAAGCATCAGACACAGCTTGTATTATGCACCTTCTTCTTCTAATATTTGCTTTTGATACCTAAATTGCTATTAACACTGTCTAATAAAAAAATTAAATTGCATACAAATTAAATTATTAATATTTGCTGCTTAAGAAATTCTACTTTTATGTTTATTTATAATGCTTGACATAAGTTCTACTGTTTTTTATGCTCTTTGCTTATTATGCGTAACACAACATTCAATTCACTAATTTAATGAGGCTTCCAAGACTCCAAGTCAAACTGGATAATTATGATTTTTAAAATCCATAGAATTAAAATTATATAATATAATTAGCTAATGAATAGGTAATTTTAATCTCTTTTTGGATTTGTGATACTCAAACCATGTATGGTACCATGGGAATAGTATGAAAATACTAATAATAAGAAATTTAAATAGAAATGGGATTATATTTTAATAGTTATCTGGATCTTTAATATAAATATATATGTTATTTGTTTTTTTAGCATTGGATAAAATTGGAGCTTCGTCCAAATATAGCAATTCGTACTTTGCTAATGAAATTAGATGAAGAAAATGAGAACTGTAAGCCATTATTTGTAATTGTGAATGCTGGTGTAAGTTTTAATATGATGGAAGAAGTTAATCGTGTCATTATAAATTCTTTGGATAGGACTTTACAACTTTTACATTCAGTGAATAAGGTAATTTGAAATATTATAGTGAATATATTATTTTATTAAAAATAATTGTAAAATATAAAAATAATATAGTTCTAAACCTGACACTTAACTCTTATCTCTTACTTCCTAGGTAAGTTAAGCTACCATTAAACTACCTGGTAAGGATAATTATAATAATTAGTCGGAAGTTAGTAACCAAACATCCGTGCAAAAGTGCATTTGAGTATTACAAAAATTGCAATTACAAAATTTAGATAATTTGTTTCAATATTGCAGGCTTATTTTTAATAGAAATACTTTCAGTTTGGAATAAAATAGCCCTTTATAATAAATTGTTGTCAATTTTAGAACTCTATAGTACTATTTTAACTACCAATTTATAATTTACTATTAAAATATATTGTTAATTTTATATAATATTACAATAATTGGTTAGTAGGAAAGTAGTTTCCTGTAAAATGAAAATAGTGAATTAAAATAAAATAATTTTAATTAATTTAATTTCAGTGCCATAAATGTGTTGAAATAATAATGCGAACTAATGAAAAAACTTGTATTATAACTGGATTGAAAATTGATGTGATGATAATTAATCAAGAATTTGTATCAAACTCAATAACATCTCAATTTGATGCTGTTCAAGTAATCAATATATAGATTTTAATAAAATAACAATAAATTTAAAATATTTTCATCTTTGTTCACTATTCTGTTTCTATTATTTATTATCACATGTGTGTTTAGGAATTTCCACCTCAGCCAGAAATAGAATCGAAAATCAGAGTGGATTCTGAATACGCTGTTTATGTTTGGGGTTTAAATGATAAGGGCCAACTAGGAGGATTGAATGGATCTAAGGTAAAAAGACCAACTTTTAATGAAGCGCTTACTGCACTTAAGCCAATTGAAATTGTTGGAGGATCGAAATCATTATTTATTGTTTCAAACGAGGGCAAGGTATAACTTAGTATAACTGAAGTATAGCAATAGTTTTTTTATATTGATTGAATTAATCATCATAATTATTAATTTAGGTATTTGTGTGTGGAGATAGCAGTGGTGGTCGACTAGGTATACCATTCTGTGGTAAAGTTAGTTCCCCACGACAAATACCTGGCCTCAGCCAATTTGTTATCAAAACTGTAGCTGTGCATTCTGGTGGAAAACATGCAATGGCATTATCACTTGATGGAAAAGTAATTTGACATTTGTTATTGTTGTTTTCATAATTTATAGTTATAATTTAATAATTTCTATGAAAATATAATTTAAGATACTTCCCAGACTATGAAAAATCTTCAAAAAGAAAAATGTAACACAAAATTATTTGGTCAATATACTAAAAATATACCAGAAATTACTGGCACATAGAACTTCTTAACTTATTGAACGCGTAATTTGAAGTGATGCATTTCACTTAGGTTTGATAACTGATTTCTGTCATTTCTGATTATTTCAAAATTGTTATTATTCAAATAAATATTTATCTGTATTTGACTAAATATATTTTAATTTAATTATGAATACTACCTATGGCTTGTGACAATTTATTAATTCATTTTTTCTTTATTCATGTTTTCAATACTTCCAATTAGATTCATATCTGCATGTTTGTCAAAAAATGTTCTTATTTATACATTGTTAATATCTAGATCTTAGTGAAATATAATTGTTATTTTAATTATGCAGGTTTTATCTTGGGGTGATGGTGAGGATGGTAAACTTGGTCATGGTGATACACTTACTTTGGACTCTCCAAAACTTATTGACACATTATTGGCCAAAAGAGTATCTTATATAGCTTGTGGTAGTGCTCATAGTGCAGCAATCACTTCTGATGGAGAATTATATACTTGGGGTCAAGGACAGTATGGTCGATTAGGACACAGTGATGAAGTTTCTCAATACACTCCAAAACTTGTAAACTATTAAATTTATATTATTTATTAAATTATGTTAATAATTATCATTAAACATGTATTCAATTTTTTTAATTTTTTTAGGTTAAAGAATTTGTTGGAAAAAATATTACTCAAGTAGCATGTGGGAGTCGAGATGCTCAAACTCTTGCATTAGATAGTGAGGGTAATGTCTATTCATGGGGCGATGGAGATTTTGGTAAACTTGGTAGAGGTGGTAGTGATGGTTGTTGTACTCCACAAAAAGTAGAAAGATTAGTTGGACATAGAGTTGTACAAATAGAATGTGGTGCTCAATTTTCTGTTGCATTAACTGCAACCGGCCAAGTAAAATATTTTATTTTATTTCAGATTTTGAATAATTGTGTGAATGCTTATTATTTTATTTTCATTGTTAGGTGTGGACCTGGGGTAAAGGCGAGTACTACAGGTTAGGATTGGGTAGAGTTGAACATGTACGAAGACCAACTCTAGTTAATCAACTGAAATTAGTTACAATTGATCATATTGCTGTTGGTACATTGCATTGTATTGCTGTGTCTACACAAGGGGATGTAAGTTGTATTTAAGTTCAAATATTTTTTGTTACAGTTGTGTTTTAATTGTTAATATTTATGGTATATAATATTTACTAATTTGTTATATTTTTCATTTTCTAATTTTATTAATTATTATTTCAGGTCTATTGTTGGGGTGATAATGATCATGGTCAACAAGGCAATGGTACAACAAATGCTAACCAAGAACCTAGATTGGTTACTAATTTCAATAACATAAAAATAAATCGTGTTGGTTGTGGTTCTTCCCAATCTATTGCCTGGAAATGTCCTGTATTACCTTTACTGATGTCTCATGAACATGTGCAATTTCCTAGAATAAAAGATTCAATGGGAGCTACTACTTTAAGTATGTGTTTAATTTTTTGCATATACAATGTATATTACTAAATACCCTAATAAAACTCATTATTAGATGAAAATGTTGAAACTAAAATGAAGATTGAAGAAGATCAAAATAATTGTGAAAAGGAATCTTTATCGAGGACCATATTATCATTAGACTCAGCTGCTGCTAAGCAAAATGCTCTTCAACATGTCTTAAATGCTCTACGAATTACTTTAGCTCGAGAAATTGTACTTGCTGCTCTCATGTCCCCTTCTACTGATGGTAAAGTGATTCATTAATCAGTGTTTTAAAAATTCTTAATTAATTTTCATATATTTTTAGATACAAACATAAATCATGAGATAATCCAATCAGATCAAGGTGGTGGTGAAGCACCAGCTCCAGTCTTAGATGTTAATCTCTTACATTTAGTATGTATATGTACATATATTTGGAATTTAATATTAAGACAACATTTTTATTGGTGTTTATAAATTTTAGAGTAATGTGGTAACTCCAGATAGTGTAGAAAACTCATTACATATTCCATCTTCTCTCACCACATCAGCTAGTACATTGTCTTCAAAGGCTACCAACACTATGTCAATTGTTGCTGCTACTATAAAATCAAAAAATCAAGTAAATAATTGTTTTAATTATTTAAAAAAAAAAGTCTATGTTAAAATTGAAACATATTTTACAGGTGATTGGATTAAATGATATGTCATTGCTTGCTCATAAAACAATTGATAGTTTTTTATGTACATTAGATGAAAAAAATATCAGACTTTTATTGGACTTAGCAAAATTAGCATCTGTGTATAGGCTCGGTCCAACTGCAGAATCCATTTTAATAAACACTTTTATTTGTAAGAACAATTATATTTTCATTAATGAATTACAAGCATAAAATGGATAATTATAAACAAATCTCCCATTTTACAGCTTTTATACACTCTAACAAACATATAAAACTATTATTAGAGTATTGTGTATCAGAAATGGAAGCTATTTACGCGCATTGCTCATTTCTAGTATCACCACCTTCAAAACATACAGTTCAGGAGAGTTCTCATCCTTATCAAGATGACTCCCATCTGTCTGGATATGTATCTATACCTGGTATTTAAAAAAAAAATAATAAAATTTAGAGAATTTATTTAAAGAAAATGTTTATACACAAACTATTGTAAAATATAATATATGAAATTTAAAAATATATTTTATCATTAGGTGCTATTGCTTTATATGTTGAGTTCAATCAAAATTGTTCAACTGAAAAACTCAAAGATACATTAACATTAATGGATGGTGCTGAAAATGTCATCAGTGTCCGATCAGGAAGAGACACAGAGTGGGCTATGCCATTGTTCATTCAACGTTAGTAACTTTTATTTAATATTTTAATATTTAATTGTAAATACTAAGTATGCTATATGCTTATAAAATTATAAGGTGATGAACTTCATTGGAAATTTAAGAGTGACAAATCTTTGAATGGTTGGGGCTGGCGTTTTGTTGTGTATCCAATTATGCCTTTAACAAGACAAAGTGGTACTGACCGTGAAGTACTTTCCCGACCATGTTTACCAGTTGTTCGTAGTTTACTACAAGAATGTTTAAAACGACAAAACGATATAACACTTACTAAACGACTTACTGCCACATTGATGTTGTCATTACATTTAACTACACTGAGTATAAAAAATACATAATTTAACTTTAAAACTATCACTTTTAATATTTAAAACATTATCAAATAGCTCTTGAAGAAAGAATTTGGTGTATTAATAATCTGAGTGTGATATTCAAACGTTATCGAGATCTGGCATATGAATTATTTGTTTTACCATATGGAGAGGGTTGTGTAGCTGATATACTTGTCCGTACTGAGCATTTGATGTTCAAGCAGTTTGAATATGAAGAAACAGCTGTATTATGTGGAACACAACTTTTTTATTCTGAATATTTCAAAGTATTTATTTTACTTCTCTGTCTAAAGTAAAACTTGATTAATATTAAAATGTTTACTATTTTTATTTTATTTATATAGACTTTAGTATATATGATGAAATGGTTAAACAGTAGTTTACGATTCTGGCATTTTGATGCTTCTTGGTTTGTTGACTACTGTTTTGGTATTGATGTGGCTGGAGCTTTGATTAATCGAGAAAATTTTCCAGAAGAATTTATTAATCAAGTGCACAAAAAAATAAAATGCATTGATAAAAATTATGATAGAGATGGTGAACATATATTTATCAATAACTTAAAATTCACAAAAGAACATGATGAACAGCTGTTACAGTGGTTAAATAGGTAATTTGTATAAATATAATATAAATTGACTATTATAATTTATCCTTTGAAATACTAAAACTAAGTTCCCATTTTTTTTTAAGTAAACCTGAAGATTGGAATATGACTTGCGAGGGAAATGGTCAAGTAGTGTATGTTTGGGGTCACAATCATAGAGGTCAATTGGCATGTATGGATTCTAGTCAAGTTAAAAAACCATTGGCATGTGATTCTTTGTCTGTTTTGAAGCCTACTCAGGTTATTGGAGGAGAGCAAACTATGTTTGCAGTTACTTCATATGGAAAAGTATATGCTTCAGGTAAATTTATAACAAAATGGTTACCTAAATTAAATAAAATTCATTATATCAGTATAATAGTTTAAAGTTAATAAATGTATTTGTACATATAGGATATACCGAAAGTGGGCGTCTTGGTATTGGCCCATATAATCCAAAAAACCCTTATGTAGTGACTCCTCAACTTGTCCAAGGTCTTAACAACATAATTAAGGTACTATTTTCATACAAAACATTTATAAATACTTATTATTTTATTTAATTATGGGTTGTGACTTTGTGAGCCTAATATAATTACAAAGATATTATTAAACCTAAGTGAGTATACCGGGTTGCCATTCGTCTTGATTTCCCCGGGACACTACCGGTTTTTACTACAGAGACCTGATATTTTTCTTTTCCTGGCCGGGACGTGGATAAGTACCGGTTTCTTAAAATAAGTCCCAAATTGTTCACGTGTGAATAACAAACAATAAATAATTGTCGGAAATTTCCGAGATAGCCGAGGACCGATAATTTTATCTTATATAATATTATATATATTTATATTATTATAAATTATAATATAATAAAAATATTAAACAATGTTGAACTAAAAAAAGTATTATCAAAAATTCCAAAGAATGTGTCATGGGGGGGGGGGTATTATTGCGTCCAGACTTGTATTTTTGTATAAATGGCAACCCTAGTATACCACATATACAACTTTACAATTCTTAAACTTTTTTACTAGACTACGAAATATAGTTTAAAATAATAGGTAATGAAACACAGTTATAATAATAAACATAGGTAATAATTGAAACAGTATCTATAAAAAATGTATTAATTAAATTATATTAAAAATTTGTAATTATTTTGTTAAGGTGGCTGTCAATTCAGGGGGTCGCCATTGTTTAGCTTTATCAACAACTGGAGAAGTATATGCATGGGGAGATGGAGATGATGGCAAACTAGGGCTTGGGAATAGGGTGTAAGTGTATTGATTTTTAAATTTTTACATAACAATTTTTCTTCCAATAACATATTTACGATTTTACAGTTCATATTCAAAACCTCAATTGGTACAAAGCTTAAGTGATAAATCTATTATTGATATTGCTTGTGGTGGTTTCCATTCTGCTGCAATTTCCCGTTATGGTCATTTGTATACATGGGGAAAAGGTCGATACGGACGTTTAGGGCATGGTGATTATGAAGATTATTTATACCCAAAATTGGTAAACTATTTGTATTAATTAATAACGATTTGTAGTTAATATTGACAAAAATAAAAAACAAGCTGCTTAATACTGTTTTTTCAGGTCCAAGGCTTAATTAACTATCATGTTGTTAAAGTTGCATGTGGTAGTGGAGATGCTCAAACAATGTGTGTCACTTCAGATGATAATGTTTGGTCATGGGGTGATGGAGATTATGGAAAACTTGGACACAATATTTCAGAATCATGTAAAGTATGTACAATTAAAACTAAAAATGCAACTAACAAATAATAATAAACGTTTTTCATTAATATTTGTACATATTAGTTACCATGTAAAATTGAATCACTTTCGGGCAAGGGAATCATTCAAATTGATTGTGGATCACAGTTCTCAGTTGCATTGTCGGCTAATGGAACACTATACACATGGTAAATTATTACAACTTTCAATACTACTTATTACTTATAAACTGTATGTTTTTATTTTTAGGGGTAAAGGAGATTATTTTAGACTGGGCCATGGATCTAGTGAACATGTACGTAAGCCAAAACCAGTCAGTGGACTACAAGGCAAAAAAATTATTCAATTTTCCACAGGTTTAAACAAATTTTATTTTATTAAAAGTTCATATGTATAATTCACCTTATTATTTAGGATCACTTCATGTACTTGCATTGACTGATGATGGAGAAGTATATGCCTGGGGAGATAATGATGAAGGTCAACTGGGTGATGGTACTGCACATCCGATAGCAAGACCCCGTCCTATTGCAGCACTTAAGGTGAACTAAAATTTGATTAAATATAGATGCACAGTTGTATTTTTATCACTTTTGTTTATAATTGTTTATCATATGCATTAAAAATATATTGTATAATACACAATTAATTTATATTATTTTGTATTTTAAATGTATTAGGGAAAACACATTCAGCAAGTGAGTTGTGGATCAGCTCATTCGTTTGCATGGGCAAGTGAAGAAGCTTGTCAAACAGAAAACTCAACTCCAATTACAATACCACTAGAATATGATTTATTACAAGAATTCAGTGTGCATGAATTAAGAAATAGATTACTGTTGTTGTATCATTTTACAATTACAATCAATCAAACTGTTTTATTATTCATGCCAATTCATGGAGAAATCAGTTTAGATGCAATACGACCATACATGGTCTATCCAGTGAAAGAAAGCATATTTAAAAGAGTATGAAAAATATAACTATAACCTTTATAAAAAGTATAGATGATAATATTTTTAATTTGTGTTCAGGTAGTTCAGTTAACAACGGTTAGAGAACAGCGACATGGACCAATGTTTGAATTAAATAGGATTAGAACACGTAAAACACGAAAATCAACATGCAATGATTATACACATACAGTATTTGGACAAATGGTGAACAATATGGACTTTTTAGATGAAGATTCTTTATTTTTGTGTCATCGAGTATGGAAAGTTCAATTTGTTGGTTAGTTCAGTATATTAATTATTAATTAGTATACTATATTAATTAATAGTTATTTTTAGATTTAAAGTAATACTAATAGACATTAGTTATTACTTAAAAAAGAAAAAACTAGTAGATGTGAAAAAAAAAATTTAAAGCTTATATATTTCTAGGTGAGAGTGTAGATGATTATGGTGGTGGATATAGTGAAAGTATTGCTGAAATGTGTGAAGAGTTACAAAATGGATCCTTACCAATACTAATACAAACACCAAATGGCCGTGAAGATACTGGGACAAGTCGAGATTGTTTCATACTGAACCCATCAGCTACAACCAAAGTTCATACTAAAATGTTTGAATTTCTAGGTAAGATTAAATTTTAGTAATGAAAAAATTTGTTTTAAGTTAACCAATAATAATCAGTATTTAAAACATAAACTTTATTTTTAATTGATTTTTATATGCATTATTGCAATGTATCTATTGTTATGTACTTATGTATAACTTGTAACTATAAATAAAGTAGAATTATTTAAAAAAATTTAAATATTAATTAAAATATCTAATTATTTAATTATAGGTGTATTAATTGGAATAGCGATCCGAACTTGTAGTCCGTTGAGTTTAAATCTTGCTGAACCTATGTGGAAACTATTGTGTGGCATGAAACTTATGCCTACAGACTTGATTGAAATCGATAAAGATTATGTTCCTGGTACCTAATTTAATATTTTTTTATATGCAATACTAATTTTTATTTCAATTATTATAAATTTTAACAAAACACAAACAATCTATAGGACTACTATATGTACGAGACTTGGAAGGAGAAGATGAATTTGCAAACCTTGATATATCATTTTGTACTACCTCCTCTACAGGTCATACAGTTGTTTTAAGCAGTCAACATAAACGTGTGACACAGCATAATAAACATGAATACATACAAGCTTGTTTAAACTTTAGGTAATAATTATTTATAATAATAAAAAAAAATACACATTTAACTAACACATATTTATATAGGTTACAGGAATTTAATGCACAAGTGAAAAGCATTCAAGAGGGTATGGCCAGAGTTATACCAGTGCCATTATTATCTATATTCACAAGTAGTGAATTTGAAGCCATGGTTTGTGGTTCACCAGAAATACCTATTAATATGCTACTCAGTATTGTTACATATAAAGGTATAATATATATATATATATAAAAAGCTATAGTAATAGTAATAATAATTTTTAAAACAGGTGTTGAAGCTCATGATAAGCTAGTTCAATGGTTTTGGGAAATCTTAAGTGAATTTTCTAATCAAGAGCGATCATTATTTTTACGATTTGTTTGGGGACGTACAAGACTACCAAGAACTATTGAAGATTTTCGTGGCCGAGATTTCGTTCTACATGTCAGTATATTATATTTATTATTACTTATACAAATATTTTTTTTTTTAATTTTGAATAACATTTTTTTTTTTTGTAGGTTATTGATCGTTATTCGCCCGCAGATAATTTTTTACCTGAAAGCTATACATGTTTTTTTCTTTTGAAAATCCCTCGCTACAGTAATAAAGTAAATATATTATTTAATAAAAATAAAAAAATACTTATACAACTATATTTTTTACTGTATTTTAGGATGTAATGAATGAAAAACTTAAGTATGCTATTCATTTTTGTAAATCAATTGACACTGATGATTATGCTAGAATTGCGTTACCCAGAAGTATGGATGGGTCATCTGTAGATACTGATAGTTTAATCAGTGAAGAAGATACTTAAATCTTAATATCTTTATTTATTTTATTAATCAAAAAATATTTTAATTTTTTATAAATATAATAGATTTATTTACAATAAAAATGAAATGTCCATTATATTCATTATTTGTATGTAGGTATTTCTACTTATTAAGTTACTGAATAAAGTACCTAATTATAACATTTAAAAATTGTATTTTAATCAACATCAACCTACAACTTAAAAGCATTTGTTGAAATGAAAAGTAATTGATGATAATTATTCACTAATTAATTATTATGAGTTATAATTTTAAAATTATAACTCATTTAGATTCAACAAACTGTCCTAAACTCATTACCTAATACCTCCTTTGTATCTTTCTTGATAATATACTTATGGTCTGACTAGTCTGACTCTATGTAGAATACCTACCTCAGTCGGCAACCTGTTTCGTACAACAGTGTGCATCTCCCATTTAAGCCATAACAGCATAAATAGTGACAAGTGGAAAAAGAAAAGTGTTCGCAGAACCGATATATTCTACCTTGAGATGAAGTATAGAAGATTTTAAAACTAAATAAGATGTTTAATTGTGGCAACATCTTATATCATTTGAGACAAGAGAATATCAATTTTAAAAAGTGTATCTTTTACAAATGTATTTAATATATACCTATTGCCTTTTGGCTATTATATGTTTTCGAATAGTATTTATTGAAAAAAAATATATTATTATAAATTATAATATTCTATATTTCTAAAATACATTAAACTGATCAGTGAGGAACTGGGGATTAATCATTTTAAACAGTGGCACAACAAATTATTATTATTTTAAGGTTTCAGTAACATAAATCATGATGATTGATGATCAAATTACTATTAAGTACATCAGTACCTGCTTTAGATTTACAAGATATATTCTAGCCTCTATGTATATACTTTATACCAAACCAATAGGTACTCTATGTGTCTATAAATACTGCAATACTCATATAGTATTTTATAAATTTATAATATCTATCATATAGTTATATTGGGACGCTACTATGGCACGTGCTGACTACTTACAATTTACATAGCCATATCTAATGATATATAAAACATAATAAGATCAACCGTTTGTTTACTACCTATCCCGCATACACAAGTTACAACGGAAATTTATCTCTGGCCTGAGAATCAGGATTAAAATATTGCAATAATATTAACCTAAACCCAACAATAATCGTTACGATCATTACAATTTTAACGAAATCTTCCGAATCGGTGATTATTATTTTTTTTTTTTTTTTTTTTTTTTATTGATCTTAAACAAAACAACTCGGCAGCAAAGGCCATTAGTTCACATTTCTTAATAACAATTTAGATAATATATATATATAGGGTTCATAGATACAATTATATTTTGTTAATTAAATTAGTTAGTTTAAGAAATTTAATGTTTTTTTTTGTTCTGATCAGGTTGTGGTCCGAGAGTTGAGTCGAGGGTATCGGTAAAGTTGAGCTCCTGCCGCTCCTGGTCGTAAACGTGACATTCAGTCAAGATGTGTTTGACGGTGAGATGTTGGCCGCAGGCTTCACAGAAGGGGGGTAATTATTAATTTATTGAATGGATTTATATTTAATGTTTAAATGTCAAGTCAAAACACAACGGGGGCCATGGGGCTATAATTTTCGAATGTAACTAACTAGGTACTCATAATAATAATATGATCGTTTTATCCGATGGCTATCTGTCAATAGATCATATTATATGCATTTTGGTTTTACCCGGCAGATACTCACTCCTTTCCATAAACGTACGGTGGTTAATCAACCATTAAAAATCGATAATAAACTAAATAGGTATGTAATCCAACATTTTGTATACTAAGTATTACACACAATATAATATGTACCTACCTAAAATGTCCTGATATATTTTGTCTCGATAGCAGTAGATAGTCGGGAAGACCTATAGTAATTATGATATTATATTGAATAGTTGGCTAAAAAAATGTACCTTCATAGGTGACAGGTGAATAAAAATATCGGCCGGTGATGACTAACTTTCAATGATCATTTTAAACAATTTTAAACAATTTTAGGCAAGTTTATATGCTATATTGTCGCGTCTATCGTGTGCAATTATTATTATTACTTGCGACATTTTTATTTTAAAATAGCCTACTAGCCACACTAATAATAATATTCTACATAATATAATATATTAATATATACATTTAGTAATGGTTGGTCTTGGTCTTAATTATAGGGTTACCAGATTAGGCAGATCATATTTTTCGATCCCGGGAGGCCGGGACATTTTGAATTTGAATGGATAAATTAAATATTATATATTTATAAATTATAAATAATAATATAAAATAATATTTACTTTTTTTTGTTTATATATATAAACTCTAAAGTAGATAACATTAATACCTTAGTGATGAAGTGGTTTTAAAAAAAATCATTAAGTTTATGATTCTCGCGGTAATTGACCATACAAAGTCTAAAAATAAGTTATAAAATTAAAATACCTATGATAATCTTGCATTTTGTAATGTGTAGGACGATAATGTTTTCTCATAGTTGAAAATCGGTATTTTATCGAGTAAAATTTTGAAACCTGCACAAATCGCTGTCCCGAAACAGTAGTGTACAGTGCCGCCGCAACAACCACAGGGGCAGCCGGGGCAATGCCTCTGCAGAGGGCCGCTAATCGTTGGCTCAAGGGGCCCCGACGTGCAATGCGTCTATTTAAAAAAAATGTATTATAGTCTAATGTTTAAATAAAATAAAATATATTAAGTAAAAATATTTATTTTTATGATTTATGATTCTATTTAATGTGTTGTCGAAGAGCGGGGGGGGGCCCCTATTGATCCATAATAACATCTATATTTATATATAAAACTTTTAGTGAAAGTATTGGTAATTTAGTGACAGAATAAATTGGTAAATAATATGTATGTACTAAATACACTTATATAATTGTGGATATTAGAATATAAAATATTGATAAAAATTTTGCAAATTGTACAAAAGTATATATGGTATTGTTTGTTTAATATTTTTAGGGGGGCTTTAACTTCAAATTATTTATTTTGGGGGAGGTAAGCCCCCCTCCCGGTCACTGCCGATGAACGTTTTAACAATTATTTCATACATTTTATTATTTTAGCTAATTCTATTTATGATGATTCTGAATATTCTGATAAAACTGTTAGTGAAAGCATTGGTAATTTAATGACAGAATCAATATTATAATACAATTTATATTTATAATAAAAAAACAAACACTAAAAGTGTAGTTATATTTTAATAACAAGACGTCAAGACACCAGTCACTGGTGGTGGGCCTTCGCATTATATTTTTAGGCTTTTTTAAAAAAAAATACCATAATTATTTATTTTGTATTGGTAACCCATAAAAAAATATACATAGGCCTCCGTGGCTAAATCGAACTCGTAATCAGATAATCTGCAATAAGTGCTATATACAATATGGTTATGGTATTTTCATTTTTCCATGATTATTAATGTTCAACGTTGTTGGAAAAAATTATGACCAACTAATATCTAGGTACCTACTATTTTCACAGTTTCCGTTTTTCGTTATAGAATTGAACATTACAATTATTAACTGTATATACATTTAATTTTTTTATTTTTTTATTTTACATCGTCAACATTTTGTCGTCTACGTATGAATGTATATTAAAATTTAATTATATTATGTACCACTGTAGGCTATAGGCTATATTCTATATGTCTGTATAGATCTATAGTATATAAAGCATAAAGCTATATTATAGTACGCGGGTCACGATACGACACGCCGAATTTTTAAACGCACCACCTCCAGGAAGAGTTAAGACTGGCAAGGTTGGTGGACAGTGCAATCAGTGCATTGACACCTTAAATTATTAAAAAACCGTAAACTACCATTAAACTGTTGTAGGTACATGATCAAGTCACAACGTCAGTCATCGTGTACGCAATATGAGGAGCGTGCGAATTGAGTGTGTTTGTAAATAACTACAGATAGAAGAGCATTGTTGCAAGTTTCACGAAAATCACACGAATGTAAGGTAGAAAAATATACAGCACTGTATATTTTACATGTAAATTATATCATGATTAGTGGTTATCTGAGTTGGTTTTCTTTACAACGATTAAAAATATAATACAATATCGTTTAATTAGATATCAGCTTTGATGACGTCAAACGCATAATATTGTTTCTTTAAAATGTTTTAATAAACTATTAATATAAGTGACCAATGACTCTCAGACAGATTAGGATAAATGGGAGTCCGGAGAAATTTGTCAGGGGAGGATATTTTTGTTTTTAAAATATGTTTGTTTCACTATCCGATTAGTCATAAAGTAAAGTTAGTGACAAGTATTCTTTTATATAGGTTGGTAAGGAATTTAAAAACTATTTATGAATTATAATATGTAGATAGTTATAATTTCATATTAAACATTCGTTTTAATTAATTATAATGCAACTTTAAATTAAAAAACAGATTTTTTAATAAATAAAACGTCACCATTGATTTTATAATTATAGGTTATTTAAAAAATTAAATGTTTCAAGCCTCTTTAAAATAAATATGATCAATTTTAATGCAAAACAACTAAACTATTTTAATGTTAATATAACTTAAGTCTAAAAACGTTAAATATAAATTATCAATCCATAGATTGTTGTATAGCGAAGTTTACTTATCAACGATTTTATAAAATTATAACTTCGTCCCTAGTGTAAAATTACAATATATCACGAATATGTGTAATTTGCAATTATTTCGCATATAACTATATATTTTATTTAGTAGTCTTTATATTTATGATATAAATGAATATGTGTATTATACTAAAATGTATGAATGTAAATTGTAAGTCGTAGACCGTAGTCCTTAGGTGTGATAAAATACAAAAATAAGTGGTTAGATAAAAATTATATAGGTAATGCATTTAACTTTTCACGAATCTCCAGGATGAGATTTAGACTGTTTTTCAGTTTTTAGTGTTTTTATTACTCGTTAGACTCGTTAATCATTCTAAAAATAATGTAGGTTGGTACGCTTGTAAATATTTTGTTATTATTAATACCTTTGATAGATATTATGATGTTCGATGTATTTCATAATAAATATTATTATAAATTATATAACATATTTAAATTTTTTCAAGTGGATAAGTTATAATAGTGTTAGCCGTAAGGTACCCATAATAATTATTTTCTACGTCCCCGACGGACTGAACATACAATTATATCAGCTATATTCTTAGAGTATAAATATATTTTTTTAATATTATTCTATAGTACTTTCCTAATGTGAGAATTTCCCCTCCTGCCACGATATAAAACTACACAGTAGTTCTCTCCCTGGGGGAGTTGGAAGAAAAAAAACCCACTTCGAACACTATATAGTATATAGTATATACCGTACTACACACCATTAATTCTCCAGAAAGCTGATTGCAGGAACGGTCGACGGCGGCCGTGCGTGCGTGTGTATGTTTTATGTATTGTCCGAATTCCCCGGGTTTTCTCGAGCTGAAAAAGAAACGGGTGTGTGTGCGGGAAAAGAAGTAGGAAAAAAAAGAGAGAAAAGGGAAAAAAAAGGAGCTGACCAAATCCAATCAATTCTCCGGCGCATCTCCCTCCCATTTCTAGTCTGGTTGAGTCTACCGCCACTCACCCCCCAAAAATCAATTCCCTTAAAAACAACTCCCTTCCATTCCACCGACCCCAAAGGAATTAAAGTCCCGCAATGTTTCTGGTAAAAACACGGAAATAACGTTATGAATGGTTTTACGGGACCGCACACATCTCAGCTTGTCAATATTTTGCAAGTAGCTCTAAAGCAAGCCTCACGATCCGTACCCTTAACCCCCTCCACTCCATAATGCACACAGCCACTGCAACAAACCACCGTATAAGTTAGTTGTCCGCTTTTACTGTGTCGGCTCTGCCGCTCTGGCCTATAATACTTTAACTATAAGGTTCTACTCATTGGATGTACAAAAAAAAATATATATATATTAATTTATACATAATACAGATCTGTATCGGATCGGCTTACTATATTTGCTATAATAATAAGCGGCAAGTTAATAGTTTCACTTCGACCATTCGTTTTTATTTTTTTATTTTTAGTCATGAATATCCAAAATGATCCTACTAAATTGTAAATACAATAGGTTATTTAGAAGTTAGAATTAATTTTAAATGTATATAATGTTATTATTTATTATGCTAAAGATAATTATAATTTTATCTATAATACCTAAATAATAAAACCAATAATTATAAAATTAGAACAGTGTTCACTCATAGATTTAGCTATGTTTGTTTTGTTAATAATATTATTATATAGGTGATAAGTACCTTTATGGCTATATAAATACATTAAACAAAATTATATTATGTTCTATGGTCTGCGATTCTCCATTTGTCTAGTTCATTTAAATATAAAATATATGTTAAAATTGTGAAATATTATGTTTTTATAATTACTATTGGGTTAAAAATTGTATCCAAATTGAATTGTTTTTAAAATCGCGTTACCTGTTGAGCGTTGACTTCTTAAATTAACATAAAGAACAGAATAAAATTGCACAATATTTAAAATCAGTTAACTAAAGTCTAAAACGATAGGGAAATTTGGTACATAGTAAATAATAAAAGTTTTACATGAATTGATGAATTATTTGTGGAGGAAAGTAACAGCACCTCAGAACACTATATCTATAAAATATTTTTTTTTTTTAAATGTTCTTTATTAATTATAAAAAATAAAAATATATTATTTTTCATCAGACAGATAGGTATAGAAAGGTATGACATTTTATCTTTAACTCTATGTTTACAATGCACATTAACAAACGGGTTGATTAAATACTAAAATATTATAGTCTCTATGTGTTTCAATTTACTCTTTAAAAATATATTTACATCAACATCATAATAAATATACAAGATTTAATAAATTATGATAACAATTTAAATAATAATAGCTAGGGCTCGGATTTAAATGCCCTAAAAATATCAAAAAATGCCCTTTCAAAAAATGCATTATTTATTAAACGAACACCACCGATATAATATTATCGCTCGATAAGAAAATAATCCGATAAAAGTTTAGTTGTGTGCAATAATATCGGCTAATTGGATGGTGTGACATAAAGGTTGTAAAAACCGGAAAACCTGATGTTAAATTAGTTCAAATAGTTCAAAATGAAAATAATTTTTATTACTATGTAGTACTTATATTTCAATGAGGTCAATTTTTTTAGTCATAATACGACAAATAGGCCAAAAATGTACTAAAAATTAAAAAAAATGCATTAAAACCGTCAAAAAATGCCCTAAAAATGATGAAATCCGCTAAAAATGCAAAAAATCAAAAAAATGCCGCAAAAAATTACTGTGGTTAGATTGCGAAGTACTTGAAACATATTTGTAGTTTGGAATGCATCGCGTAAGATATCCCCCAAAAAAGATGCAAATGCATTGAAATCCGAGCCCTAATAATAGCCAATAGGTATACGGCAAACTCACAACTCAATCCAAATTTTAAAACTGAATAGGTGTGCATATGTGTGCGGCGTGCGCAGACGTTTTTTGCAGGTTGGGCTAAACCAATTATGATTTAGATATTTAAAGAGATACTTTAAGATAATTTATCAATTCAATTTTTCAATATATTTACCTAATTAATTACCCACTATCATTGAAAATTGTAATTGGTAATTTTATTATGAAATTTTCATGATAAAAATTTATCAGGTCACAATGTATATGTAACAAGTATAGTATGGCTTACAGGGTGGGCATCTTGTCACCTCATGCGCACGCCTATGCGATTATGATTATTATTTATATTTATAACTTATGTCCAGCTCAATAATAAGTTGAAAAAAAGTGATATGAAATATTATGTATGTGTTATAACTTTTATTGTTGTACTACCTACTCGTACACTTGTATCTATTCCAGCTAAACTATATATACTCCATTCTTGTAAACTCTTATTAAAAGTACCTACTTAATATCAAAGTAGTAAGAACCTAGCAATACAGTAACTTTTAACAATGATCTTATTAGTTCTACCATTGATTATAGAATCTATTCTATAATCAATGGTTCTACTTATTTTATAAAAGTCAATAGAGGCTAGAAATACTTAAAAATAAATAATATTACAGTTATAACTTTGGAGAAATTAAAAATATGTTTATCTTGTTTAATTAAATTCATAGTGAAATTACAATATACTATCACATTACCTAAATTTTATATTTATGGTAACTATTGACCAATTGTTAATTGATACTGGGTATAAATTTAATTAATTAATAAACATTTTTTTTTTTTTAATATCTAAATATTATTCCATATTAAAACATTTTAATCAGAATAATATCAAATTAAACACCATAGTTAAAAGCTATTATAAATTATAGTTTATCACCTTCTTTAGATCCCTATGTTGTAATTCACCCCACCATAAATCTGCCATTTGAAATAGAAAATAGAAGAACGGCAGGAAAGAATAATATACGACATGAACACAATTTCTCCTTAGGCTTCTAATATTTATTATTAGAACGAGATACTTTAAAGTGTTGTTTTTATACAAGATGATACAGAAAGATTTAAAAAAACCGGTCATTCTTAAAATCTTTATAATTTAATATGTATTAATGTATATTATATACTTCGAATATAATTTTACTTTTAATTTTATGATATTTTTTATTGGTTAAAAAATGTATGCACTATTCGTCAAAAACTCATAACATGTAGTTCGATCTCAAAAATTCTATATTAATTTTAGAATTATTAAACTTATTAATTATTAGTAATAAGTTATACCTACTATTGAATTATATTACTTATATAAAAATCGTTAAAGAATAATGTACGTAGTTGAATTCCACAGCTTACATAAATATAACATTAGTAGTGAAATAGCTTTCTCTGTAGTATAGAGTTCAATGCATTTATCACTGAACACCCTTAGTATTTTTTTAATTAGTTTAAACTTGTAATATTTTGTCACAGCCTGCACACAGTAAATACAGAGTTGTGTACTTGTACATGCACGGAAGGTTAATGCTAGGGTCCCTATTTTAATAGGGTAGCCTATATTTAAGTTTTCCTTCTTCTCTATTTTTTTTTAATTTTAGTTTTGTGTACTCCCTTCGGGTCTCCCGTCGTCGACATTAAATCAACGTGTACCGCATGTGCATTTTGTCAAACGTGCGTGAGCCCACTGCAGAGGTATATTATAGAATCCTCCTTCATATATACATACATAGAAAGATTTTTAACATTTTGACATGTCCGGTAGTTAAGGGCCAAAGGGTCTAACAGGAAGCGCGAAAAGGTCTTGGAGGGGTCGCGGGACATCCTCGAGAACAGACGTCGTTAGAGACCGGTACAACATGATTTTTAAACTCAGTGAATAGAAACAAACGGATAATTATTATTAATAATTTGCACAACCATGTGAGATTTTTTTTACTCGTTAGTTAACAGACGGAAGATGGTCGAAGTAAATGTGGTGAACCGACATATATAGAGTAAAATAAAACAGTCTAATTGCGAATTTAAAGTGATTTTAAATTTTTCAAAGGAAATCAAATTATTATTTATATTCGTGAACTGCAAATTTTTACATAATTGTAGTTTTAAAATTCAAGAGGATTCTAAAGAATTTATACTACTAAAAATATATTGATTTAAAACATATAATATACCTGTATTTAAAAAGATAGATTAAGAATTAAATTTAAGGGTGTTTTAAATGTTTGTCCAAATATTATATGGAGATTATTCTTCAACAACAAATAAATTATGATTTGTACTGTTTGTTTAAGAGAACACAACATGGGCATTTGTTGTCTCCGTCTTACAAATGTACAACATTGCAAACTTTACGTTCACAATAATACATTTTACCCGTCATTTTTAAAATAAGATTGAATTTGTCTCTTATAAAATTTAAAAGTAAGAATATTATCTAGGGCGACTTAGAGGATTTTATTGATATTATTTTTTTTAAGTAAGTTATGATCGTTTTAAAATGTACAGAAAAAAAGTTTAAAAATGGTCATAAACTCATAATAATTACTTAAAAATAATATCAATAAAATCTTCCGAGATGCCCTAGATAATATTTTTGCCTTTAAATTTTATAAGAGGTAATTTCACTCTAATTGTAGAAAATACAGAGTAAAATGTATTATTTTGAACGTAGAATTTGCAAAATTGTGACGTCCACTTAAGAATAATTATCTTAGACATACTATAATTTTATTCACGAAACCGTCTTAAAGAAAATAGTATGCTATTGGAGCTTTATTTATTTGTTTATTATACATTTAACAATATGCATGTTTATTATTTACATGTACGGATTGATGTATTACTGAATTTACATTTGTTAAATACCTACCTATAAGTATCTAAAATATTTAAACAAAAATATTTTTTTCATAATTTTAAAACTATTACCTAATAATGGTTTACATTACATTTTTAAATTAACATTAATCAATACTATGGTCTATAGCTTATATAATTTGTTATAAATATCTAGACCCTGGAGTATATTACGTATATGTATATATATATTGTGAAGTATCTGTGAAACTGTCCACCCTTCTTTATTAGTTAAGGTATTCTATATTGTTTATAGAAACTCCCCAAGTGACATTCGCTATAACAGCCAGCCTAAAGGCTAAAAGCATGTCATTGGCAGACAGCTTCTTCTTATTTGAACATATATAAAATATAAGTAATAAGTTGTTGGTTTAATCACGAGTACCTATTTTTGTCAAAATATTTAATAAAACTTAAAAGAACTTTTAAGATTTGAAAACTATTTTAGCATTTCATATCATATAATATTTTTTCCAAGATCAGAATATATACCTACTTTTATTTATTTAAACATTCAATGATTATTTTGTTAATTTAAAATAAAAAAATCATTTAACCCGTATCCGTAGTATTCATGAAATAAACAACTTTATCAATTGCTTTGTGTTTTTATTCATGAATAGGATTTTGTATCAAATATAATTATGAAATCTTGCTATTTAAATCTACAATATACATTAGTTGGTATGAATAATTTTAGTTAGGATTATAAAAGGTATGTAGATAATATTGACATAGGTACTGATACTTTAAACTCCGTAGTTATTGGTTATATGTTAAAACTAGGCTGCCTAAAATCTCACAAACCCGGAAAAATCTGAAATGTGAAGCCCTTGTCGCAACACAATTAATTTTGTTATAATTCTAAAAAGAACTATCGTAATAATTTTGACATTTTCTGCTATTATGTATTACATTCTACAATAATTTTCTGTACACAATGAAATTTTCAAAATATTAAGACAAACGTTGAGTTATACCAGTGTCCAGTGAAACCAATAAGACAACAACCTATGTAATTCACATAATTTTATATTTCTTTACGGTAATTGTTATTAACTAATTATAGTTATGGTCTTATATCCTATGCAATGTTTTTTTTTTTTTTTTAAAGAACTAGATCAATCTACAGAATTAAGAAAAAATAATAAATAAACTATAATAATGAAACTATCTTAAGAAATAGGTACTGATACATAATAGTTTCTTCATCCTTTGTGTATTATCATTATTAATAAAATTTATCATTGAATTATAATTCAACGCATCCTGGATATGGCATCCATAACGAAGACTTACCTGAGTAATTAATGACGGGATGTATATATACTGTAGTATATAAGGAAGTCTTAGGTGTTCGAAATTATACGATTACATAAGAACTGTTATTTTACAAACTAAATTTAAAATATTAAAAAATAATATTTTTTTATAAGAATTTGATTAACCCGTAGATACTTCATGTGCAAATTGTCTGAAAGTATTATATAGAATGCAGAATGCAAATCATCAGTGGCGTACCCAGGATTTTCGAATGGGGGGGGGGGGGGGCTAAATCTATATCGGTATTCGGTACCATAATAAACACAACGTTTATGCTTTGCTTATACTAGGTCATTGTTACTAAAGATAATACGTTGTATTCAATACCGTTTTTTAGAAATATTATGGTTTGTACTTTGTCTTTTTTAATATAAAATGTATTCCAAAACATGGCCAATGGGAGGGGCTGAAGCCCCCTAAGTCCCCCCTGGGTACGCCACTGCAAATCATCATCTACGATAAAAATGAGAAAATTCGGTTCCCTGTATATTGCAACAAATATATAAATTATAGAACATATTTTTATGTTGTGCAAATATTATTTTGAAACATGAATGATGAATCGATCTAATTTGAAACATATTTTTGATTATTCTAACTATGATAATATATAATATGATTTATATGTATTTAATATTTAACGTAATTTAATATATTTACTCATAAAATTATTATATAATATAAATAATTAGATTATTATAAATCATAATTAATGCTTTATGGCTTTAGTTGATAATAATAATTAATCGGTAGTATTATTTTATAAAATAAAATAAAATATATTTCACATCATATACAAGTAATTCTAACGATCAAAAAAAATATGTCATCATCGATTATCTGAGGCACTCGATCGCATTTTGAATCATTTAATCTCAAATTCAGCTTATAAAATATTTCTTAAGATTTTTTTTGTATTCTCCAACAATACAATCCGTTTATTTGGTATACGTAGCGGGATTACATTGGTAGGTCTCAGGTAAAAAAAATCTACCCACATCGACAAAAGATTCTAAATACAGGATTTTTAAAATGCCACTGTAATATTATAGTAGTGATAGGTTTTGTTCAAAGAAACGTGTGAAACGGTTTTTCTATTTTTAATATAAAAATGCCGAAACGAAAGGGGTGGTGAACAACGACATATCCCAGAGGCTAAAGCCACCAGCAACGGATTGACAGTCCACGGGTCTCCTAGCAACGCCCTCGCGGACGTTTCTGATATTTATCACTTCCTTACCCTCTTACTATACACTACCCTATATTTGTACCCTCCTATACAGAAAGTGGGAGTGACAAAAAAAAAAAAAACTAAAAAACGCGTAATGTATTTATGCATCGTTCATACATATACCTAGTTCATGGAACATATTTTTTTGTATAGAATTTTCTATGTATTCTTAAAACAAACTTGACTTTTGAGTATCTAATTTGGTTATCTAGTAACAATTGTATATGTACCTATATATATTTTTTAGTGATTTTGTAATTTGTGTAAAATCAAAATTTTTAATAACTATGATATATTTAAATTTAATAAAAATGATGATGTAAGCGTATAGTTAATTATTAATATATAATTATTTATATTTTATTCGAGGATTTTAATAATAAGTAGGACAGTAGCGTATATATTTTAATAATAAGTAGGACAGTAGCGTATATATTTTTTTTTTTGGGCATATTTCTTTGATATTATGTTTTTTGAAACATATTTGAACTTAGTTCAGTAATTAATTATTAATTTATAATTTTATAAATTTCTTCTTTGCCGACGTCGTCTTAATTTCAATAAATAATACAACCCAAACGTACATTTATTTTTAATTTTTGTCATATTTTATGGTTTTGCGGGGACTGACCCCGACGCACTTTTTTCTAGAAGCTTGAAAATCTTATAAATTATAATACAATTTAATTCTAAAGTTGTAATAGGTGGAATAAATAAAAATTATTCAAAATAATAAATTAATTTAAATAAAATACTGAAAATATTCTAATATTTTTATTTAAAAAAAGTATATTCAGGCTTAGGCATAAATACATATTTTGTGTATTCAAATATATATTTAAAGACTTTTTATGGCTACAAGTCATCTACCCTAATAATAGCTACCTGTATTCAAATGTTGTGATGAATGATGATATTATGTTTAACCTTCAATAACACAAAAAATATATAAACATTAAATACTTAGTAATACTTTTTAAACTTTAGAATCACTAAAAATACTAACTACCAATTAAATCTTACTTAATAAATAAGTACAATATTTTATTTTTATATAATTAATAAGTAAATGATAATTCATTATTTTAAAAAGGAAATGCGGAATGGTCAAGATTTATTTATTTTTCTAAGAAATTTAACATTATAGTAAACTTAGGAAATATGGATAATATTTTTGGAGGAACATGGCCGTGGTAAGCCCAGCGGTTATCTTCTTGGCCGCTATGTCATTTAAATTCGTATATAATTACGCCGTACCCGTATATGTTAACCCCGCCTTACCATAGATTAAATACAATAATTATAATGATTGTATTTAATCTATGGTCTTAACACTCTTATATAACTTACGTATAAATCCGGCACCCCACGGCTCGTGCTGCAGGCTTGCGAATGCAACCGATACGCGCGCTGTGGGAACTGCGAACGCATGTGATAATGTGACGAGCCACTCGGTACATTTGGGCTTTGAGTTGTATAATATTATGTGTGAAGATGTAAATGATACCGATTATCCGAGTCGTTTTTAAGTTATGAATCATTACTCGTAAGCCACGATCAAGATTATTATGTCTTTATTTATTATAACGTATTTATGCAAAGTCCTACGTAGAATTTTTTTTTAAATAATAGCATTAAAAATTTAATTTATTAAAAAAATTGTATTATTAATCTAACGACTTCAACTTTAAATATCAGAGTTAATAAGACGGAGACAACACGTGCTGCCGCGCTGGTACTATCCTACTCTATAGATACAAAAGCACCTGCAAAGTATTATAATACTGCTATTTTTTTCGTTATCTTAATACGTACTGATTTCCAAAATATGTTATGGTCACGATTAAATAAAAGTAGAGTTTTGTACTTTTTATAATAATATAATATTATCTCGTCGATATTTGATAATTTAATTGTTATTTTTATGTTGGTTAAGTTTCTTATATTAATATATAGGTTAAAAAAGTAAATACAATATATACGAATAAATTATTGAAAATATAAATTGTCCTAACAAAATACAAATCATATATTTTTATAATTAGTTATAGATATTGATAGTTTATAATTGTTAGTAACAACTTTTGAGAGTTAAAGAAATTACATATTATGCTTAGTAAAAATATAATTCATTCAATTTAATGATTGGATGAAATAATAATAATAATACTATAAATGTTCAAATGAATTATAAAAATTTTCATTTTACATAATACAAACTAGTATCAATCCGTTTTCCCTTTTTTTTTTATCGAAACATGAATCGCAATACAAATGGATTCCGAATCTACACTAAAATCATCAGACTACTAAGTACTAAGTAATAAGTTCTTACTGATCAATAATCAACTGTTATAAACTTATATCAGTACCTATTACATGGATATATAGAACTTGTGAATGTTTCGCTGATTTATTTTATTTCACTTTTTTTATAGTTGTAAATGATATAAATATTTTTAAAACTAAAAACTTACAAAAAAAAATAGTATAATGTGGTCGGAGATATTTGATTTACAAGTAACAACTATTATCTAAATAATCTAAAGTAAATAAAGTATAGGATTACCGATTTCACAATAATCATTTTTAGGTATATTTGCCAATAGGTAGGTCGTAGGCAATATAGGGTACCAATAACAGTTTGTAGTTACATTTGAAAGAATATTATCTGGTCGGCCAGATTCAATAAAATGTAAGAATTTTGTTATAAAGGATATAATAATATGGTGATATATTGAGGTAAACTGTTATAGTATTGAGTATTGACATTTTCTGGTAAAAGAAGACAAAAAGATAGCGGTTATTGTTAGAAGAAGAAAAAATATTTTTTTTTGCTGCTATTTGAAATTGTGAACCGTTAGCTACACTTGACATCCGCCAAAGGAAATTGCGCAAGAAATAAACCCAAGGATAGTTTCAGGTCTAACCATTTTTTTTGTTTTTTTTTTTTTTTTTGCTCTCTCCTTAAGAAATTATGGTTACGTCATTTTTGTCCGGGTCATTTTATGAACAAAAGACGTACAATAACAGTAAAGAAATTACATTGTTGTAGTGTGGAAAAAAAAGCAGGTCATAACATTTTTTTTGCATTAAGCAATAATACCTATTATAAGATTAAGGATAAAATGGACAATTTTTTGCTCCCATATATGCACTATAAATATTGTGTAAACGTGCCATACGTGTGAAAACATCAAAAAATCACAGTTACCGTTACAATATTGTATTGAAAATGTCCATATGACTATAAAATATAAGTCATATAACATTGTATGGGATTTTTATTTTCAGACGTTCAACATTCTATACACAATTCTATACACGAAGTCATATAGGTAGAAAAAAAATTTAAAATGAAAAAAATTCAAAGTATTTTGTTAACATAATGTAAGTATAGGCGTATAGCAATATTATATGACATATGAACCATAGCGGCAAACATATTTAAGTACACAAAACTTAAGTAGATGCACGATTTTTTACTCGTCTGTTTCAATTAGCCTACATTAGAATTTTACACGCCAATGGTTAAATGCATAATTAGTGGGTATAAAATTAGTTTTTTCTTTTGCACCCTATTTTGAATTATGGCTGTTGTAACACAACACACAATTAACCCTCGTAATTCTACAAGGACGTTCTCGGTCACTAAGTGTCAGGCAAGGCAAGATGTTTTGGATGTTTCATATTGTATGTATTTATAGTTTTAAACTGATTATAATTCCACACTCTACAAAAACTCTATCAAATGCGTAGGTATATTAGTATATTACTATAATACTATATAGTACCATTGATTATAAATACAAGTATTCTAGTTAAACATTTTATTATTTTATCATAATCATGACACATGTTTTTCGGGATGGATTTTCCATGATTTCCACGAATTTACATCTTAAGAAATAGAGGAAATGAAATAGGTAAGGTAAGGAATTTATTATTTTTAACAACAAAAAATTGTGTTTTCATTTTTTTTGTGTCATTTTCTACCTTTCGGGATTTTCTTTGAATTAATTTCTTCGCATCTTTACTACTCTCATGTAATAAATAAGTATATTATATAACCAATATTAAATACCTTGATTGTTGATTAAATAAAATAATAGATTTTATTAATTTTATTCTTGAAGTTACTCAAACTTAAGATCACACTCATAGTCGATCAGGATTTTTTCGTTTTTCCAGTTTTTTCATTTGTATAATCAAATTCAAATATCACGATATTAATACTATAAAATCTTATCCCTAATGTTAATTATTAAAAGATATAGGTACCTGGCACCTGCGTAGAGAACTATATTTTTGAGATTACCATTGTAATTCCCTGCAGGAAATTTAGGTGTGGTCTGACAGTTTTAATATAATAATACTGGCTAAATATTTCACTGGAATAAAAATATTTCGAAAAAAAAATTTATTATATGAATACTTACATAATGTCAATATTTAAATAATTATTAATTCAAAATAACAATTTTTACTTGAATTATAATAGGTAATGTATAGTTAGTTTTAAATGATTGAAAACGATATTCTTAAAATCACAAATTATGTTAATAAGAGTTAGTTATATTTTTTACTGCCGTAAATGAATATTTTTTTTTTATAAACATATGCGGTTATAAACCATGGTCATTGGAATCTTATGTTCAAAGAAGTCGATATACATTCTATATTTTTTTGTCCCTTTTCCCTCGTTTCTTATCCAGTATGTGTATGGGGGTGAGCAAGAAAGAGAGAGAAAGAGAGTTACATTCTATATACTCTCTCATATACATTGTGAGAGTGTGTATTTTTTCTTCCTTTTTCAACCCCGTCTCCTCTTTCAAATCCATAAAAATAAATAACCCAAAAACGTGTGCAGCTGACCGTTTCCGAGAATCGCGAAAAAAGGAGAAAGAGAAAAAACACGAACCGTCGCACCGCGCTACCACAGTCCACAATCGTTCTGACCCTTTGTACCATCTCCTACAATTTCTGTCATAATTGCTAACAACAGACTTTTTTGTGCCTGAATTCTTATAAACGATCCTACACATAATAAAATATATTATTTTATCACATGCCGAGATGCGTTTAAATGACGTGTATCTACTGTACCTTTACCCTTAAATATTATCACATACTATAAAGTCCTGCATCTCATTATATTGGTTATTTCATTAAATTATTCAGTTTTTCAATTTCTTTAATTGATTGTACAATTAATTAAACTAACAAATATGATTAAATATTAAAATAACTATATTGACGTAAATATATTGTGCATTAATTATGGATACCATCATATTTTTTAATAATAACTTATTGAGTTTGATAATTTTTTTAAATGTAAAACTAATTTAAGAAACTATTATCATTTATATGTAGTTAAATACCTCCATTTTTTATAACTTTAGCAGTTGAAGCTGTACCATGAATAATAATAATAAAAAAATATTTTTTATAAAAAGTCATAATTATATATTTAAATGTAATATTTTATGATGTTATTATTTCTATTTTATTGGTCAGCTATTTAATTTTACATGTGCATACGATGATATTGCTATACAATAAATTATGTTTAAATTAAAAAAATATTGTCTTATAGTATTTAAAAATTAATATTCAATTCAGATAGATGATAATCCTATTCGAATAGATCAAATTAGATTTCACTTTTTAGTATCCATAGACTAAGACTAGACAATATTGTAGTAGGTGTGAAACAGTTTTATCATGTAAATTATAATAAAATAATCCTGGTCAATAATTCTCTATGGTAAAATGTAATAGTAAGGCCTGTACTAAAATAACTTGATACTTGAATATTGTGTTTAAAAATTTATAACTATATGGCATTTGCTATTGGGTTTTTGAGGACTACCTGTGGTTTTAACTATATTGCAGGTGTGTTACGACTTACGAGATGAAAAAAATACCCACACATATGTAATATATAATATTATAGGAACTGCATGGTGTGTCGGCAGAACATAATATTTATAATATAAATAATACACGTAAACAAGATAAAGTTTTTATATGTTACATTGTTACTCTATTAAATTTTTGCTATTTACAATTGATTCCAAATACTCAAATAGTCGAATGTCATAAAATTATAAAAAAAAAACTGTGTAAAAAATGAATAAGTTGAGGCTGTTGAGGGATAAAAGTAAAAACGCTCAAAATGCACAATATTACTTTAAAAAAAATAAGATTTATAATGAGTTCTAAACATACAATTGAATTAGATGATAAATATGATTTGAATTTGGTACTTTTAAATTATAATATTATTTATGTTTGATGTAATCCCCTACCTACGTACATCAGATTTCACTTGTTAACACAATAATAATGCAACTATTTTTTTTTCGTAGTTTCGACTACATAACATTAAATGAAGATAAATAATACATCTGGACTCTATACAGTATACATTAATCAAATTTAAATTTAACATGGTCAAATTTAATTATTAGTTTATTCATCAACTAATAAGATCCTTTTTTTTTGAAATTACATGCCGAAGTGGCCTGGTTAAAAATGTATATGTATTATTTTAAACTAGTAATTTTTTTGTCATACTTGTTGGGAATAAAAAAACATAACATTTCTATACGCCTATCTCGAGTATCTCTATAAATGGGAAATAAAACAAATAACATAATTTACAGTCGTTTTTCAAATTTCTCTGTTGTTTTGAAGAAAATAATGAAAAAAACTATTGAGTTATAGGTATGTTCTATGTGACTAGGTAAGCATAAAAACGTGATAATTACATATTGTTGTATATTATAAGTTACAACTTACCTGAAAGAAATTAAGTTCAGTTAGATCGTTAGATGTTACTTTTTATAAAAATAACTTTAAAACTTAAATTATAACTATAAGTAATCTACCCATCTATCATCAATATAGCCTGCAGTGGATTAGTGGATCACCTGCAGTAAAATAATAGAGAACCAACGTAAAGGTTTAATGAAGATTTAGTAGAATAAGAAGATTATTTACTTAAATAATCACATACCTTTATGTTTAAGTCAAAGTAAAAAAAATTATAAACAAATAATAAATTCTGTGAAAATCTCAAAGTCTTTATGAATTTAAATATTATTACTAGATTTATAACATATAAATACGAATAACCAATCAATATGTTGTAGATGATCGTTGATCGTACTACAAAAATCTACAAAAAACAAATCGACTAATTTTACATGGGAAATAATATTTTTAAAATATATCGAATTATCCATACGTGAACCTTTTATTAACATGCGTACTGCGTAATATATTCTACATACCATTATACTGACCCTTCTGTTTGAATTTACAAATAAATTGCAGAAGATTCTCCAAATATGGGAAACTCAAAAATCTATTCATTTGTCGGGGAAAAAATCTGTATAAAATGAAATCGTTCACGTTTTAAAAATGTACCCTAAATAATTCGATGACAAGTTTAAAAATTTATGGACTTTTCGCTGTTTTACATAAAAAGGCTCAATTGTTTGACCTCTGACGTGTCCGGTCGATTAATGGGTTTTGGACAATAGGACTTCCGAATTTTTATTTCTTTTGCTGGACGGGTCACACGGCTGCTGGACTGTGTACATTTTAGGGGTCAATGTCGTACCACTGTTTTATACAGCTGCCCTTTGACACCCTTTAACCCCCTTTTGACCATCTAAATTGACCCCCATTGGCGTAATAATAATAGCAATTTACAAATAAAAATACCAACTGTATTTTTTTTCTTTTCAAAAAAAAAAAAAAAAAGAGGGAAAATCTGAACAAAATATGCTACTATTTTGAATAAGGCACATTTTGAATAAAAGAAAATTTCCCTGACTACAGCAGTAAGTGGTTACCAGGAAGTTCATCTAATGAGAATAATCCATTTAAGTTATTATAGTATTTAAATTATATTATTTAATTAATGAAAATTATAACATAATAATTCACCGATTAGTTTTAAATAAAAAAGTAGCAACCTTTCATTCGTTAAGAAAAACATGAGATTACGAACATAATATAGTAAACGCAGACATTATTGTGAAATCAGAGATAAAATAAATGTTCACATTTAAAATAATAATAATAATAATAGTAATGGTAATATTGTTCCAAAAACTGTTCAAAAGAGGCCTATAGGCGATAACTATATTTACTATTTTCACTCTTATACAGTTATACCATCAAATGTAAGAAAATACTATATTACCATTGATCCATGATCACTGCAGCGATTTATCACTTATAACAAATTTTGAATATTGTTTCTAGATTTAAGATTATGAATATTATGAATTATGATACTACAAGTAAATATACCATATTGTCACTAATTAAACTATTGCGACTTTATTATAAATATAACTGTATTATTTAAAACTAATTGGTACATTTTTTTAAATCAAAGTTAATTGTTAATTTAGTATGAAGTAATGCAGTATACAATTATAATTTGTATATTATTATTCAATATACTTATGCCGTCTTATAAGATACTTATATTAACGTAATAAGACTTTCAAACTAAACTTAGAAATATGAATTTTGTGCACGTTCTGTTTAATATAAGTAAGCGACGTTCACGTGTCATTCAAAAAATTAGAACACGAACGTGTTATTTCAAATACTGTACTATTCAGCTATAGCAACCAATAACAGCATAAACATGTGTAATCTAATTATAATTACATAATATTACGTATTTATAATAGCAACGAATGATGTCTTACTAAAAAGTCTCTCGAATTTTAATTAGATCTCCAGCAGACATCTGTCCCAGCCAAAAGAGTAGATTCATAATATTAATATTCGTGAAAAAATAAAACAACTGACTAGCGTAGACTCTGATATACTATAAATTATAATGATTAATTATTATACCAAATTTTAAATAGTTAGTAATCGTAAGTAAATTTATTTTGAGCCGAACTATAAGAATCTTGATTTTTAACTTCAATTGGTGTTGCATTAAATTTTTCTATAGTTCTCATATCTAAATAAAAATATTCACAGAAAAAAACGTATACTTAACAATGATCTTCATGAGTTATGAAAAAATTGTTATTTGAAGCAAGAAATTATATCACAAAGTCAACGCAACTGAAGCGAACGAGTATATTAAACATTATTATAGTAACTACGCATTGCCACTGTGGGCATACCTAGTCTGTACTTTTTTCTTTAATATTTTATAATTTATTAATAAGTTTATATTAGGTTATATATTTTGAACTTTCGATACTAAACTTTTAAAGTACTTCAGGTGAAGTATTCTATACGACCATTAAAGTAATAAAATTCGATATATAGAATAAATAAAAGGAAATAATACGTTCTCTGGTAGAAACGTAAGGCAAAAAAATAAAGTATTGAAGAGGAAAGAGGTAGAAATAAATTTAACAATGGTGTTGTGCGAAGGACAGGGGCTCTATACAGGATTCGATCGATCGGTAACGCGCGTTATGTGCACATAGCAGGAGATGAGGAGGTAGTGGAAAAAACCCTATTGTACGTGACAGTGTGTCTTTTATGAAAGGATCGATCGAAAATAACTATTTTTCAGAAGGGTTATGGTTTGTAACAAAATGGCCGGTCCAAATATAACGAACACCCTGGTATCCATCCGGTCCTTGTTTTCCTCGGTTTAAAAAGGGTTTGCATTTTTACATGAACAGCTGCACATAAATATAAAGGACAAATATTTAAGCTGAAAATAGCCTTTTTTCAGAATATTCATGTTTTTGATGAATTCACCGATTTTTTCCACATTGCTCGAATATTTATTTTTTACCTTTTATTCTCAATACCATATACGGCGACTCCCTGTGGTTTGCGGTTCTTATTGAAAAGTATGGATAATGTATATCAACGATTCAGTTATTCTCCTTTTTGGTGAATAAAATATGTTAAACGAGAAATGTTTGTAAAACCCTTATAGTAAGCACCATAACAATTATTTCAAAAGAAATTATTTAATATATTATAGAAGATAGGTTTTTCTATAGGTACATTTTTTGTACTTCTATTTTGTATATCATATTCAAAGAAAATTCTTATACTTGGAGTTTTCCAAATCAATAAAAAATATAAAAACTGGAAGGATATTACTGAATTATGAAATTATGCGAATATGACTCATTATTAATTTTAGTCAAAATTTTAAAAACTTTATAAGCTAATATTAATGTCATGATATTAATATTATAAAAAGCTTGTATAGTTATATTATAACCTTGTAGGTTTTAGACGCGAGAGTCGATTGATTAGTAATTATACATGCAACTGTATTAAAATAAAATATAATTATAAGTTTTGAAAAATATATAATGTTTGGTAAAACTTAACTAAAATGTATATAGTTATATACCTTTATAATATAATTTTTTTTTTTTAAGCGAATCAATTCGATTATGTAACGTATTAGTTTATTACTATAGTTAATACAGCATTTAATTTATTTCTTGAACAAAAAAAATTATTATGTATTAATGATGATATAGAATCGATTAGTTAAAAAAGGGTGGTACATTAAATTTTACTGGTATATTATTAGATTATAAATATAGTGTAAAGGAATATAAATAGGCATCAATTTAAAAAGAATATAAATTATTAGAAAAATGTATTAGTCGTATGTATATATCGTATATAAACTATTGTCTTATGGTATTTAGATTTATTTTTCATATAATGTAAAAATTAATTTATTATTTGTATTTATAACAGAACGGTGTTCTATTGTGAACTTTAAAAGTTTTGTTCATTCTAATTCCAAGTACAATCATTGTTAAGTTAAAATATTTTAAAACTGTTTATTGCTTTTTATAGCGTTTAATAACATATCAACAATAATTATATATTATTTTATTTTTATATTTATTGAATGTTATCATGAGTATGTACCTATATAAAATTACTTTGTAAAAAAAAAAAACAATCCTCTGTAAATTGCATGTGATTTTAAAATACATAAACGATGAAACCCCGAAAGTACCTACTTGTTATAGGAATAGGAATGTAGATTAATAAGTTTATAAAATAAAAATAATTACACGTACACGGACGTGTGGTGTACTTTTTTCACTTGAAAAATATTTTATATCTATTAAATTAAATTCCGAATATGCATATGTTGCGTAAAAATGATTCTGAAATCTTTTTCCTTGGTTTATAGTATTACCAATATACAGCTATAAAAATAAAACGATTAAGACATAATATATACATAAGGTGTTAACTATAAATTATTGATGTGTACATACTTTTACCTAGACACAAAAGTTCTGTCACATTGTTGGTGATGGGCAAAATACGAACGATTAGATTAATTATGTACGTAATTATTTTGGCCAACGATCGTTTTCGCTGGAAAATTTGCCCCGTAGACATTGTCCAACAACAATTTTCATCGGAAGCTGCGACGGCAGCACCGGCGTTTCCTTTTCAGTACCGATAATTGTTTCCAACGGATGACTCAGTTTCTCATAAACGTGACCCCAAACGGCCGGGTCGCTGCAACTACCCTTATTTTCATTCCAAGGCTGAGGGTGAATTTAGTAGCAATCGGAAGGGGGTACGTAAACGGGGTGTTTGCGTGGACATTCGGGAAAAAATAACGAATGACCATTGGGCATCAGGACGGTGCGCGGGCGGCAGGGGAGATGGTTTGAAATATTGCGGTCCCTTTGCACTGCCACCGGACCTCCACCACCGCAGTCCCCCGGTTGGATATCGTTTTCTTCTCGTTTTTCACTCGGTGCCCCCGAAAAATCATAAATTCCACTCTTCTTTTTTCCTCCGCTCGCACACTTTCCCTATATACACATCTCTCTTACTCTCTCCCGCTGTATTTTTTCCATCAATACTTAATGGCTCGGACAACAAATGTTATTCTGCCGTCGTTGCCCCACGCACAAACACATTAAATCCACCGATCGGCCGCCGCTGTATATACCGCGCGAACCCGCGCCCTCCTCGTGTGCAGCGATATGCAATTATCATAATTCCGTCCGTCTCGTTTTTTCATTATACACACACACACACACACACGTCACGCGTTCGCAAGCACATACACTACAGACTATATAATATAACTGCCGTTATAGGATACCACTTTCCGGATTTTTCCATTTTCGCCAGCATTTCACTACGCGTGAAGTTAGTAATGAGAGAGCACGTCTCACCCGCATATTTGTTGTCTTTGTCTCCATCTTACGAATAATGTGCGAGTGCAGGCATAGCAAATTAAAGGTTGTCGTTTAGCTTTATTAGTTTTGATATTAAAGCGAATTTATCTCTATTCGTTATTAATTTATAATATTAAACTTAAAGGTAACAGCATGCCAGCGGCCGGCTACCGGGTTGTTGGACATTTTTTTTTCGTTTATAAAATAAAAAATGTTGAAATGAGTTGATGTGAGTGTGTAAGATATTACGATTTTAAAATGCATAAAACTCGTTTAAAGATTAAAATATCCAAAAAAACACTACCGAAAAATTAATCATAGAATATGTTATCACCTTTAAATCTGTTAATAGGTAAAATCATTCCCACATTAAAAATAATCAAGCTACTAAATCACACTTACTTTTGTTCCACTTATAAATAATTTGTTCATACTAAAATATAAAGTCTACATCGACAAACAAACATGAAACAATTTCTAAAAGTTACCTTAAAATAATATTAATTGGTTTACATTTCGGTTTACATCAATATATTGCCCATGATTAATTCGAGCAATGCAGATTAAGATCTGAGGCCGATACTTGCAAATTCTGAGTGGTTGGAAAAAAATACAATTATGTTCTTATATCCATGTTTGAACCTTATAATAATGGTTGAATTGCCTGCATTAGCGTACACGTACATAACTAACTTAAATAAACTCAAACGATATAACAGTAAATCCACCATTGATTTATATTCTACATAATAATATATATACTTATATATTATAGAAAATCAATCTAAGATATACTTTCATTAAATATGAAGCAAAATATTAAAATGTTACAAATATAAAAAATAATAATAATAATAAATATTATACAGTTTTACTTTTTACTATATAATATTTAACTAGATAGTTTGAACTTTGAGCAGTTTGTTATAGGTATTATACAAACAGAAGATATTATACTGATTGTATATAATAACATAAAGCACACACTTTAAAAATTATGTATAGATACTATTTTTTAAAGGTTATCTATCTATATTATATTATTAATAATTTCAATAAAATATTTTAATTTAAAAGTTAAAATTTGCAGAAATATAAATAAAATTATAATTACATTAAATAGGCAACTGTATTAATTAAAAAGATGAATCAATAAACAATATATTTTAATTTTAAAATTACTAGTAGTAGTGAATGTATGTGTATTATAATATTTTAATGTAATATTATTTTTTCTTGTTTAGTATTTTTAAAGTAATATTAATACAAAAAAATCTCATAATATTTAATAAAAATTGTTCATGTTTTCCTTTTTTTCTCCTTGCAGGGTTATTTTTTCAGATATAACAATGACGTCTATCAGTGCTTACATCTTTTTAAACATATTCATAGAAATTCATAAACGCATTTGTGTATAATATTTGGCTCGATTAATTTTGACCAAATGGCCAAATGTTATCAATTATAAAAATATTCGATACAATTCATTGACAACACTATGGACCCTTTAAATACTGACTTACAAAAACTAAAAATGTCTGTGTTTAAATAATACAATATCTTGTATAAATAAATCACATTTACGATACAGTTAGATATTTAAAACATCATTCAAACTCTATTTAAACGCTTGCAGGTTTGGTTGGTGTTTAAATTTGGCTATGTTATCTAATAATCTAGCCAAGTCCAACATACGCTAATGACTAATGGATACTAAAACAACATTTTCCATTACTAAAATATTAATAATACTCTGACTTTTGTTACATGATATAAGATAATATCCATTAAAAGGTTGGCCTCCCTTGATCTATATAGTACTCCATAATACAGGTACATTTTGCATTGTAATACCGATACGTATATAGAACTTAAACTTTTATGGATATATGACTATATACTTACAATTTACATCAAGTAAAAGTATTAGAAAGTAACGAACGTTATAATTTGTTATCCTTTCTCTCCGAGATAATATATTATGTAGATATTATTATATTATGTATTTATATATGGGTTGACAAAGTAATTATTAATAAAATTATTAATTTTAATTATTAAAATGTATTTATTAATATATTAAGTGAATATCGTATTTCGTCAGTTCAAAAATCAAAAATGCATTTCCCTCTTCATTCAGATTGGTTTAGCTTGTATCATGGAGACAACTACTATCACTATGGTACTATGGTTAAATATTACGTTTGAAAGTTAGAGAAACTATAACTCTTTAAACACAAAAGCTTGGACGTTACCATACTTATTTTACTAATCAATGTCAATCTAAAAATCCGTTTCTATTTTATTAATTATTTTTCTGACTACAGAGTAGAAATTTATTTCTAATTGTATTTATAAAATAAAATCTATGACTATTAGGTACTTAAGATGAGTTCAATAACCCTGTCACGGCGAAAGCGTAATATTTTACTATTGTTTATTTCCCAGAGCTCATTGTAAATAAAATTAATATATCTTTAGCGTATTTTGTGTAGAAACCTTTTCATCAAATTTTCAGTGTTTCAGTGTATAAAAATCTAATTTTTAACAAGTCAATTGTCGAGCTATAATATAGTCTCTGACTGTAAGCTACATTAAAATTTGATTTTGATTAAAAATAAAACAAAATCATATTATTGTATATTTTGAGGTAAATTAATATTCTTCAATATTTTACCAATATTATATGATATTATATTCATTTATTATTAATTTATTGTATAATATATGTCACTAATTAATGTAGTATTCACATATAAATATATTTAATTATTTTAGGATTATCGATTTACCTATCAACAGAAATACATCGAACGCCGCATCCAATCTGCCATAGGTTTCGATTTTCCGACTAAGCTAATCACTGCAATATTTTTCAATTAGTGAAAAGCTGGTAAGTATATCTTTTGTTAAATATAACATATTTTATATTTATTTATAAACATACAGACATTGACAATAATCAGTTTTTACCTACAATACCTATCTAATATAACGTTAATATTATGTTCTGCAGTGGACAATATGTTCAATTTGTTGTGAATTGGAGACCATCGTAATAAATAAGATTGATAACGATTATTATAACGCCATATTGGTTTTATAAATAACGACATAAATATTTACAATATTAATTGTCTTGGCTTATAACTTTCAAAATAATTCATTAAATTTTCTTTAACTTATAACACACGAGATACAAATTCGGAAATCTACTTAATACACAGTGCATATTATATAGTGACAATTTAAATCTAACATTTATTTGTCTGGGCGCCTGTCGTCTGTGTGATCTCAATCACTTAATGACTTTTCAAGCCATTGAAGTCTGGTAAAAACTCAACTTTTTTTAAATCCTAGACGAATTCCATCAGAATAATACCAAATTGGATTTTTCAAATTAAGATAAGCTACAATATAGAACTAAAGACTATAGAAGTAATAAAAATCATTCAGTCTAAATAAGGGTTCAAATATTATTTTTATCAACATTTTTATTTATTATACTTAATTATGACTTTGAAAAATAATTGTATTATATTTACAAAATTAGAATTGTATATGTATATTATTTGTTAATCACATTTAATTATGATTCATTAATTTATCCAAACCCATTGATAAATCCATTGATTTTTATCTAGTTTTAAATAAAGAAAAATTATAGATGCTTTAGATATCCTATGTTTCGGAAACAGAGATCACAATTTATATTATGTATATTATTTGTAATGATCAAATTTATAAATGACTAACAAATTAGATACTGCTCTACATAATGATTAATAACTAATATAGGTACCTATAATAAAAATTACTAATTTTATTTTGAACTCGGTAATAATAGCACTGTAAAGAACGATATTACTACAGTTTGAAAAAAATAGTAGATATATCGTATACCTATGAAGAAATGATTTTATAAATTTATTTCCGCGTGAATAATAAAGTTCTGTAAAACGTACCTGCTAGGTTAGTTATATTGTATACCGTATACCTACTATACAATAATAAAAACTAAAATAAAAAATTAGTCCGTATGATCTTTAGTGGAACAGCTCTTATTTTTGTACCTAACTGTTGTATGCTACATGTTTAGTATGAATCGGCGTGCATAATATATATTTAAAGTGTGCAGCTCAAATATAAACAATAAAAAGTGTTTACGATGATTTAGCTTCCATTCACAAGTTTAACGAACTAGCGTACGTACAGGCTTTTTTTTAATTATAAAAAATATATAGTTAAAATTTAAAATTGAAATTTTAAAGTTTTATATCTCATTAAAATCATGTAATAATCCGTTGTAATCTATCATTTTTTTTTTTTATCTAAAATACTGCCGCATAAAACTATTTGATCGGGAAATTATGTCCTGACGGTGGTTGGAAACGATAAATTTAGTTGTATTAAATGATTTTTAGATTTATTATATATTAAAACGTTTTTTTAATGGTTTTACGAGATAAAAACGTATATAACTAAGCATAGTGTTATTATTCATAGGTAGGTAGATCGTAGATACTTATATTTTGTTGGTAGATATCTAGTCCGTATACCAATATAAAAATTATTCCGGTGTAAAAGCTGATTTTAAATTGTATTGTGTTATAAAAATATTCTGTGCAGACTAAAGTGCTTTACGAGCTTTAAGCAAATAAATCAGACGAACCTAATTATTAGTCATAAACAGTAAAACACCTGTCTCAAGCAAATCTCAGCAGCCGTGAAAACTATAAATTAAAAAAAAATCAGTGTTTATAATTGTATTTATGAATATACATAGGTAATATTTATAACATAATAGTTTCAAATACAGTTTTAAATCATAGGTGAGTTTTAATACATATATTTATTATAAAATTAGTCACTGCAATCATCGTTGCAATTGTTCTTCACTTGTCTATTCTAATTATCTATGCAATGCATAATTCTTTGTTTTTATCTTTTGCATTTGGAAAATTTCAAATAACATCATCCAAGTCTAGAGATCTTACAAAAAATTCACTCTCAATGTTCAAAGTTCTAAAATTTAGCAGATTATTTCGTGACCGTATTACGATCTTCGTAATACGGTTTTTAATAATTTTAATCGGGAAAAAGATTTTTCACCAGTTCCATTGGTATACATAAGAGAAAGATATAAACGTAGGAACCTTTCAAAACTTGGAAAACTCTCAGTCACATTTTAATCAAATATCAACATTCAACATACATACTATACCTATCATCGACCATCGATATATTATTCTCATTATCGTTCGTAGAAATTAATAATAAGACGTTGATGAAAAACTCAAAACTCTTTAAACTCATTGTGTAAAATCGATTGGGAAATACACGATGTCTGTATAAGTACTGGAGGATTTCGGAGAATTTAATCGAAATCGACCTAGTGTGGGAAAATCTTCAGGTCTTAAATTTTCTCAATACAAAAAGAAAAATTAACGCACTGAATTTTTTCGAGTTCCTTTAGCAGTGCTTAATATAGGTTAATCCGGCACTGCTGATAATATTACAAACCAACATGTTATTATTATTATTATTATTATCTCGCTGCGTATAATATAGTATATAGTATACTCCTGCAGGCGAACCGTTCGCGTGTCCGCCACTGCATCACCGCCGTGAAAATCGTAGGCGGACATCCAGCCCGGTGCCCACAATGTTTTCGTACCCATAAGTGTGTACCTACCTATACATAATAATAATAATAATAATAATAATAATAATAATAGTAATAATATAAATATTAATAATAATAATAATACGCGCGTGCAGCACGGGCCAACACACCGCGCACCGCCGCCGCCGCCGAACAATGCACTGCGACGGGACGAGACGTGCGCGCGGATGTGTGGTGGTGGTGGTGGTGGAGTGGTGGTGCGTCTGCAACCTCGGGGCGGCGAGCAGATGGTAAAACGCTACGGCGGCGGCACAGGGTGTGTGTGTGTGTATAATATTAATATATACCTTGGTATATTATGTATATGATTTCGCTTACCGTCGGGTGTGGGGAGACGGCGCGGTTTTCGGTCGGCGGACGGGCGACGAGGTGTGTGTGGGGGCAAAACGTAACGTAATAATAATATTTCCTGTGGCACGCGTCTGCGTCTCATTATATTATAGCGTGCGCACGCTGGCAGTGGCTCTAGCGCCCGGGCCGACGGGATCTGTTCGGTAACACCTTCCGCGACGTTAATTACCCGCTCCACCCGCGCCGCCACGTTGGCTGCTGCCGCCCCGCGACGACCGTAATGGTGTTTTAACTATTCCGCTAGTTGCAATATACATAATATTATTATTTATTACAACAATTATTGTGATATATTATTAATATCGTATTATAAATTTATGTAATACGTAATATACGCACTCAGCAGCATTTATCGTTTTGTAACTTCTTTCCTTTTTTTTTTATTATTGTTCTTAAGTTAAATCAGCTGCAAAGATCATAAATTTCAACTTTTTCTTTTAGATAAAAATTCATATACATTTAAAAGTAATACAATATTTGCAGTTCTGCCGTAGGAAATTGTGTTGAGATACTATTTTTTTCTAAATTTGGTTGAACAGGTCAGTTGTCTTATGAAGCGTTGATCATGTTCTGGACGTCTTCTGTGTTGGGACCTTAAGCAGCGTCTAGGTTGGCTTTCGTTCTTATCATCGTTATAAATCTATAACACGGAAGACCAGTTGCACCTTATTCATTATTGTATATCTTTTTTGGTGTCATACCCCGCTCGTTAATAAATACTCAGTATAATAGTGGTCGGCAATAGTCCGACTCCGGACTTACCTTTCAGGATATCCTTTAATCAGAGAATTTTGATTACTAATAAACATTTTTTTAAATTTTCAGATCTTCGATTAGTCTATATTAATTGAATATGTTCTGCAGGTTTGTTTGAAATTATTTTAGTTATGCTTTTCGTCATAAATGGTCTTTTTTTTAAAAACATTTTAGCTTCTAGTCATAGAATAGAGATAAGTCTGCTTCTAGTCTTAGCGCCTACCAAGTATTAAGCATCACGGCATTTTAATTTAGTAACAGGTGTTACATTCGATTATACGAAATTATATACAATATATTTTTATGGTATTGTGGAGATTTAAAAAAAATTATGGTTAAATACATTAAAACTATACGAAAAACATAATATTGATACATTTAGATCGTTTATCAAACATGTATTTGAGGTAAACGATAAGTTTTCAAAAGTTCTATTATTTAATCCTAGTATAGCGTTGAGGTAAACAGATAAATAATTATCAATATTGAAATTATCTTTGTATTAATGTCATGTTGTTAGCCATTAATCGTCATACGTCAATGTAGGTCATTGATATCCACAAATATATAAGAACAATTTTTGGAACTATATGTGATTCGTGATCAAGTACCTTATAAATAAATAAAAATGTTTCTACGCAAGTTTAAGTGCACGGGCACATTTTTTTACCTCAAAATTACCGTAAGACATTTAAGCACACTTTTTTAACCCGTTTGATTGCGAGTAAACTCATACCCTTTTTACATTAAAATTGCCATTGATAATTTGAGCGTGGAGTTTTACTGAAACGTTTTTCTTGAAAATTGTTTTGTAAAGGTAATAAAAATAAGTCATTCATTTTCGTCACTAATTTCTGAGTGTTTATGTATATTATAAAAAAAATATAGTTTTTTGAACGATTTCAATAAAAGGAATTATTTACTTTATTCATTTAAGATTTCTAATTAAATCGATACTTATATACAGTTTTATACATCATCAAATCAAATAAACTAAAAGATTTTTGTCGTTGTTTTAAGTATATAGGTATAACCTTTTGCACTTCTGCAACAAACTTAATAAGTGCTTATGAACAAACAAACGATACCACTTTATTCATTTATTGGAATTTTCAAGCTATATACTAATTGTTCGTGCATATCCTATAGTATATTTGTATACACATTAACACTGTACATTATAAATTATACAATAAATTTCAAACGATAAAATATGAACTGAAAATCAAAGGCTACAAAATATGAACTCATTAAAGCAGTGTATGATTTTATAATTTATAACTTATATCTGCTTATACATACTTATCTATTTCAAAATAAAATAAAAATCTGACATAGCACGCTCTAATTGGTCTTTGAAATTTCGATTACATCTCCAACGGGCTACGATCTAACGTCTAACTTCCTAATATTAAATACTGCAGGTTAACAGGGACATCTTGAGTACTAGGTTTACATTTTAGTTGAATAGGTGATGAATAGTAGGTAGTTGTCGCTTCAACAAATTGCATGCGATATTTGGGAAAGGTTTAAATCTACGATAGACGACTGCGATATAAAAGTCAAAGATATAGATAACTTAGGCAAGGTAACTTTTGCAAATATATTGATAAAAAATGCTGATTAATATTGTTAAATATAATTATACGTTAATCGGTTCTAGCCGTTCTAGGTCGTCAACCACGCACCCACCGGCTATTTTTTTCGAGTTTATCGTAATTCGTGCCTCGTAGCATCCAAATTCTTGATCGAAAAAAAAAAAAATTCTCTTTTCCATCTTAATTAAAGCAAACCTTGTATTTTTTTCATAAATTGTTTAATATTATATAAACTTATAATTTATATACAGTACTTACCTATTATATTTGTTATTTTTAGTTAAGCATAACTTTATTTTTGTTCTTAATGTATAGAGTAACGTGATGAGAACATATTAAGATAATGAAGCAATTGAGGTAATTTGCATACGTAAGTTTATTATTTATTGAACTATACAACATTTCAACAGTGTTTATACCTAATCTAATATATAAATATCAGACATGCAGTGACAGTATAATCATTTTTCAGGTAACACAACTAAATTTCTCGACTGGATTACGTAACATATTATTCCGTGATTTTGTTGACATGCTTGGTGAACCTAAATAAGAATTATCCATTTACGTCGAGAAACATTTAAAATAAATTTGTATCTCTTCTAGAACGCGCATGTGCAGGAAAACTTGTACTTTATAAATAGCTATGTCTATTTTTAATACCATATTTGAGTAGGTCTATTTTTTAAAAGTAACTTTTGCTAAGCTGGACAGCTTATATGGCTTTAATGTTTAAATTAACTGAATGAGAGCCCTCCAAATGTAATATAAACAAAATTTTATTTTAGTTTTTCATTTTAAATTTATTAAAATTTTGATTTGTTAAAACTCTATTTTCATAATTTAATAATCGTTATAATTGTAATACAGTAAAATAATAATATTATTGAGTTTATTTTTTAATATTTAAAAATAAATCTTAAAAAATAAATCAAGTAATTGAATGATTTTAATCATATAATATAAACTTAAAAAACATAATTCTAATCCATCATAAATTCGTAATCAAGCCAGGGGTAGTTTACAAAGACGTGATCTATTCTAACGTAATCGATTTGAAAAATTTAGTGTTACCTAAAACAAATGATTACATATAAAATACAATTAAATTATAATTATTACCTAAAATAATAGAAACACTGCATACCGAGGAATTTGCCGTTTTGGTACATCTGTGAAGCGCAATTTCGACCTTTTACGGTTAATAATTTCACTTCTATAAGAAAAATGAGGTATATTAAGTATGCTACCATGCATCTAATTTATTATTGCAAACATTTTATTCAAATTAAGGTTACCGCTATGACGCTGTCCCGGTCTGTAAACAATTCATTTTACCTGTACCCTGTAATGCAGTAATATTCCCTCACATAATACATGATTATTAGCTGATTATTACGAGACGCCGGTTTCTTCATATTTTTTCGAACTAGCTCATTAGTAAATTAGTAATCACCCATCGTTACGTTAGTGGATTTTTATTTCTTTTATTAGATTCTGGTAACATTAGCACAAAAACGGTACTAACGATTTGCACCAGCATATAATTTATAATTATTGTATACGTATATAAATTATAAATGAGTATATTGTATATATGTGCACATTTGTCGATTAAATGCAGTAAATCGCAAATGTGAATCTAATAGTCGAATAATTACATATATTATTGTATTACATGATACATTGATACGTATACATGTGCGCTTCAAAACGATTTCTCTGTAATATGAATATACACGCACCCTGTTATAAGTCGTTTTTCATCATAACGACTGCGTTCTACTTTTTTTGTTCAAACCCTTTTTATAAAATAGATATTATATTTTATGATGGGAGTGAAAAAAGAAACGTTGATGATCATTGGTAGATGGTTTTTTTTACGTCCCCGAGTTCATTATGCAGGTTGGGAAAGGAAAAAAAAACAACCCTTCTATAATAATAAATGTGTGTTACAACCAATGGGGATGAAAGAATACAAGGTCGAGGGGGACTGATGCTTTATTTTTTTTTTTACATATGCCCGGAATATTTTTTTTACTCAGTCCTTCATTTTTTTTTTTTTTGTAATCGTTTATGTACGGTACACCCATTTATATGATTTTATTGCATTACAAGCGGGACCTGTCAAAAGCATTTAGTTATAGGTACACGTGGTCAAAAATAAAGTAATAATGAATATTATATATGAATAAAATAAACATCCTTATTCATGGTTTCTTGCTGGATACGATAAAGATTTGTTTAGTATTTCAAAATAAGAAAGGAAAAGAAGGAATTTACAACTTGGATCGTGTAAACTGCGGTATGTGATGCAAAAGGATTGCCACTTGGAGTTATATTTAGTGTTATTTTATTTCATGCCGAAATTCTATCGAACCACGTTTACATATTCGACTGATAAAGAGTATAATATTTTTAAAACTTAACTATAACTCAAGATAATAATATTATTATCGTAATCGTAATCATATACTTATATTTATTATATGTATACACTATACATGCATAATGACATAATATAATAAAATGGTTTAAAAATGTCATATTCTCATAATACCTACTTAATTGATAATCGTATTTTAATCTTCCTGTAATATTTAATAAATAACTCGGATCATTTAGATACGTCTCAATAAGAAATTTAACTTTCATTTAATCAATTTTCAAATAAAAACAAATAGGCAACTGACAATATTTGCAAAAATATATTTTAAAACGATTTTTAATCTAAGAGTATTTTTAGTACCTACTGACTATTAGCCAATATTAATAATTAACTAGGTATTAGGAATTATCATTTTATAAAATGATCGATCACATAATAACAAAATTTGAAAATTATAATTTCATACAGTCTTATTTTATTTTCTATACATATATTCACACTAAACTATAGTTGTTGAAATGAATTATTCATAAATATTATATACTTAATAAACTACATATTAATAAATATAAAATATATATTATTATACTTTTTATGATATGTACCTAGGTATATGTAATATGGATATATCTATTGTGCAATTGTTAAATATTTATTGCTTAAATATAAAAACACTTATTTTTGATTATTCAGTTGTGTTTATAATATTTATTTTTATTTTCGATTATTTTAATAATAAATTAATATAATACAGAAAATATTCGTAAATACTTAATAATATATTACCTACATGGTTACGTTTATTATATATATTAATGAGAAATACAATACGTTAATTCCTCATTATTTATGAGTTATTATTAAGTAGACACGACACTATTATACCTATCATTAAAATCTATAACATTATTTGATGGTTTTTTTAAGGATTTTTTTTTTTGGCATCAAGCGTTGATTTAATCACATAATAAATCACAGTACCATTTAATTTCAGTCTTTTATATTTCTTGGCAATATTTAGATAGGCAAGATTTTTTTTTGAAAGGATGTATTGGAAGTTTGGGAATGACTACGATGGTTGTATACTCTTATATTACATTAGAGTTGCATATGTGATATGAATATGTATAACGTTTTTATTAGTAGAAAACTATACATAAACTATATAATATAAAAGTTAAGTTTTTTCTCTAATGAAAGATGATTCAAATACCTAGCTATATAGGACTAACATTTTTGTTGTAGATAGTATGCATTTTTTTGTTTTGTGAAGCATCAAATTTGACTGTTAGTTTGGTTTTATTAGGAACATTTAAACATAATATACATATATTATATTATTATTGTTTATTGTGGCATAACATTTTAAATCTTAATCTGAATATGAATTTTTCCAACTATAATTAATTTAAAATCATTGTTAATTGAATATGATGTTAAAATCACGCGATAGACGATAATGAGATTACGGTTACTTGATAACTAATCAATGTTTTGTTTTCATATTGTGGTGATTAAACAAAACTATAGTATTTTTTTAAGTTGAGGAGAAATACACTAATTATAGTCTATAGAGCTAGTATACAAAAAATTTCAATTACATTTCACACTTTTGTAAATAACAGCATGTCATTACATGTGTTAAAAATTTGCACCTCTTGATAATTTGTATTGCATATATTTTTTTCTTATTAAACAATAAACGGTAAATGCGATTATACACAAGCAAAGAGTTTTTAATTTTAATATGCTCACCGAGTAAAAAAGTTTGAAGTAATTAATAGTTAGTTGAGCTGACTAGCAAAATAAGGTTTATACTTTTAGTATATCCTAAATTGCAGGTTATTTTCGCATTATTATTATATTAATATAACTTATATATTATCTAGTAGACTACCTAAGTATATATCACTGTTAGTTAATAAAAACTAATAAGTATGAATATAAACTATTATAGTTAGTACTTATGTATTAATTCGTTTAAATTTTAATATTTTGTTTTACGTTTAATTACTATTTTTTTTTTTTGTTAATTACAAAAACAAAATACCTGCTAACAATTAAGAGTTTATCAATAACAAACCTATTAACAAATTGTCTGCTGTAGTATTTAGACATTTAGTGTTTACTTTAGAAAACTATTAATTATATGTATGTATTGCATTGATTCTTAAAACTAAAATGTGTTTTATGTGTCATTAAAATTTCACTAGAGTTTATCACTGTTAATATAGTATTGAAATACGAGTCAGTAGCATTTTCCAGGTTTATAATGGGCGGTAATAGAAAATTTGACTGCAAAAACTATTATGTGCTTATATAATAATTTTCCCGTTTCTCTTCCACCCTAACTCCTAAGAATATACATAATACATTAAACCTTAATAAATATAATTTATATACTTTTACTTCATATTTAAGACAATTTTTAAAGGAATATAATTTTATCTTGATTTTTTAGATATGATATCCGCCAAGAACTCCTTCGGAACCAATTAGCACTTCTCAACCCTCTGAACCCTGACCAACAATTTTAACACATTCTGGGAGTTAAGAATGATCTATCCACTATCCCTGCATATTTTATTTCCTGTGAAAACCCTTATATGATACGTGACAAGAATAATCAAAATCAATTGATGTAATGGTAATACTAATAATATACTTTTTGAAATACCTGTAGATATTAGGACTAATATGTTTATCTCTAACATATATAACATGTATAAATTTATATAAATATAAATATCAATTATTAACCTAGATTTTTTATCTAATAAAATATAGTACATACAATTTATCGTTAATATTGATTACTGAAAAAAATGATACATATTAGTATTTAGATTATTTTTATTTTTATTTGTTTGTCGACCTAATAATATTGTACCAACAATAATTCATGTTGTCGTGTACTTATAAATATTTAATTTTTCAATTATAAACAGGATTTCTCATTTTTTTGTCAGTTTTCAATTTATATGCTACAAAATAATGAATATGATATAAGCAAAAACTAATTGTGACTAATGGTCTTTGCTGCTGATGTCAAATATGATCGATAAAAAAAAAAAATAATAAGCAAAAGAAAAAACGTTTCCATCTTCAGAGTTATCTTTTTCGTAAAATTAAAATGTAAGTATAGGTTAGTAGAGTAACAATATTAAAATATAATCAATTCGATTAATTATAAAAATTAGATACTAAATGTATTACCTATACAATAGTTATTTTAAGTCATCTTATTATAATATATGAATACATGTTAATTAAAAAAATATGTACTATCCTAATGTATTTAAAATATTTTATATAATGTTTTACGGAATGTATATTAAAAATAATAATGTATTATTAATATTTTGGCAAACTATCTACTTTATTATCTCACATATTTTTTTATTAAATATATTACAATAAAAACATCTTACAGTTTTCGTCTTTTCAAAAATTTAAATAAAAAAATATTTTAGTTTCCACAATTTGTAATTTATAATTTTTTTAGTTACCTCATAGGAGGAAAGTAAAGAGAAATTAATAATTCAGTAGGTTAAAAAAATATAGATTTAAATTTAAATGATTCAAAATTAAACAAAATGCTCATTAAAACAAATTAGTATTTATAATATTTATTTAGTTAGTTAACGACAAATATCTGTAAGAAGTAAATATAGCAATCGCTTTAAAATTATTAAGCTGCAATAATAACTATATATATAATATATATTATTATTATTATGTGTAAGCATTTAAGAAATTGTTTTGAAATTTAAATAGGTATAAAACATTTAATATTTCTATTATTTATTAGGTATAACCGTATAATATTATAATTTATTATGTTTGTTACCAATATATACCACATTGGTGAGTTTGGTCTTATAATCTTATTAAGAACAAATATCATATTTAAATTGTTTGCAACAAAATACAATTTTAATTATACATTTATAAAGGTAAAAATTTGTCTTATCTTGAGCGAAAGATTTAAACTAATTAAAACACTTGTGGAAAAATAAAAATTATTTTAAAAACCTGATACTAAGCCAATAATATTGTTGTAAATATTTATTTATATGTAACTATATAAGATATCAATATCTAAGGTTATAACAAACAACAATAAGTCATTAACTTATATAGGTAGTGTAGGTACTTATATGATAGAATATTTAATATTAGAACATTGGTATCTGGTACAGGCAAATACTTTTTTTTTTTTTAACTTTTATTGAAACATATTTTGTTTGAAAAGTGTTTTCATACAATAAATGCAAACAAATAGATACCAGAATTATAGTTAGGTAAAAGTAAAATGTAGGTAAATAATAATTCAGTAACTATAAAACGATTAGGTAATATTTAAAATTTCTATTAATTCAAATATTCAATTTTGTATACAAAATACAATAAAGTTATAGTTAAAATAATTTTTATAAAATACCAATTTTAAGATTTAAATATATATACCAATACTTACATTATGTAAATACTTCTTAATTACAGGTATATGGTACATGGTTTTTATTCAAATATAATCAAGCTTTGTGGGTTTATAGCCATTGATTTTGTCCATGTCTAATATTCAATTATATTTTTTACCAAAATGCAATATTACAATATGCACTTCTTACTCGATATAGGTCAATATTCTATACTAGAGATCCAACCTTGTTGATGTCAATGGTAAATTAATAACAAATTTTAATAATAACATTTTTCATGGACCACAATTTGAAATTTGAATGTACTTTATTTTATTTAAAACAAAAATGTATACATAGTATCATATTATATGTATAGTTTATCAATTAACTAAAGGTAATAGGTATCTCCAATGGCTACAAACAATCAACGTTTTAATCCGCAGTTTCCTGTCCATACTATTTTAGTCCGTAATTTATATCAAAATTATAAATTTTACTCACAGGTCACATACATTGCAATGAAGGCCGTGGGTTGTCGACCCATGCTTTATTCTGTTATAATTAAAAAATAATTATTTTGTGAATATTACATATTTATCGTATATTTATACCTACGTATCATTACATAATTGCAATGTATTGTTCACATTATGAGTACATTAAGAATGTTTTAAAATTTCTAAGTATTTTAAACTTATAGTATTAGGTAGGTAGACTATTCGAATATTTAATTAACGAAAATAAATTACTTTCAAAAATTGTAATTGCCCGCAGTTGTTACAACACGTTACATCTAGAATTAGAGTATCATCCTACATTCTTACTAACAAGTAACAACCAACAACCATTGTACTATTGACAATATTGTAGTAGTAATGTATCCCTACTATTGGCATTTTTTAAACAGATTTTATGTTATTTAGAAACTAATTAATCACCCATAGGCCATAGGTATAAATAGTATAATGAATATTTATAATTCGGAAATTCCGATTACTCAACTTGTTTTTAACCATAATAATAATCACTTTATTGTATAAAAAAGTTTCGCAATTCAAATTCATAATGTTATAATATATAGAATAAGATATTATAAGGTATAAATATATTGATTTACATCATAGGTGTTAAAATTTAAATATATAACCATTTTGATCAACCCTTTACGAAACCCAAGTTTATTTCTAATCACCAGGTTGGTGCTCGTAGAAAATAATTTAATTGCTATTTAAAAAATTAACAATAGTCATTATCACACATAAAATATACAATCATGTATTTTTGAAATTTGATCAAAGATGTAAAATAATTATAGTTTCCCTAATAAAAATAAATAATTTATGTTGTTAATGATCGATACATGAGGTTTTATTTTGCATGATTGCCTTCTAATTCTGTTGTGATTCAGAATATTCCATTGTTCTTAATATTTTAAATGTTCATCAACCGTGCAGTGTAAATAGAGTTTTGGTATTTTTTTTATTGTATAAATAAAATTGCTAATAGACATTTTAAAATTTGTTTTTTAAACATGATTCTTTCAGACAAGCACAGCGCGATAACCATGGCAACTATATTACGGGTATATGTATTCTGCAAACGTTTATTTAACTTGGTGCGTTCAGCCAAAAGGAAACAAATCCGTTTGTAAATTATCGCAATATGTCGCCGAATGTCTCATAGAACACACCATAATTTATCGATGCGTCCTTATGTAGTATTTAGCTCTTTAATTTTACCGTTCGCACGTATCTATATACGCTTTGCTTCATCTGTCGCGTGCATCATCTCGCAATTTCATAACGATTCTCATTCATATCATACACACTATTCATACTAAAGAATATATTATAATATGCACTTATATATCCCTGGTGGTGTTGTATATATATATATATAATATTATATTTGTGTGGCTGCATCTATTTGTAATAATTACAAGGATACGTTACGGCGTGACTATAATATGGTTGTTTGCCGGTGGCGAAACGTTTACTTTTTAAATTGATTCGAACCGTCCCGTTTCGTTCGGACGCGCTTTGAATAAAAAAAATATAAATAAACCGTACAACGCCAATATTAACTGCATATAATTACACAATAATATTAATAATAAAATATGTTGTACAGGCACCTATATTATACGTACTGCATAGGTAGGTACGTACGCGTTATGATAATATCGTTTTACGTCAGCGCATTTCTATTGACAGAGAGGCGGCGGTAAAAACACACCCAATTACGGGGCCCGGTCCAATCCTTTCGTACGGACGGGTAAAAGTAAAAAAAGAAAAAGTGGTAGAGGAGAAAAAAAAAACCGACACGCACTCGCGAGCGCGTTTCGGTGGGCGTGTATCGAGTCGCCAGGCGTCGTGTACCGTCGTGCGCCGTCGGCGACCCTAGAACGCCGCGGAGGGGGTCGACGTCGTCCATCCGTTGGGGTAGGTTAACCGAGCCCGCGGCGGCAGATGAACCTGCAATAATCGCCGCCACCGACGCGACGTCCAGACCGGTCCGTGCTGTGACTCTCAGTTGTACTTGTGCGCTTTTTGAGTGTCGGTCACGTGCGGGATTTCGCTTAAACGTTTGATTTTTATTTGATTTCACTTCGTATTTTTCTGTTATTGTTTGTACGAAACATTAGAAACAAAACATTGGCACCTATTCTGTAGAGGCTCGTCGTTCGTATTTATAATATTAAAATAAATTATAAATATTTAGTGCTCGAGATACTTTGCGGTCTTCGCGACTTAGACTTAGGTGGATTTAATACCACTTGAATATTATTTATTTTTTGTCGTCGTCAAAATGTTGTTAATTTTGAATTGCGCTCCGATGTCGTATCAATCACCGACCACGGTATCAACGATTTAAAAAACTAGAGGAAAATCGTCCATCGCAGTGCTCAAGACGTCACACTCGCCTCACTACCACTTACCAACCGGCTCGACCGACAAATGAATTATTGTTGATCGATCGTCATAGAAAACACACACTTAAACGGTAAGTTAACATTTATGATTTGTATTGTAATAATTATTATTGGAATCGTAATTTTGTTTGTTTTTTTGTGCGGGTGATCTCTGCCATGTCTAAGTTACGTCAAGTATTGATATAAATTAATTCCTATATATGAGACTTCAATTGTACTTTAGTGATAGACACCCTTTTGATCAAACAATTTCAATTAATCTCTAAATTAATGGTTTTATATAGAGGGAGTTGATTAAACAGAAGGGGTTTACCAATCACAATTAACCCTTTATAAGTGTGCGCACGGCGCACACTCAATTTTCTATAGGATTTTTTGACGGACTTACAAAATACATTATTTGTTCGATTGAAAATATTGTCGGTTCCTTTTTGAATAAATATCATGTTTATGTTCACTTCAAATAATTTAAAAAAAAATATATTTTTTCTCTATTAGGTAGGTACAATGATTTAATTGAAAATGTGTACGTTATCTTGTTTTTGCAATGTATACCTATTTCAATCTATGTCAATTTAAAATCTACAGATCAACTCGTACAATTTATTTTTAATAATTACGAAATTCCCTGTGGATAAAGAATAACCGATTTAATTTAAAAGCTCTCATGCAGTGGTTACGTATTATATATAGATAAAAAAAGCCAACCAAACACCGGTTCGGCTTGTTTTTTTCAAACGGCATTACTGATAAGTTAGAACGGTGTTTATTTCAGGCAGGCAACTCATTAACGACTTAATGTGTTTCATTTCCAACGGGAATAGTTGTTTAAAAAAAAAAAAACCACAATATATAGGTATATTTTCAACGAAACGTAAGTTCTTATCGTCGTTTACATTTTTAGCCAATATTATATGGACCTGTATTATAACAATGAATAAAAGTATACATGTATTTTAAAATGTACCATGTTTTTAAATTGTTATGAAATCTGACTAATCCTCAATTATTGCGGATTACAATATCTACTCCCTATTTTGTTTTTGAGGGTGAGGAAGAAAGAAATGAAATATTTTGACACAAATTAATATATTATGGTTTTTATTTAAGTGTAAGTAAGCAATATTGTAATGTTGTAATTGTTGAACAATCATCAAGATACTCATCCGTTTAGTATTAATTGTCGTTTTTAATATAAAAATGTATTAAAAATGGATCTAATAATTTAAGTGTTGTTTGAACATTACCTAACTACTACCCAATTTTTTTCAAACAGATGGTTAATTGAAACTGTTGATAATTTAACCAATGAATTATAATTGCTGACTAATGCTAAATACTGTACGTCTATATACCGTTGTCTTTTTGTTATATACAATTGATACCTAATATTAATAAATAAATTAAATATACTTACCAACCTAATAAATTTAATTCAACAGAAATTAAATAATTAAATAAAACTATCTTAAATTATATCGTTACCAATTTTTATTATAGAAGTCTTAGATTAAAAAGGTTCAAAAATATAATAGGCAGGTATGATCAATTATTTTATAATTATACATTTTCAAATCTAAAAACAAAAATTATGAATTTAGTAGTTATTATTAACTATTGGAAAACTAAAACTGATCTCATTGAAATATTGTTGATGTAACAATGGTTACAATTTTAAAATAAAGTACCTACCTAAAAATAATTGAATAGTTGAAACGAATACAAGTATACATTAGCTATATTTATTTATTAAATTAATTTTATATATTTACGTATATTGAATATGCATTTAACGACAATAAAATTAAATGTGGTGACATTTGTAACACATAAGGTTCATAAACAACTTATTTACGATTTCGTAAGTTTTTATTTAAGATATGAATACATAGCTACAGTTTGTCGAGATTCCAATTTCCAGCCGAAAAATATAAATCGTAAAAATAATGTTCAATTTTCAGCGAGAAAGCTCTCACTTTTCCTTACTTATTTTTTTCCCCCTCGCGTGCGTATTTATTCTGTGCTCTTCTTACATACTCGTCCATCTCATTCTCTCGCCTCAAATGAAAACCATTTTCTTCGAACCTCACACACATACACACACACACAGACGGAGACGATTCCGAGAAAGAAAAAGGAGTAGGACACTCGGAGTACGACGTACTGGGTGATGAAATGTGGGGGTGGTGGCGGTAACAGGAAAAAAAGAAGGAAAAAAGTATGCACGGCGGTGGTGGTTTCTATCCCGATCATCCCCCCCTTCCCTTATTCATTAGAAAGAGGGGCCCCGTGCTTGAAGAGGCATTTATTTTATGGCTTTTTGTTTTGTCCAGGGAACAGTCGGCCATTTTTCCGCCCCGCGCGCACCGCCGTCGCGCACACCGCGGCGGTGAAAACAAAAATGAAAAACTCGACCCTTGCGGCGAAAACGATTTTTTACCCGCTCGCTTGGCCTTCTTTCACACTGCGCCCCTCGGTTCAATCAATACCGGCAATCATCGCTTCTCTTTCCTCGATGGTCATATATATATATATATATGTACGCGATGACGACGTCATGCGCCCTAAAACTCGCCGGGGCTTTTTTTCTTTCTTCTTACTTATATTTTATTCGATTTTTTTCCGATTTTTTCCCCTTCGCGTCCCTTAAAAATCAATTCGAACAAGTATTTCGCCTGCCGTGCGTTATAATATATACGCTTATTAAATCTATTAAAAACGTTTTGTTTCTTTGTCGTTTTGCAGAAGAACAATGTTTTTGGAAAACGAACACCAGCCAATTATTAGCCATTCATCGTACGATCTCGCACGTCCGCTTGAACACCATCACCATCATCACCTCAACCATCACGCTGCGTCCAATCACCTCCAGTCAGGCACTGATCACTTACAAGAAGATTCAGAAGGCCGGAGTACGGCCAGCTCGCCGACGTCCAGTTACCGCGACTTGTCCGGGTGCGAAGACTTTGACCTGAAAATCCCTAAACCGTCTGGTCCGGGGTCCGGTACTGGTGGGCACAACAATAACAACAACCACAATAACAACAACAAGGAACAAAAACCGAAAAAGCACAAGTGCAAACACTGTGGGCTGGAGTGCACGGAAAAGGTGCAGTACTGGAAGCACATTCGCACTCACATCAAACCTGAACAGTTGCTGGAGTGCCCGAACTGCGAGTTCGCCACCGACCTAAAACACCACTACGAATACCACCTGCTAAACCACACGGGCGCCAAGCCGTTCACGTGCCCGGACTGCGACTACAAGTGCGTGAGCAAGTCGATGCTTCAATCGCATCTCAAGTCGCATTCGAACGTGTTCCAGTTTCAGTGTTACGACTGTGGGTACGCATCCAAGTACATGCACAGTCTCAAGCAGCACCTGAAGAAGCGCGACCACCGGCCGGCCACGCCGCTCAACCCAGACGGCACACCGAACCCGGACATCGTCATCGACGTGGTGGGCAACCGGCGGGGGCCGCGGCAGAACAAGAAACAAAACCGGCACAACCCGTACCAGCAACAGCACCAGCAGCAACAACCCAAGCAGTCTATGACCGTGTGTTCGTCGCAGGACGACGGCGGCAGCAGCAGCGGTGGACACCCGTCACCTTACTCGATGCAACAGCTGTTGCAGATGCCCTCGTCCGGATGCGCCCAAGTCACTTACCCGACATCGGCCGAGTCGTTCATGTATTCAATGATCACCAAGCGCTCCATGGAGATGGTTGACTACCAGGCCGCCGAATACCTGGCCATCAAGAACAACAACAACAATAATAACAACTCCTCGTCGGTCGACGATAAGATGGACGTGCAACAGTACCACAACCAACAACAACACAACAATCATTACCATAAACGCGGGCATCAATACCACTCTGATGACGTGCTCAAAGTGGAATTGGCTGGACGCAGTGGTAGCGGCGGTGACCGGACGCCCGAACCACAGGTACCGGTATTGGCAGTCGCAGATCCTTCACCCCCGCCCGTCGTCTTGGCCATCGAGTCGGGGCCGTTGAACTTGAGCAGAGACTCTGTGGCTCCACGCGCCGCGGGCAGCAGCCGGCGCAAGGGGATCGCGTGCAAACTAGAGCGTCCGGCCACCGAACCGCAGTCCAAGTCGGTGCCGGTGGTGGTTGTTCCGGATTCACCTGCGGTACCTATGGACTGTAGCAGTGAGTCAAGAGGAGGAACGGCGGAGGACACATCGATTCCGGTTAAGGTTGAATTTCAACCGTATCATCACCACCACTACCATCAGCAGCAGACGTCGTCGTCGTCTTCGACGCCCGAAAAAGAAGACAAGGAAGACGAGACGCACGTGTGCCACCATTGCGATATAATATTCAAGGAGAACATCATGTACTCGATGCACATGGGTTTCCATAGTTTCAGGGACCCCTTCGCGTGCAACCTATGCGGCGAGATAACGGCAGATAAGTTTTCATTTTTCGCTCACATAGCGCGCGTTCCGCACAGTTAAGCTGCAATGAGGAGTTGCATCGCCGCTGCAGTTAAGATACGAAATAATAGAGTACAAATTTTAAAACAATAATTGACCCTTAAGGTATGTAATATAGGATTTATCGTAAGAAAAAAAGAAAACAGATTAAGAATATAAAGTAATGGTTACATAGGTACTATATTATTATACACCTCCTTCTTATTAATAACTATAATTTCCCCTCCCCTAATTGTGCAGTCGCGCCAGACACACACGTACAAATCAAAATGGTTTTTGGCTCCTCAGAACTAAAAACAATTTTGATTTGTATACGTGACCGGTGTTTTCGATCGGTTCCGGTTCTTAAACGTTGACTTTTTAACTCGTCAACGTTTAAGAGTCTGTTACCGATTTTTCATATCGTGATCATTTAGTATATCTAGTAGTATCATTTTAAATAATAATAGTTGTTGAATTGTTTATCGTTTTAAATATTTTTTTCTCGTTTTTTTTTTTTTTTTTTGGAAATAAAGTTTGAATTATGTTTCAATTTTATTTTCGAGAAATGAAAGCCTTGCCAATTTGAGTGATTTAAAAATATTTAATTCGTATCCTCACAGTTAAGCACAAATTATTAGTTAATTTTTTACATGTAAATTTTATAATCTTTAAAAATACATTTTTAACTTTTCCAATTACCCGACATGGACTTAATAATAACAAATATTGAATTTTTACGTTTAAATACCGTAATACCTCATTTACTCAATTATTTTTTATTGTTTAATCTAGTCGTTCCCTATTTTCTCCTCGTATACTATAGTTTAGTATCGTGTATACTTATACACTTATGATAGATACTATTAAAAATTAAAAAAAAATACTATTGATTTTTTATGTTTGTTGTGATAAGGTTGTTTTACGACGGAATATCGTCAAATTATTTATTTAAGTGTAAATTAAATTAAACTGATCTGCCGAGAAGGCGTTTTTTTTTTAGTTTTTTAAATTGTACATGTTTAAAGTAAAAAAGTATATAAATTTTATTGTTGGTGCTTGAATGTCTTAAAAAAATCTCGATCACGGCATTAATGGAAGATCTAGTCAATCTTACCCTCACGTCTCTCCAAAATATGCCCGTCTGTATGGCGCGTGGGCGGGATTCTACTCAGTGCGAGATCGGCGAAACTGTTTAAGTCATCTGTGTATGTTTTGTAATCGCACTGTGTTCAATCCCCGTGCATGCGTCTTTTCATATGCATGAGGACTAATTCTTAGAGATGTGAAAATTTAAGTCTGTAAATATTGATTTCATAATTATATGTATCGTTGCACTACATAATAATTATTATATTTTAATGTAAACGCATTAACAATGATGTAACACCCGTTGTTATAGGTAACCAATAATATTTTTAAGTATGTCTAAATTTTTGTCATTTTTGTGATTAGATAGATTGTTCGTAATCATCCTCACTCCTCCCTCATACTGTGATTTTAATTAAGACTAAAAAAAATCTTGAAAATGCCGTCTTGGATTGTAATAACTAATTGTAACAAACTATCATATATGTTATGTAATAATTAAAATATCCATCTTTAACGAGATTTTGCCGTCGCACTCGTGTAACAAAACAGTTATATATAAATATATAATATACTGCGGGTGTGAAGAGGCCTTAAGTCTGATCTCTGTTTAGCAATCTAACGTGTTTTTGTCACTCTAACGTCATATTTTATATGACATATTATATATATAAATTTAATATACGGTTTATTATATTATGTATAGGTACTCTTATAATGAACTGTTTTACTATGTAAATAAATATCTCTATGTAAACATAGGTGAAATTGAAAGATTTTTTTTTTGTATTCTTTTATTTAGATTATCTAATTTTATTTATAGTTGAAAAATACTACATGTACTATGTATAATAAAAATATTATGTGCCAAAAAGTTTAATAATTATCATACTTATCATATAATATTTGTTTGAAGAGAATAAACGTATTTACGTTTACAAATGAAAAACAAAAAAACATTTTTTTTTTAAATATATACCTACCTACGATTTTGCAACCAGCATATTGTTTCCTATTGTTATCGTCACATCGTTGCTCATGAAATTTACTGCAAAGCCCCGAAGAGTTCGTCGTCGCACAATAAATGATGTGTATTTTCCTCAGTAATAGGAATTGTAATTAATCGTACAAAACCCACAAAATATAATTTTTTCATAATATTGTGTTTTTAAAGCGGAACGTTTTAATAGTTAAAGTTAAATATAGGAATTATTACCATTTTATGGATCGGTTGAAATTATCGACGAAAATAATGAATAGTCTCCAGTCACGTTTCATGATCTCTCACAAAATATTGTTTTCGAGTTAAAATAAATTATTCTTGTTAACATAATTAATCGTGAATTGTAATTTATATTGTAAAAATACTTGACACAATTAAATTACTAATTCAAAAAAAAGTATTGTGTTAATATGCACTTGTAGCAAAGCAAAAACGGATTCTATTCTCTGTCGAGTATAAACATGACGAAAATAATGTTGTGGACTATTTGTGTACGAAACGACCAAAAAATAATAAACATAATCGAGTTTAACCATCGTCACGAGGACTACGAGTCTATGAGTGGGTAGTCGTTTGTGTGTGTGTGTGTCGTTCGGAGACTACCTGTGCGTGAGATAAATTTCTTCATGTACCTGACGGTTGTCAATACCAAAACCATAGCTGTCAGTCGTACTGTGTAAAACGAGTGATTCGATGCCGTGCACGGTGCACCGACCCGAGAAGACGTAAACAAAACGATTTCCGAGTTAAAAGGGGTTTAAAAAGAGGACTGCCCCGGCCGGTGAACGTCGCATTATTTCCATAATAATAATGATATATAGGTATATACGGTGGTCGCAAAAAGGAATGGAGTATGTAAGTATGCTTTATTTTATATTGTCAAAGTGTGTGTCTGTGTGTGTGCACCGAAGGAGTATAAAGAAGAAATTCGCAGAATTGTAAAATACGAGTTTAGCGTTTACATTTTGTGACGGGAAATAAACGTATGTACACGCTGAACAATAACAACACCGTGTACTACCTACCACCTTCCCTATTGTTGTGTGTATCGCGTTCTTGTACTTCACATTTATGATATTATATTATGTTTTTTGAACCGAATCTTGAGAGTGGAACTAAATAATCTGACGTTCGTGAAACTTACTATTTTATGTACCAGTCACATTTAGTGCATTATGACGTGTCTATAAGAGAATGAGGACATTTATTGGGAGATAATTGAAGAAATTGACTATTGATTACTACGTTTTTACTGATGATTAAATTTAGCCACATCAAATCTCAAAAAATTATTTATTCCTATGATAATAATGTCCTATTGTCGTGTATCTAGGTAATAGCAATTAAAATCGAATCTATTAATTATTTTTCTATACATAATTTTCACAAAAATAAAACATTATTATACACTTAATAATACGACCGTATTTCATTTAATTACGGTTCGGTTCATGCCTGACTTGATTAAAAATGTTAGAATTGTTAGAATTATTATTCCTGGACGAAACTTATTTCTAGGAACTGTTGTCTGCAACATTCGTTTTATTTAATGGTCTTTAATGTAGACACAAATTATATATTATTATGGTTCTTATTAAACAAACTTCAAAATATTCGGAGAATATTCCGAAAATAAACCAGGTAATGGTAATATTGAATTTGGATAGATATCGTTCTTAAATTTATTATTAGAGTACCTTATATAACTATTTAGTTTTTAATACAATATTAACGAACTTTATCAATATGTACTACACCATCCGCTTTTACCTCGTAGACGAGCGACTGGAGAGTGAAAAAATTATTTTATGTGATTTTTTAGTTTGAAAAAATAAATCAAAAAACGTTTTTGATATGTTATTTTTTTTTGCGTTACTTCGATAACTTAAAATTTTCAAATGGACATTAGTACATTACCCATCATACCGTAGTTTTAATTTAGTTAATTTCCCAGAGATTATTTTTTTGAACGTTCGTAACAGCGTAATAATTAAAATTGGTGGCCTAATGGTGTTTTAATTATGATTTATAATTATGAAAGTTATTAGATTGAATGCATATTGAAGGAAACCGATGAGAGATGTTTATAATTGCTACCAAATTGATATGAACCTTTATCAAGATAACCAATAATTATTATTTATACCCATACACGCTTGGAAAATAATCTTTTTGAAAAAACCTCTCAGCTTTAGAAATTTATAATTACAAAATATATGGACGGGTATTCGTAGAGAATAATTCATTGTATAATTTATTATATAATTTTTATTTTTTACTTTATGCGGAGAAAATACAAATTAAAATTATGTCAACAAAACGTTTTCATATTAGGATTAATTTTGTCGCATCGTTTATGAAACCACTGCGGATACCGCAGTTATTATTTCATTATTATACCTATATAATATTATGGTGTGTGGTGAAAAAAATACGAGTTGGTTAACTGTCTTTCAGTGAACGCAATCGGTACTTATATATATATATATATATATATATACTATTATTATATATTGTATATATATTATATACATATATCTTCTTCTTTTTTTTATTGAGAATTAAGACTTTGGGTCATTAGCCCGCGATTGTATTTACATTATTATTAATGGATGGTTTAGTTGTGATTGGTGATTACGTTATGGTTATGGAGTCAGTATAGTTTTACAGAATTGTGTATTTACATTTTTATCTCAATATTATTATACGTTTTTTGAATTGATGGCAATGGATTTGAAGTAGCTACTTATAATATTATGAACTTTGTCCGACTGTCGTGACGATTTATGTCAATCGGTGTTCTATCAATCACATTTCGATCGATCCGAAACTATGGCTACGGCGGCGGTGGCAGTTGGTGGTGAATTCGCGATGCCAACGGCGGCAGCACATGACGTTTTTTTTGCCACAAAATCGCCAAATCGGTAGTACATTTTTTCCGCCCTGAAAATTCTTCTATTCGCCTTAAAGTTTTTTTTTGTATCATTTTTTTTTTTACCGTCAACGCCTCCATTCGACGCACGCGATTGGCCGTTCCATGGGCCTTCGGTTAATAATAATATCATACCGAAGCGGATATTATATGGGGGAACCGTTTTTTTATACATAGTCTCTTGTATGGATACGAACATGCCGAGCGTATAAAAAAACTACATCCGGACGTAAAAAAATCCCCTCGACAAAATGGCGGCAGCGGCGCGTGGAAAATGGGTTAAGGCGAGGGGAGCAGCGTGTGTATGTGTTTTTTTAAGCGTTAAAAAAAAAATCGCTCTCGAAAATGGCCGTGGCCGGGGCCAATAACAAGACGCGTCGCGTGTCTCGTGCCGCCGCATTACGCGGTAAAAAAAATAATAATGTGTAATAATATAATAGGCATAGTAATAACGACGGACGAGGACGACAAACAAACCGTCGGCCGTAACCGTACAATGAAAATATAACGCGAACAAAACCGAATCTCGTTTTTTTTTTTTCTCTCTTCCCCCTTCGGATGCTGCGCGTGCGACGGGGCCCGCAGCAAAAAAGGAACGAAAAAAATCGACGGAAAAAAAACCGCGCACGCACCGCCCGCCACCCCGTTTTGGGGGTCGGAAACGTCGGGCGCGTGCGCGCGTTTCAAAAGCGCGCGCGCGCGTGCTGCTGCTGCTCTCGGTCGACCCCTCTCGGGCCGTCGCCGCCTCTCCAAGGGGTACGTATATAATACACCGCCGACGGCAGAAAACGGTTTTTTTTTTTACACACATTTTCTTCGTTTACGGAATTCCGTTTTGGGGTGCGCGCGCGTGTTATTATTTTTTCTCCGCGCTCGCCCTTTTTATGCACTACGCGCGCTTGGTATTATACATATATTTATTTACTTTTTTATTTTCACCCCCCCGTGTCACGCGCGTTTTCCCCCTCGAGGTCATCGAGAGGTTCAACCAACACGCACGTCATATTATATTATACGCTCACGGCTTGCATATTACTGCAGCACACATATGATATATGTAATATATATTTACGTGATGGTAGGTAAGTAGATAGGTAGAGAGAGAGAGAGAGTGAGACCTATTAATAATGACGCGCGTCGGGCAAAACGGTTTCGAAAACGACGTTTTTCTTTTTCCCCGCTCGGTGCAGTGTGTGAAACGTGCAAGCAATATCCGAAAAACCGCCACACGTGTGTTTGGTCTTTTACTGCTGCTGCGGCGCACATAGTCTTTTTAACCTTTACCATCACGAGTAAGAGATTTATGGGATTTTTAACCACCAGAAATCGGAGACGCCGCGCGCCCGTCCGGCCGTATAATTTTCGTCTAATTTCGGAGAAACGCTGTTGCCACACGAGTGATGACTGTGTGTGTGTGTGTGTGTGTGCGCGGCACTGCGCGCGCTCCTCCATCTCGCGTAGGTACATAATATTAAAATATTTTTTTTTTTTTTTTAATAATATATCCGGCATGGGATGGGGGGGGGTGGTTCTTCGGGTTTTCCAGCAGGTCTTTTGGTGCTCTCGTGAAAAACGCACATTACACGGTCCGACGAACGCCGGCGCGCGCGAAACGACCGCCCTCGACTCGATATATATATTTTAAATGTGTACAACACACCCGCGCCTGTGCGATAGCGTTTTTCTCGGTTTTTCTGAAATCGCAACTACGACGACGACGGCGGCACAGTAAAATGTATAATGCCCATTCCGTTGAAATCTCGTCCATCTCGCGCCAAACTACACAATCGATTTTATTTGTTTATAAATATTTAAAACGTCAATCGTTTCGGTTCGATCGCAATAGAATGGCTCGGAGGAAGGAAACGACAATGGTGTCTGAAAAAATTAATTTATTATAATACGTGGCACTGTGTTGTACACGCTCTTGCGGACGTTTAAAATAATAATATTAATAATTAATAATAACAATAATAGTTAGTAGTGAGCGGAGAGCAAGTTAATCGTATCATAAATTTTAATTCAAGAGACCTGTCGGCTGCCATAACGAATGAGAGAACTTCGAGGTGCATTATACACGTGTATAATAGAGTTTATTCATTTATTATACGTCGTCGTAGGTACATTGACGGAAATATAATGTGCCGCTTACCGGTCGCGGCACGTACCCACACCGAAATTATTATTGTTGTTCATGTTATTATAATATCGAGTTGATTATGTCGCTATCGACGAGGAGCTGCACCGATCAGGCACTTCTGGTTACATAATATTATAAGTATGTAACACAAACGCCCCTAAGTCGTTTGTTCGCGTTTGATCTGCCAACGCTGCTGACAAATAAAATACCGCACGCTTTACCAGTTTACTGCCCGTAATAAACCCTGGTTAAATGATGCTGCTGACCGACAATATTATTGCTATAAACATTACCAAACCCTAAATTAGCTTATCCAATTATCGTTAACGATTACGATCCGAAGAGTTTATATAATCGTCTCACAATGAAAAGTAACCTATACCGTTTATAAGTAGTTGGCGGGTCACTCTGGTACACATTTCAGAAAATTGATTTTTATCACAAAAAGATCATAAAACGCTATTTATCACAATTAAATCACAAAATTATCAGAAATCTATACTTTTCATAATTAATTCTCAAAAATATCATAAAACGCTACTTTTCATAATTGAATCACAAAAATAACAATAAATTGATTATATATTTTAATCAGTAAAAGTTCTAAAGCATTAATTTTTAATAATTTAACACAAAACATCAGTATATAGATTTTAACAACTATACAAATAATAATTTTAATATGGAATCATCAGTTTTTCATAACTATGAAATTGTACATTTCACGCAACCCAACGTGAATTATTTTTAGTAACAATATTTTAATTTAATATACCACATTGATTACCTTATTTTTATAGGTAACGAAAAAATCAAACCATACGTTCAACTGCCTTAAACAATATTATTTAAACTTTTCCTTCAGTTTTTTTAAAAGTTATACAATTATTAAAAAACAAAATAAAGATTCTGTATCTGTTGAGTCCCGATAAATGTTGAGCTGTTGAACTAATGCCTTAGATTTTGTGAGCTAAGTGTTGAGCCGTTGAAAAGTGTTCAAGTTGTAGAAAATATGCCAATTGACCTTAACTTCTCCGAAGTTATGATTGCTGGAAAACTTGAAAACTGTAGTATATTAAAATTGTAAGAATAGACGAGGGATTATAACATGAATTAATAAATTAGTTTCTTAAGATTATTGCTACATATTTAAATTTTTTAAATTTTTAGCCAGTGAAAATAAGGAATAAATTAAGCTACCTGTTCAAATTAATAGGGAATAAAATGTTATTTTATTTACTGTTTTATATGTAACTATAATATGTTATATATTATATTCTAATAATGTTATATTATTAAAATAATGTTCCATAAAATTTTATTGAAGGTTTGATCTCGTACAAAATAAGATCTCTTTGTTGGCCTTTAAGTTGTTTTTAGCTGAAAAATAAACTTATTGCACAATTGTCAATTAGTAAAATTAACGTACTATATTACCTACCGTTCATGTGCCGTTCAATATTATTTCATAAGGAAAATTTGTTTCATGTAATTGAATAAATAAACAAATAAAATGGAAAACCTTAAAACACTCTTAAATAAAAACGAGAATAATTTAAAATTTGTGAAGTTTTGTGATTTGGAATTCACTACATAATTAGAAAAAAATACTGAACATATTTTTCGGCCGTAGTCATTCCCCCCCCCCCCCCCCACATAAAAAAAAATTAATTATTAAATAAATAAATTGATTATAATATTATATTGTTTATAATTATAGGACATTTTAGCAACTAATGAATACCTGTTTAAAGAAAATAAAAATTAGATATAATTATTTTACTTTTTGTAATTGCTTGGACTAGCGTTTTTTGATAGCTGATATAGATAGTCGATACCAGAATGTAATCATCAACCAATAAGCACAAACTGTGATCCTAGCTTAACTCTATCTTTTATCTTTATAATACCAATAGAGAACGTAATTCTACAACACAGGTTAGAATATTAGAGAAAAATAGTCATAGTTTTAGGCGAAAATAATGTGGAGGAAACGGTATCTCGTTTTTGGAGGAAAATGGAACCGCTCCTTTATTCGAATTTATCAAAACTAAATATGGTGCGAAATTAATTGTTATTTTAGATGGTGAATATAAACAAATTCTACCCGATAGACTAAATTATCAAAAAAGATGTTCAAGATCTTAACTCTAATTACTTTTTTATTTACAACGGAATATAGATACTGAAAAATGATTAAAAAAAGCATTTGATTACATTTGAAAAATTGTTGTAATTTAATTGAATAATATTAACTTTAATAACTAATAATATAAATTGTCCATGGTACTTTGATTGTATTTATGAACCTTTCTCTCCTAACTTCCTTATCAGTATGTAATTCTTAAGTAATATTTTCTCTATTGTTGGTTTTACTGTTTTCCCTAATATTTCTATATTAGAGTGTAAATTGGTTGTTAACATTTAAATTATTTGCAAATTTTTTAGAAAATTTCATTTTATTATATTGCAGACATTTTTAACATTTAATTATGTATTAATCTTTAGAAACTATATAATTAATTTATGTTATATAATCTCTCATCTATTCTTACAACTTTACTAGATTATAGATAATCGCAGTAACTTAAAATATAGTGAAGCATTTTGGTAAGTAGATTTTATGTAAAATACAACAATTATAAATTTATTTTATATAACAATAATATTATATAGAACGGTATACATATATATAATGGTTGAACATTTTCTTGCAATAATATTTTTTCCGTTCTTGGTGTTCAGTGTTCGTGTAATTAATCAGTTTCTGTACCTTGTTTTTCATTAAACACGCAGGTGCAAGGTCCCTCGCGTAAAATGAGCTCGATCGGTCAAAAACGCGCGTTTACCGTGGAGTCGAAATATTTCTGTAAACATCTGGTCGCAAAATAAAACACAAACTACTCGCAGTGGCTACCTCCGGTTATATACAAGCATTAGAACGAAAAAACAGAGACCATAATATTATTTGGTTTAAAAAAAAAAAAAAAAATTGTAAAACGTTAAACGGCATTAAGCTCGATTTGATCAATCTATCGTTTAATTGGATATAGATTTGTATAAGGCATTTAAGACGTAGACGTAAATGAATGTGATTCGAAGATATAAATATAATGTATCAAAACGGAAAAATTAGAATAAATTCAAGAATTTTGAATATGTTGCTAAAATAAACTCTGGAATTATCATGAACTGTATATTACGTAAATCAGATACGTTTTGTTTTTGTACCATTGCGAAACGTTAAAATGTGTTAAAAGCTTTTTTATTTGAAATGGCTGCGTTGTGTAACAGAATTATATTATAGTGAGTGTAATGTATCATATAATATTATAATATCGAATTAAAATCAAACTGTTGAAAATTCCGAACTGTTTTATTTTAGGGTTTTTGCGTTTGTTCAACTCATGGCGGTGGAATATTTAATATAGTTTTTCTACTCTGTGTGTGGTTCGATAGGTATATGCAATAAGACGGCGACAATGACGGTTGCAAGGAAGAGTGAGTATTTGAAATGCATTAAATAAATATAAATCTGCAAGGAGGTGATTAGACCGAAGGTTTATATGTACACTGTGTGCATATATGTATTTTGTGTTTATTGTGTGCCGCAAAATGGGGAAACGGCGGTCTGTGTGCGTCGTGACAATGATCTTTTTGTAATACGTATTTCTGCGGAGGATACGATCAATCAATATTTCGTGGCTAAAGAAAGAAAAAAAATTCCGGTGGACACGGGGGCGGTGGTGGAAAAATAAAAACGTCGACGGCGACTTCATTAAAAGACGTTTGGGTCTCCTAAAAGGGTCGTAAAAAATGCATTATGCCTGCGGGGATTTTTAAAAATATTGTCACAAACAAATATCCGGATTTTTGCATGTCATTGTTGCTTCTAGCGGGTTCGGTCCTCTGACGGGGGTGGTGTGACTGGCGATGATCGTTGAGTTGGCAATAATTTTGCCATATTTTTGTTGTACAGTCGCTCAAAAAGAAATGTATTCCGCACACTTCATCTGTCCGAGTATGAATAATCGTTATTTCTAGTTGTACGTATATATTGTATTGTTATATACTTTTTTTTTTGTAAAATACGGAATGTCCGTTTGTGTACGTCCGTAGGGTTTTAGGTTTCACCTTTTAGGTACCTTAAAAAAAAAACCATTTATTATATACTTACAAGTTACAATCTATATGTTTTGATTTTGGATCAAATATTGTACGGTCGTAAACACACATTGACCTGACCTGTATCTGACGACCCAATTCTCACAATCGTCTCTAAATAATCCTTTTTTTCTACTCGAATGGTCAAATGTCAAATCTTAAAAACCATTAAATCTTTTTGGAAAAAAATACATCCATACAAATAAAATATCCCGTCGATATGTCATGTACAAGTCACTGGAGTGCAACCCATTTTTAAACGAAAAAAAATACGTTTTGTTACAACACAAGTTTATAAATAAATAAACCCTTATAAATATCATTTTATTCACCTTCTCTTTGTAGGTATTAATGTGTCTGTATTTTATTATTGAAATTTTATTTAGATATAAAATATACTTAATCATATTTTTTACTATCCCAATCAGAAATAATTATTTACCATCGATAATGTTAGTTGTTTTTGAAAACTAAATCTAAGCCATTTTACTCAAATAGTTCACAACTATATTTATCCGAATGAAAAATGTATGGTTATTAATTATTTAAATTATTCGATGTGTTAACTAAAAACTAGCAAGTATAACTTCCTTTCTTATAGAAAAAACAAATATCTGTACGTCTTATTATAATACCGTTGTAAAACACAGAGATCACTTGGCATGCATGAGTAAAAATACAATCGCGCAACACCCAGGTTGAAAAACAATGTTATTTAAATCACTGATGGAAAAGTAAAATGTGATACGTTGAGGGTTTTTGGCTGGCTGCTGTGAATAAATCTTTGAAATACTTCGTACGGGTCGTTTAAATAATCGGATCGCTTAACACTAAGACCTCCGCTGTACGATTGTAGTAATTCGACCGTTTCGAAAACCATTATAAATAAGAGACGAAAAGAGTTAAACGTATAATTAATAAAGTATCAAAACCGCGTTGTTCTGTTGTATATAAAACTAAAGCTGTATTTGTTGTGCGCTCAGGCACCTAAAAATGCAAAACTGTATATCAACACCAATATGAGCATGGAATGAACTGAGAAGGCAACTTTACACCTAGTAATTATAATTTCCTAAAAACAATTTGTGATTGCTATTGGCTGAATCTTCAGGTTCGTAAGTGGTATACTACATTGTTACCATTATGGTAGGTAAATATTAGGTACCTACGAAAATTTTTTTTTCAAATAAATTGTTTATTCGGATATAATTCCTTTGTTATTAAAATGGCATCCATCATTGCTGTCTTAAAATTCAAATTATTCAAGGAATTTGTTTTTTCATATTTTTAACTCAACTAATACCAGATTCTAGCCAATCTTTATTGAGTAAAACTGATGATGATTATATTATATATTGATTGTGTAGAAAAATTGTTAAGTATGTTTTGAACTAACAATAATTAACTGCTGGGAAAAATGGTCAAGAGCAATAATGGGCGATATGTCATCCACATCGTTTCCCCTAAACACGCTGTTGTTACAATATAGTATATAAGTATATTTCATAATATATCATAGAATAGTCCAAAATATACTCAAGGAATAAATTTTACCTGTTCTAGGTCACTATGTCACTTTATACGGCTGAACACTAAAAAAAACGAAACACAGACACCGATTAAAATTAATATTGCAGAACGCGGACTCTTTGTACTCTTAATATACTATATACATATTATTATACAAATACATAAAGTATTGGCTTAGATATAGTATAAAGAAGTTTCTGAACTCTGAAGTCATGACTAATTATATTAAAATTGTTGTTAAGTTTAAATACCATTTAGTAAACATATCTCTAACTTGATAATACATATATTTTTTTTTTTTATTGGCTTTTAATAAATCATAATACATAATTATAATTTATAATTATATTACAGCACTAAGTAATATTTGGTTGATACCACTTACCTGCAGCTAACCTATAAATTAAAAATAATATTTACTTATAATAATGGTTACTTATAAGTTTACCTATACCTTTAAGTACTATTTATTAATAAATATCTTTAATTTTTCTTTTAAATAAAATAAATTGTTAATCTCATCAAACTTAATGACATTCAAATTTATAGGTAGATTACTTTATTACCATATTACTATATTACTATATTACTAATAGTACCTTCTTTATGAAATGAACATTTTTACCCAATCGTACAACGTGATATCAAGAAATAATAATTAATTTTTCCTCATAAAACGCGATTTAACAATGTAATAGAAATATTTGTATGCGTTTCGCTAAAATGTTGTCAATGTCCACCTTAAGAGCAGCGTGGGAGTGTCCCGAGGCAGTAAAACGCTGTGATGGTTCACACACTGTACATCTACGGGAGACAGCGATCGTATAAGTTTCACTCTATATCGAAACGGTGGTGTCGTCGACATTATACCATAATACATATATATATGTTGCGATGTTGCCCGTTTGACAATAAGAGGCGCGCACTTGCGTTAGAAGATATTATAAGAGTTTTGAATAATACGAGAAATCTTTCGTAAAATCGTAATGCACACTTTCCAATTTCGTACCGCACACACGATTTTAGTAAACGTATATAATAATATAATATAAATCACTGCTTATGTCTATGGGTCCTTATCCATATATCTTCAAGCTTGTAATATTTTTATACAATATAATAGATATTATATTATGTCCTGCGTGTACCGTGTAATAATATAATACACACACGGCGTATTGCGCAATATCGATTCTTCGGGTCTCCGAGAAGAGAGAGTACTTATATAGGACATGCACGCACACACTATCCCTTAGGTAGCTGGACTTATTTTTTTCCTCCACATCCCCCGCAACTAGCACTGTACGAAAATCGTCGTGGGACACTAATCCACCGGTTCCTAAGATCTTATATATATATATATTCGCGTTCGCGCCAACACAAATCATGCCGAGTTTTTATTGTATTGCATTGCGCAATTGGTACGCACAGCACGAAAACCGTTAGGTCCGAACGAGATAATATGCGCACACGCCGCGCCGTTTTTGATTATTTTGTACGGAAAAAAAAAAAGGACACAATAACGGTATTACGACACTTATATATATATTATAATAGTGTGATGTTGGCTAGCGTATTATATGTATATACGCGCGTAGTATAGGTACACTACACTTTTATGTTTTGGGTTTGATTATTTATTTATTATTATTGTACATTTTTTTTTGTGTCCTTGTGTGCGTTTCGTTTGTTGTCCGAATTGTCTGTTGGCCGGTCGCCGCAATCCGAATTATTTTTAATACCGAAAATGTATATAAATCCCGTCCGATTGTGTGCGTGTCTCGATATACATAATACACACATTTATATATATATATACATACTGTGCCGAGCCGCTCCCCACGACCACTGTGTATAACACCCCCGCGATTTCAGTGATTTCACCACATTTGGCTATACGACTGTTGTAGCTACCCATATAATAAAATATATAATAATAATATGTATAATACCACATGCGATTGCTGCAGGCCTTTCGTCGTTATTATTATTATGCGAAAACGTGTGCGCGGGTGTGCGTGTGACGTGTGTATGTACTGCCGTGTATGCTGCTGTGTGTGGGGAGGATAGGGTTGGAGCAGCGCCTCGATATAATAATATATATGGGAAACGGTCGACGCCGCCGATCGGCTAATATATAGTGAAATCCGAGAGCGAGTCCGATTTCGGAACACCCGGACCCGGTCATCTGCTGCTGTATAATATATATTTATGTATATAGCCGTTACAATGCGCATTTTTGTATGCACATTATAATATTGTATTTTGTAGCAATATCATTTTGTAAGTGGTGTGACGCACGTATACCTACGACTCTTTCCCATAATATACTGCTATATGCGCGGTGAATCAGCAGCAGTGATGACATCGATATAATATTTATTTATCGATGTGGGTGAATGAAAATATTTTTAATTGATTTTTGAACTCAAAATAAATAATAGGCGTATTTATAGTTAACCCTGTATCTGTATATTATATCACGTCCATCGCATGTCTGTTTAAATCATCTTCAATCTCGGTGGATTTTAAATATAATGAACTGCAGTCATCCAACGCAGTTTTTAGTTCCGCGTTTACAGTTGTGGACGTCGTCTGCATTGACGGAAGGCATTGGTAAACGGAGTGTCGAAGTGTCGAAGTGTCACGTGTAAAATTATGTATATTAAAAAAAACTCATTGGAGAATTAATCATCGATTTTTATTTATTTATTCATATAGGTGCTAAGTATATTATACTGTATGTCTGTTCCCACGTGAGAAAAGTACATATTATACATACTACTATCATATCAACGATAAATTGAAATTGTTACAAAATGCATATGATCAAACTAAAATTATTCGTGAATTTATAACTCAAATATGTTATTAGTTGTAATATAATAAATTAATTTCAAATATCATAGGAGGCCGTATTATGTGATTTACAAATTTAGAATATTATAACAACTTATTTGTTTTCTATTATCTCTTAAAAATTATACAATTTTAATCAGTTATTATTATTCCACATGTTTATATGTCCACATTCAAGCAAGTTGTGTGTGGTATAAAAATATATTACATATTATGATTTATTAGTTATTTCAATACGCAAACGATTTCGGTTTAACAGGTCATTGTTAACAACTGCAGTTAACAATTTTAACGTGGTGCAAACATTTTACATTTTATTCATTTATGAATTTAGTGAAACGCTCTAACACTTGATATAACGTTTGTTATTTAATACATTTACATAATATTATATTAAAAACCACTTAAATAGTTGTTAGGTTTCTGAAAATGATAAATAGTTTCCTTAGATATTGTACTTGCGTTCTTTTTATGTGGATATATAACTATACAATATTCATATGGCATACCTCGATGCAAGAAATCTCAATCATCTGTCCAGCGATTTATACGACATACTGGGACCTGTTCTGCAATAACCTGACATATTCGTGTTCCTTCAGGAGACAGGACTAGACAAACTTATTTAACCATTTGAAAAAACACAACCTTATTATAATTATACTCTTATTATTTAGACATTTATTGTTTTAAACCTTTTCTATTATTACAATGTAACACCTTTCGAAAAAAAAAAAGTATCTTATCCCAATGGCCAACTTGCCGAGGGTTATTTCTTTATTAAAAAAAAAATATATATATTCATATGATTAGGAGGTAATTTTGAATCTATATAATATTTCTGATGTATTAAAATTTACCTTACACCCCCGTTCAATAATATGTAATGTTAGTATAATGTACGAATTGTACGATATACCTAATGCGATCTCATTTTTTTTTTTTACCAAACTGGACGATATTAATGATGACTTCAGTTGTGTAGTATATATAAGCACCTAAAATATCATTAGTCAATTTACTACGTCGTATATATATATATATTGTAATACGTGTACCAGAAGAACATTAAACATACAAAACATTTCTGATCCAAATTTTAACACAGTACCCCGCCGTTGTCGTACAAACGAGTTTTGAGAAACGTGGTGTTGAACCCATTTATATTTCTATAGGGAAACTATATCGAAAAAATCCATTATACGCGTGTATTATGGAATTGTGAGGGGTGAGAGAAAAAAAAATGATAATAATTTTAAAAATCCTTGCCGCGAGATGTTTTTAAATTGGCCGGAACGGAAAAAGGTGCGCGTGAGATATATCGAAAACGTCCATAACTAGTCACTACATAGGTTTTGTACAAACATAATAGATGGTCTAAATTTAACCGATTCTTTTTGTCGCCGTCATATTTTGCACGGCCGGAGATCGTTGTGTTTGTGTGCGAATATTTTTTTCACCCGTCCACCTTCGATGATGACCATTTGTATTATTATTTATTATACACCACCACCTACAACACGCGTACAATAATATCGATATGATGTATATATTCTTTCGGCCTACGGCGTTGAAACCCGATTTAAAAACGGCGTTGACAATAAAAGGATATAATTCACACACACACGCGCACACACATGCATGCACATAATATATATTTATGGGAAAAATGGTAAACGAGTATTATATTGAATAGCCCGAAATCACCGACGTGTGCGCATTACACACATAGTACTCAGTGTGTGTTTAAAATGGATATATGCGTATAAAACCGTAACATCACTACGGCTGCAGTGCAGTAATGATAGTTTTCGATGATCGTGATGATCGTGCTCCAGTCAGTGGCGTATTTTGATTTCTCGGGGGGTATCCAACATTTAATGAATATACATTGTATACTAAAATAAAAATAGTAAATTATAAAATAAATGATAATACCAATATTTAAGCCTTTTTTTGTTAAGTCGGTGAGTGTCCAGACATGGAAGATGTCACCCCCCCCCCCCCACACACACACACCCACCAAAAAAGTACTCCATTGGTTGCTGCATATGTATATTATGTATACCATGATATAGCCGATATAGGTCAAGTTCGCCGTACACCAAAATGTCTACAGAAATGTATGCTGGAATCAATCGCCCTAACGATAATCCCTTCGGAGGAGATATGCTACATAATAATACTGTGGAATGTAATGCTCACATTTCGCCTACGAGGACCTCATGTCGGTGCCGGGGCCGGGGCTGCTCGTAATCTAGATTTTTGCGCAATCTTTGTACAACCGTACATTGTGTGAGCTCCTATTGAATTATAGAAGTGTATACACACACACACACGGGTCTGTATCTCATCACGGCTATATACGAGGTGTGTACGGCGGTGGCGGCGGCGATTCGTTACGGAATTAACGCGCAAGAGTTATGGGTCCGAGAGAAAGTGCGTGTGGCGGACATCTTGCCGTTGTTTTCGGGACAATAAGCCAATAAAATGTTTACAATAAACAGCGTGTGTCGTGTACTCGTGTGTGCAATCGGACTGTTTGCGAGTGTGTGCGAGCGATAATAAGAAGCAAAAAAATGGGCACTGCAACAACAATAATGTATATAATATAGCCGTATATGAGTATATAGATTTATAATAATATATAATATGGTGAGGAACAATGTATGTGTGTACGTGCGTGTGTATACGCGTATAGTATATACCTATATATATAAGTAACGGTTATACCTATACGTGAAACGGGGTGGGTGTGTGTGGGTTGCGAGGAAGGAAAACTATTTTTACCCTTTGTATTTATGTACCATGTATCATGTAAGTACACTGCTCTCGGTTAACCAATGTTTACAGTCCGAACGGTTTTAATCCGTGTTACGGTATTAACTATATATTATTATGTATATTATATAGGTAGCAAGTTGCCAAAACATAAATATTTTATTATTGTATTGAATATAGGAGAAGTGTATAGAAAAAATACGGAAACAAACACAGAATAATAATAAAAAAATAAACAATCGATTTCAATTAATCGAAAAAATATTTATTTTCACGTCCAAAACGTTTTCGTATTATTGGTTTTATTTGATGTATTATCTCCTTCGCTCAGATCGGCGAGCATATTTTCACGTGTTTTAATTTAATTTGAACCCTTTCAAACCACACTTGAACGCAAAAATAATTATTGTTTTCATTGTATAAGTTTCAATGTCGATATTATAATATTTATTTTCAATGATAAATATAATCATAAATTCATAAAATCATAACACTAAAAATGTCAAAATGCAATAATAATTGAATATACTTGATATAATCTATTCGCATGTTTATTATGTATTTTTTTTAAATTTAGGATTGTTAAACTATTCTTTTTTAAAGCTTATTCAAAAATAAATAATCGTCTGCACTTGACAAAATATTACTATTAGGTAATGCAATACTTAGTTAACCAACACTTTTAATTAATTAGCACTATTGCTTAAAAATTAAATTTATCATACAAAAATCTTCTTAAACCAATTTGTATACATGGTATCATATAGTTTAAACTTTAAACAACAATTATATGTATGCATGTAACCTGCAATTTATATTTTATTCAAATTTTTTTTCTTTCAAATAATATTTATAGGTAACCTTAAAACAAAATTTTTTCGTGATTTGATTAATTTTTATTATGTTTAACAATTAGTATTAGTGATTAATGATTATATCTACATTAAAATAAGTAAAATAATTTCCCATTGGGCTATGTAGTATTTCAACTAATACTAAATTGTTACTTGTTTCTCAATAATTAATAATTATTTCACCAACAGAATGCGATCAGTTAGTCTTGTTCATCTAGCACGGTGTACCTTTGTGTATCCCCACCGTAAGCGGTGAGTTGAACAACAGCATAAGATAATATTTTTTTGTGAAATACGTTTATGCGTTTTAGAGCGGAATCATTGAAGTGTTGGGTCAGATGAAAAAAAAAAAACTTGAATTTTTGATCGTAATCGAATATCCGACGGTCCATCGGTTATCGATTATTATTATGTTAACCCCTCGATCGGGTGGTCTTTTAGGCCGCAGAGTGACGATGGAATCGTGCACGCATCACATCAGGTGCAGTGACGATGTATATTATGTATTTATGTATATATAATATATCTATTAGCATTAAGCACTAAACGAAAGAAAATTATGATTTAAATTTTTAGCAAAACATCAAGCTATATATTATTATAGGTACAAGTATTGCATTCGTAGATAGAGGATGTGTGACCTATGATATTATTACAACTACATTTTAATTTTTAATTAAGAACCGTTCATAACTTACTGATAACTTATTTTATGACATCATAATATACGTCGTGGAAAATTAGCAATGGTGCTAAAAAATAATTATATAATAAATAACCTTTATATTTTTCTTATTGATCACGTTTATTATAGAATGCTTAAACACGTGTTTAATATTCAGTGAAAAATTAAATTAGGTACGTCAAACATAGTATTTAAAAGCGTATTAATATTATAAACCAATTTAAAATAACCTTAATTTATTTCTAGAATGTATTAAATATTCGATGAAAAATGAAATTACTTAAAAACCAATTAATAATTATGTGTAACTATTTTAAAAACTCGTAGTAGAGAAAGTACAAAATTATATATTAATAAATATTCAAAGGCGTCAAAGTATACAAAAATATGTATAATAATAGTAATAATGTATCATGCGGGATGCGGATGCAAATTACTATTGCCATCAATTTTTTAAGTATGTGTTGTATTAATACTTTTTTTATAATTGTATTAACTACGTATATGCGTTATCAGTTATTTGGTATTTTTGTTTTTTTTTGAACCTTTCAGAAAACGCATAAAAAAATCAAATTTATTGACTTCCAGCGCTGTCGGCTGTATTGAGCTCAGACTATTAGGATGTTTGGATTTAACATTCAATGCAATGTAGAATTATCGGGTAAAATAATATTAATGATTTAAAAAGCATTTTCGTCATGGAGGCATGTTAAACTCCTACAACGATCATCTAATCACAATCCCTTTGAACCTTTCTTCTTGGAAGTTGCAATAATTTATATACGTTACATATTTTATATAAAGCTACTGGCTATATATTATTATTTTAACCGGAAACATTAGTTTTGAGATTTCGTATTTTAAGAAACCGGTGCACAGATGGACCCGGTGACGTGTGTTCGGCGTCGAACCGAACAAAAGTCGTCGTGTCTTTTGAACAGAGCAATATACACCGAACGTCCAAAAATATAGGTATCTATATATATGGATATATTCTTATGCATTTCTTTATGTGCTAGCCGTATATATTATATACATTATTATTTATTGTGCGGTGCACACGTGGACGACGCATCGACGTTTTTTAACAGTTTTTTTTTATTCGTTTTGTCCCATTCAAGGCGAGGAGAACACATATCGGCCGGTGCGACTTAAAACATTCTCCGGTTATTTAGGGGTAGATTTAGCAGACACAAAAGGCCCGCAAAAAGTAATATGTCACCCACTACTGACCAGGTTTATAAGGCAACAAAAAAGTAAAAAAAAAAATAAAAATAAAATAATAAAGGGAGACGGTGTGGTCAAGATGCACCTGGATGGGTTATGGGACATTTGGTGGGCAGCTGTTTTTTTATATATATTTTTGGACCCTTCAAAAATCGACTGCCGCCACCGCCACCGCCTATATCAATACAGTTATGTTTTTTTTTGCCTTGCTTCGCTTTTGTGTTTATCCACTAATAGATGCAACGAGTATCTTACTAATATAAGTTTTTTTCCGTTTAAATATTTATATAGGAACAGAGCGGCACGTTCGCCATTGAGTTCTTCCTTTCCCTTTTTTTATATTTCACTTTTCTACCCTTATGTGCGGCGGTGTTGTACAGTTATCTCGAATCTGTATAATTTACGTATGCACGCGTATAATATAGTGAGGGGTACCCGTATAAAAATATATCTATACTTTAATAAGTAAATTGTATAAACAGCCGTCTTATTACATCACTGACACCATGTCATTTTTTTTTTTTTTATAGAACCGTCATCGATATTTCCTGGTCAATAAAAATACAATAGGTATCTAATAATCTGATACTTTTATGCCCATCGATAATATGACAATAAGCGGTATTTTAATTTCCTAAAACAGCGTTTCTCAAAGTGTGGGTCGCGACCCACTGATAGGTCGTCAGTCAGTTTTGTAGTTTTGTTGGATCGCGAACATTTTTTAAAATTATATGGATACTAAGGAATTTATGTTAAATTAATATTAAATATACTTAAATTATTATAGTAATATAGTACCAAAAATCACTTGGGTAATATAAATAAAAATTCGTCGTATATTTAGTTATTATGACGGGTATTAATTCGTTATTCGTTTCAGGAAGCTATATCTACTGGAATAGCGACAAAAGCCGATGAAGAACTCATTGATTTATCAGAAGATTCATCTTAAAACTTCAATTTAACCGCAGTAATGTGATTAATTTTTGGCTATCGTCTCAACAAAAATTTTCAATTCATTCATCTTAAGTTATATCAAAACTTTTCCCATTTTCATCTTCATACATGCGTGAAGTTGGATTTTCGACAAAGGTGGGCATCAAAAATAAACATCGAAACAAGCTAAACTTAACGAACTCCTTACGTTTAAATATAACTAAAATTGACGTCGATATCAATGCTGTTATTAACCATAACAGAAAACAAGTACACATTTTGCATACATCTCATTATTTAAAGTATATTTCTAAGAATATATTAATTATAAATCTATAAATACTAAATACCGATAAAAAATGTATATAATTTTATTATTTATATAGTAAAAATTTTGTTTTTTACTACTTTTAAAAGTGAAACCATGTGGGTCGCGAAGGATGTTTTGGGGAAAATTTGGGCCGCTGTACTAAAAAGATAGAGAAACACTTCCCCAAAGTTACATGAAAAAAATGTATAGAATATTCAAATGTCTAATAGTGTTTCCAATTGTGCTAATACCCTTAAAAATATATTGTATACAATTAAAGAACATGTTTTCATAAATACTAAATACATTGGTAAACCAGTTATTGATTTTTACTTATAATTACAAAATATTCAAATGATAATACAAAATATATAATGTAATTTAGAAAAATAGTAGATAAGTTTATCAGTTTTACGAATTTCGTATTAATATTGATCAATTAGAAGTCAAAAATATAAACCAGATTTGTATCCAATATCTACAAGACTACAACCAATTTATATCATAAATCACCCTCAAAGTTAAATATCGAAACATTTTTCTACTATTGTTCGTGTAGTAGACGGATATAAAAAATAAACATGTCATTGTAAATTTAATACCTACATTATCACTCCGTTTAAAATTATAAATCTATTTAAATATTTGTACAGTTAAAAACTTATAATGAACCATTATACATTATATTATCTCGGTGTTTTGGTTACTAGCTAATTGTTAAATTGAAAATTAACAGTGGAATGGTGAGGGGCCCCTTGATGTACATAGTTGTACGATGTCATAGTATTCTTCGACGCCACTGTATACGCTATGGCAGTGAAGCATTCTTGGCAGTTGTATGTAGGTACGGGATATATCACATACAATTTTTTACAAAATTTTACCCAAATCAGTTGTTTTTGATATAAAATGCGTTTGATGTTCGCCGACCGGCACTATAAGATTTTACCTACAGAGTCTGCCTTTATACCTACCGAAGGTTTTCGATTGAAATATACAATACTTTGATACTCTATGATTGTGATCTCAAATTCGTGGTATCCGTACAGAAATGAAAAACAAACGGAAATACTAGGTTAGGACGGCTAGGTACTTGATACAAAAAATGCACGGTTTTTAAGGTTTCCCTTGCGCAACAGGAATTTAACAAAGAATTGGGGTTTGTACTTAGTAACCGTAAAATCTTTTAAAGAAGCTATAGACACGGAGAGCCGTGTCTAACCGTTCTAACGTTTAAAAATAAAATATAACATGACAACATTGTAACACATTTTTATAGATACGAAAATATTAGTCACAACAATAATTTCAGCATTCCATAAATGTATTTATCTAGTATTTGAGAAAAATAATGATAAATAAAATAAAATATATTTACATTTTATACTTGAAGATAAATTTTCCTAATACTAAAAAGTGAGTACAATAATTTGCATACAATTAATATGGATACATCGTGTGACGCTAATTATAATATTATTATTAAATAAACGTGACATGGAGTTTTAATTTTGAGATTTCGGCGGTGTTCTTGACGTTTATATTCATAATGATATTATAAACGTTCACAATAAATAATTAATACGTTACATAATTAATTTGGTTATTACTGTGTAGAGAAGTATAATTTACGTAAATCCGTTTCGTAAACGTGTAGACAATTTAGATTCCCTTTTAATATCCAACGGATTTGGAAAAACGTTTCATTATATAAATTGACATTTACATTTTTGATACGTAGACAGGTAATTTATAATGTTTGTTCGTTTTTGTATTATAGTATCTTATTTAATATTATCGTTATATTATTACCTCTGTATAATGAATAATGATATATAGATAATGATTTATTCTCAGTAATGATGGGGTCTGTTATACTAATTTACGACCTGGTTATATTTGGTTTTACAAACATTTTACGATTAAAATACTTTAATTGAGTACAAATATAGAAAAGTTTAAAGAAAATAAGAAAATAATTAAAAATTGAAATCGTTATGATCGTCTGTGATAATATAGATGTTAGCCTGTTCACGGAAAAAATGCGATTATTATTATTACCTCTGTGGCTTACACGATATTTTCTCAGTAAAATATTTATTTTTAAACTTTTACTGGGGTTCTTTAGCTTTTCTGTTATAAAAACCTATAGGCTATAATGTATATTTCATTTGTAGTTTATTAAGAATGGATTTCCGCCGGATACGCCTGTGGAGCTATTCGGAGACAAAGACAATAGTTCGCCATAATGACAGAAATACATAGTATAAAATATTAATTACAATTATCGAAAACATCAGTCTAGATTCGTTTAGATTTTATAATTGTACATTGGACGATGAGAAATATTACCGTTTTATTAGAATGTATTATTCTAAAACGCATTCAAATTCCTATATATTATTTTATCGTTCTAAATCATATTTTATCGCATCCCATAATTAACATCCATTAATATTATCAATAAATTGCCTAAAATATGGGTAATTTTATGCGCAGTTTGTATTATTTATTCAAGAATAAATTACGTCTAATCTATGTAGGCAAAATTAAATATTGATTAAGTATTTTAAGACTTTTTTACGCCTAAACCGGAACAAACAATATTATAATATAACCGGCCGATACGCGGCGTCGAGATCGAACGATTTATATTATTATGTTTTAACACACGACAATAACAATATTATCGCAAACCAAACACGAATGATTCATGTAAAAATACTTCGTCAGATACAAGTCTGCGACACGTCTGACGAGTAATGACTAATGAGTAATGAGACATAATACGCATGCCGCGGTGTTCTGTTTTTTTCGATTCGCTATGGTTGATGAAGAGATCGTCGGCCAAAGGGGAAGGTATGTATACGTATGTATTATATCGAGACTCGGAGGCGAAAAGAAAAACAAATTTCAGATCGCGTATCGCATTTTTTTATTATTATTCCTTTTTTATATACACGCACTGCGCACAACAATAATGATAATCCGTACAATGTCTCGAAAACGGTAGGTAGGTATTGGTTTAAAAACCGCAACCGATAAGACGAGAGGAGGATTACAACACACACACACACACACAGCGGTCCCGTGCGCCGCCGCCGTCCAGGTGTAAAGATGTTAAATAAAGATGTATGTACGCGCGCGTGCGCGTCGGTAGGTATAGAGCATAGTAAATATGTATATATACATATTATGTATAGATAATAATAATATATTGTATTATATTATAATATAATATTATAGTCGGTCCCGCGACGATGGAGATTAGGATCTCAACGACGAGAGAAGCAGGGAACGCGCGCGTATGCGCTGGGTATCTTTTTTTTATATTATTATTATTATTACATGCCTGTCCATTATATTCGATGTTTTTTTCGGTATTTTTATTATTATGATTTTTTTTTTCTTCTCGACGTTCCCCCCTCGGAGCGGCCGCTTACCTCGATATAATGTTATACTCCGTGTATTCGTTCCGCACTTGACGTTTGTCCGTCAAACGGGCACGGGGATCAAGACCTCGTCGAGATTCTGGACACGGGCCGTCCGTCTGTCGCGATTTATGCGGTTTCGATTCGCTCGTTATACGGGCCCCCAAGTCTTTTGTATAATATATATACACTAGGTGTCGATTGTGATATGTGACGCATACCTACGATAATATGATAATATGTATATTATTATACGTTTTTTTGTAAATTGTAATAATTATTGTTAAAACGCGAGCGGCCGTCGTCGCCGATATGTACGAAATTGATCAATGTTGTCATGCTAAATAATACGCCGAAGCTGATTCCGCCACCGTTACCGCGGTAACTGCGACGACGATAGTTAGCACTTTAACTACTATAGGTACCTAGCACTTATCGAAATAGTTTTTGTACAACGGATATTGGGGAAATGTGTACTTTTGACATAAAATTGTAACTGCATAAAAAAAAAAAACGGACGGTTGAAGTCTGGTAGCGTATCATCATTATAGATGCTGATGTCAAACATAGACTAGACTAATCACTGCAAAAATCAAATAAACGGATTAAAAAAAAAATTGTTTGTACTAATGTATTTAATTTCCGATAACATTGCTTATTTTTTAATTCATTAGATAAACAGAAATTAAAATAACATTCGTCATTCCGTTTATGTCTCATAATGATTATATTATTACAGCTAAAAACTATGTCTTTACTATTTTATAGTATTATATATGTGTCGTTTGGGTTAAAATTGCATAGAAGTACCTACTACCTATATATACTATAAATATAACTATTTTAAATAACGATGGTTGACTATGACTTGTGTGTTGTATCAAAAAGATGTTTCATAATTTTCTAATAAAATATTCCTAATCTAGAGGTGTATATTATTGCTATACTTTATTACAAAATAAAAGCCAGAGTAAAATTTTAAAATAACATAATTTTTACAGCGTCATTTAAGATTTATATTCTTTCACGCATGCTATATTCGAGATGTTGGGTATTTTTATCTTTTTTTTTAGTTTTTTTGAGTTGGTCAAACAATAATGAAACAAACTGGCTTACATCCACTATTTTTTTTTTACGACCGCATCACCCACTACGACGCCTCGACATAAAACCACGAAGGTCTAAAGAATAAACAGTTATAACAGACGGATCTTTTTTTCCACGAAAATTATGTTCAAACAATTTTTCGGCAACACCCCTTGGATTTCCGGGCAACTTTTTTTTTTTATTAAGTCTTCTTGCGTGTGTTTATAATATATTGGAGGATACTCATTGTCCCTTTAACGATACCGGGTACCTGCGCTTCGGCATTAAATAGTATAAACAAACGAATTAAGCTGCTGCAGTTAATCTCTTTCGTAACGTCCACGGTTTGACGCTTGTATTATGGTATGTGCGGTTTTCTTTTTAGATATAGACTTGTGATGGGCTATTGTACTTGAACCACTGCGCTGTGTATAAATCTGCAGGACCACACGCTATTAGACCTGGACTACATTCGTTATTATATTATTATTATGTTCTTTGCTCACAGCTAGAAAGCCGGCATACGAGCACACGATCAAAGGACGTGTCGTTGTTATCGCCGTGTCCACAACGTATAAGTGATCCGGCCCTGTGGATCTATAATACCTATTATATATTGACATCGAGGAATGAGTGCGGGATACAATGATGCTGTGCTCCTTCAAACTATAAATCATTGTACACGGTGCGTTAGCATTTCAGTCGGACGTCCCGACTCCTCTTCCGTGTCTGCAGACGAAATATCCCGGAATCCGCTGCTATAGGACATCGAAATAATCCACCGGTACATAATACATTATTATTAAATATCGTCATAATATTGTAATGATATAATATTACGTGTTAAATATTTGATGTTTGATGATTAAAATTATTTTCTATTCTGTACAACGGAAATCTTGTTTTTACTCGTATATGCTGTTAGCAGTGTTAGCACTGTTAGTATAAATACTAACAGTTTTCCAAACGACTATCCCTGCATTTCCGGATTTGACTTTATATACGTTTATATCCGTCCATCGCATCAGGGACATTGAATTGTACAAATTTAAAACGCCTATTTTTATATGATATGTGGGTGGGCTACCTCGTTTTTTCGTTATGACACTGCGGTTTCAACAAAACATGATGGACACGCTCTGCTGCAGGGTCTAATATAATGTATATACTTTCTGTTGGCCCACAGGGTTGGTTCAACACAGACTACAGAGCATTGTTAAGGGATGATTTTAGAAGAAAGGGGACATTGGCCCCAGTAGAAACCGTATATAGTTTTGTTAAAGTATAGGTGCGCCAAGGGGCCGATAGGCCGAACGATCCACACGATGCTACTGCAGGTTCAATGAAAATAAATATTTTGTTCTGTCGTACATAATATTGTATTATTATACCACACATGTCACGTAGACCAGTAAAATATAGATTATAGACTATAGATGATGTCCTCAACACAATATGTGTTGTCACAGAGAAAAATAAATTGTATGATAATAATAAAATACATAATATGCTGTCTAAAAATTAATTGTACATCAAGTCAATGATAATCAATGGTATAATACTTTAAAAAAAAAAAATATTAATTTTAGCATTTTGCTCAGCGACTGTAGACTAACTACTAGTAAGTATTTACAACTTTTCTAAACATTTATGATAGACATGAAATCTATAAAAAAAGATATTTATACCAAACGATAAATTGTAATAAAATATTTTATCGTATAATGTGTTGATTTGGAGTAATGAGTCTAACAATATAATATTGTAAGTCTACTTACTTTTAACTACAGTACTACCTACTCGTTTGGTTGTATGTTTTTGTGTATTGTGTGGTATGTAACTGTTCTATTATGTCATTCCTGTTTCCAGTCACTGGATACCGACAAAAAAAAAATCAATTAACTTCCTTTTTAATTCCTATTGTCGAACCGAGTCTACACATTATATTAATATATTATATATTATTAATGTGTGTAAATTCCAATTTGAAGAATTTAAAAATATATTTTTAACTGTGTATGATGACTATAATTACAGGAACGATCATTACGGTTATCAAATATTTAGGTATTTAGGTATTATTTTTACAACGAAATTCTTGCTCAAATCAAGTCTGAACTAAATCTCATTGGTACTTATTTCAATTTAATAATAGATGAAATTTAAAATATTATCAAAGTCTAAAAGATGGCAAAAATAAAAATATATTCTAAATGTTTTAAATTATATAATTAAGTCTACTCTCGGACTCTCGGTTACTCGATCTGTAATAGCTCAGAATTCTTGATTCTTCCTCTTAAAATTGCCATAATATATCAGTTAGTTGTTGATATTTTAAAATATTTAAATCGGTATTTATTTTATTCTCCTGAACTTCGAATTTCTGACAGTCCATACTTTATACGGTATATAATAATTGTTGGTATTTGATATGGTTTCTCAATAGCTCTTAATACTTATACAATAGTACGCTTCTAAGAAAATAAAATTCTACCATATTTTTCTGCATTTATCTTAGTGCATAATTCATAAATTTCAAAGAATTATTTTGGCGTTTGTTTTGTCTATATGATTGACATTAATTGATTGTTTACATTTTATTAGTCAATAAAAGTCAGTCGTCTTCCTGGTACCTACTTACATTATAATATTCGTAATTTTCAAATTAAGTTCATTGCTATGTTAAATGTTAATAGATTCATAGAGAAAATTATGATACAAATATTGAAATGTAAAAATGTTCCAGAAAATAAATGAATATTGGTATCATTAACAACATTGTGATTACTAGTTACAGTAGATTTTCAAGTGGAACAATAAATGTGTTTATTTTATAATAATGTTTTTTTTTTAATTTTATCAAATGTAATTTTTTGTGTGTAAACACGATAAGTCATAAGTCATAAGTCACGATAAGATTTTTAACTTCAGTTATCTTTTCCGACGGTAAAGTAAATCTAGTTAGCGCAGTGAAAATCAAAAAACCTAATCTAGTATAGTTGTGAATTTTTACACAATATAAGATTTCGACAAAATCGATTTTGATTTTTGGTGTCACTATAAAAAATTATCGTTTTTATGTGCAAATTCCACTGAATATTTATAACACTATTTTCTATACACCATAAATATTTTGAATGTAATGCTAATGGCTTCAAATTTCGAAGCAGAAATTATTGATAATTTCAATATCAATAATATTTATATATATATATATATATATATACATATAATTAAATTGAGTTATTTATTGGCATATGAAAATGTTATTATTAATTTTTCTAAATTAATGTCTATAAATATTTGTTCGTTTGTCAAATAACTTGTACATTTAATTCAAGGTTCCTTTTGGAATAAGCTTAAATTCAACAATAATTTTTATGAGAGCTTGAAGTTAGAATTTTGATAAAATTCATAAAAATTACTACAATTTTATACTTAATTTAAAAAAGATCGTTTTCATATCAAAGATTTTTAAATTAAATGTCAATAACATTGTTTTTTGCCAGATATATCTGTGTCTGTGTGCATACAATAATTTTTCAGATTTATCTAAAATACAGGTAGGTATAATAATGTTCAATACGTCTAAATCTATATGTACGACGTATGTATTTATTATTGGATTACGGGAATATGTTTTGAAATATGAAACTGACTTGCTGGATTTGAAATTAGATTCTTCACAACTAACTGACCTCTCTAAGCCTCAAGGGGTGGTAATTTTAACATTCTATTTGTTTTTAAGATTTGAAATTTTATCTATAAACTATATTATACAACATTTACAATTAGGTAACTAAGGCATATTTTCACATTGTTTAAAATCGTTGTTAGGTAGGTGTAACTATAAGTTATTAATTTTTTGTTATCTATTAAAAATCAGTTGGTAGGTATTTTAATTTTTTTATCTCGAACCTGAAGTATTGTATTAAATAGGTACATTTTTCAGTCTGTCGGTGTGATAATATCTGTTGCTGTGGTGAGATTTAAAATTATGTATACATAATGAATAATGATTAATATTATATCGAATGAAATAATATGTAAGAACGGCTTTTTTCTTTTTCAATATCGATTGATATTGGATTAATCGATTGTATATATTATCTCTTTTAAGATGTTGACTCTTGACTGGATGATATAGACCAGTTATTGTTCTAAAATGTATAAACTGAGTATTTTATTGGCATTTGACTAAACGTCGAAAAATCTAAGATCCAACCGATTTTTCAAACAAAAAAATTACGAAAATGTGGCTCAATGACACACCCGACATCCTACCACTTTGTGATGTGATTGAATAAATAAAATAAATAACGTCATATGTGCGTTTAACCACTTTATTGAATTGTATTTTACAACGTTGAGAAGTGAAGATTCTTAAAGTTAAATCTACAATTGAACGTAACGCATGTAAGTTTTGTAATTTAAACGAAAGTCAATATTAAGCGTGTACTTGTGACTTACGTGCTATGCGGCGACGGATCTTTGGGCTATAGGATTTTAGTAGTGTGGGTCAGCTTACTGGCTAACTAACGAGAGGCGGCCACTTTAGTAGGAACCAATCCACTTTGAATGTATTGGAAAGCCGCTCCTACTTACATAGTAATATAGTTACATAATTTAATTGTTTTTTACATCAATAATATTCATTTAAAGTTAAATTTAATGGGTGGCAGTCTTGTGGTTAACAGTTCCACCCGGGCCTAATTTTTTTCTGGTTAAAAAAAAAAGTTAAATTTAATGGCATCGATTTTACTCTAATGGATTATTCCATTAATAATTAGTAGGGTATTTGTGACTTGAGTATATTATGAATGTAAATTAATGGAACAACGTAAATACTAGAATGTCATACCCACATGTATTGTCATCAGCTGTCTCCGTATTACTAAGGCCCGATACACATCGTTTTCCGCCAAAATGCAAGCTGGCCGTCGTTTTCCGCCTCGGATTAAAACACGGCGTGTTACATCCGTCGTGTATAACTACTTCAATATAATGCAATATTAGTTTTGACTTCAACGGAAAACGCTGTGGAGTATGCGGTGGAAAAACGCCGTGTATAAGGTCCCGGGCCTTTTAAAGTAATTATGATTCAATTGGGGCCCCCAATTTGGGGGCCACATAATATTCAGAGAAAAGCAGAGGGTCTGTTGACCCCCCAACGCCTCAAACCCAGGCCAAAGACATAGGGGCTATCCGGCTATGAATAGTTATTACACTATTTATGTTAAATTTAATTAAATTTACATTAAATCGGATGGGCTTGGTGTAATTTGTGTCGCCATCTATGTGACGCGTGTGATAAAAAACATTTCAACGTGTTGTTATCAGCTGATTTTAAAGAACTTAATAATCGTGCTTCAAAGCAAACAATCGTCAAGCAACATTATTGTTTTTCTTTGGAAGATAATGTTATTGATTTTTTGGCTTGATTAATATTTTGATGTAAAAAGAGTTTGGATTTGAGAGTCGTCGTGGTAATTCCCATCGCCGGTAACCACTGGCCACTGACGACTGAATCGACTGATCGACTGCAGTGTTTAATATGTTGTCATGTTGGTCGTGCTGTACTGAATGATTTCGCAGAAAGAATATAAACAATAATAAAAACAAACACTGCGCACCCCGGCACCCGAACGTGACTAACTCGTTACTCGTCACTTGAATAGTAAAGTTGAATGTGCCCTGTGGCTTAAGTCTTCATTAAATAATCTACAACTACAAGTCTACAACTTACTGACTGACCAGTTACCAGTGTCCATTAAACGGTATTCACTATTAGCCGTTATTTATTTTCGTTACTATTCGCTATAAATCATTTTCTCCGAGTAATAATTTACTGATTTTTTGTCCGCTCATAGACCGTCGTTCCATTGATTTCGGCTTCGATCTGTCGACTTTGCGAATTCCGCCAAAAGCTCATTACGGAACCGGTAGTCATGTCTGTGGATCTAGCTCCGGTCGACGGTAACAATACTCATACTCGTTAGTTATTATTGATTTATACTTATACATACAATTCTAGGCTTTATACTTAATAAATAATAATACTTAATGTGCTAAATATTATGTTGTTTCTATCATGCATTATCTGAGTCAACTATTTTTGTAGATCTGGCTCCCAGGAGGATGTGTTTTTGTTAAGTATCTATTTTAATGCCTAGTATGTAAATAATAAGAATCAGGACTCCTTCATCACTGGCTTAACTTTACTTGGTAGCAACCAGACTAGTTAACTTGTTCAACCTAGTTCTCACTTAATTAAGTACATGTAGATTGTAGAGTTGAATATTATATTTAACTTGTAGGTAATGTCCCTAAATTTTGTTAATTGTTTAATATTTAGCATTATATGGAATACAATTTGAAGCAATGTAGTTAGAACCAGGTTTCATCTGTTTAAAGTCATCTGGTTGTATTGTTAATTGTTTTTATTAAGTAATTGATCTACACTTTTCGTGACCTTTAAATGTATAGCCATTTGCTTGTTTGCCAGAGTTTATTTTATCAAAAATTATTTTGGAAAATTACATGGATTAAAAATGGCAAAAAATATCTACATATCTCACAAGGGCCCTTTAAAATATCTCTAAGATGTTAAGCAGTAGATATTATTATGACAATATTATTATATAGCAATCATGTATAATAAAAGTATTAAGGTTAAAACTTAAGTTATATTATATTTGTTTGGGATGGTTAGGTTAGATAGGTGTATCACCTATCTCTCCCTATATGTATAAATATATGTTAAACCATTATCACTCTTAGCTTCAAATTCAAGTATTAAGCAATTAATTGATTACATGATCATTGATCACTACAATTAATAATATACAAAATGTAACATCCAACTCAATATTTTTCTCTACAAGGAAAATTGAAGAACCATTGATATGTTGTAATGGATGCACTTATGATTGTATATAAAAAAAAATTAAGAATATTGGTTTTGTAAAATTGGTTGCACTAAATTGGTCAGGAAAAAAAGTTGTATCCACCTAAAATATTCCCATATTGAAAACTCAAATATTCTTTCATAATATGACCACTCTACAATACTGTATAAACTTAATTGAAATATTATTCCATTCTAAAACTTGGTCTAATAAACTGGTTTTCATTTAAACATTAGAATCAAAAATTAATTTATCAATGTTACAAAAATAATCAAAAAAAGGTATTAGAATCATCCCCAGAATTTTCAGCCACTAAACCATATAAAACAAACCTTCCCACTAAATTCAACAATTCCTCAGAAAAAAAAGAAAAAGCCCAAAACCAATGGCAAAGAACAAGAATCCTAGTGAAAAAATAAACACTTAATCAATTAATTAACACAACATTAAGACAAATGACAATCATTTATTGTGTATCTCTTGAACACAGAAAAATTCAATTTGCATAAATACAATCAATTTTTTAAATCGCTGCCAAATTATGCCGTGTTAGTGATAATGATTATACTCTTGCCATATAATGCCATATATAATAATTATGAAGTCAACCTGAAAAGTACATCTCTAGAAAATAACTGAGCCCTACACTGGTATAAAATATGACTAAGAAAATTCCCCAACTAAAGAAAATGTAATTAATCAACCTTTTCCGATTTTCTTCAGAGATAATATTTATTATTTTATAAATTACCAATCAAAAAAAGCATCTGGCAACGACTTAATAACCTTTCGTATCCTGAAAAACCAATATTATTCTTAAATCATATCTACATTACTTTAATGAGACTTGTATTTCCCTGCATTCTGAAAAAAATTGAATATTATAGTCCCAATTTTAAAACCAAATAAACCTCCTATGTGCTATTTATCATATTGTCCAATAACCTTTTCCAAAATACTGGGAAAAATCATTCTTTAATGAATTTACCCTATTTCAATCCAAAATAATATAGTTTCTAATACTCATTTTGGGTTCAAATACAAACACTTAACCACTCACCAACTACAGTGATTTTAAATTTATCCTCTATTAAGGTACCTAATACAACACATAGACTAAAAAAGAAATGGTTCATAGACCTTTTATTCTAACCTAACATTAAAAAAAAAAATTAAAAATGATCAAGTTTATTTTTAGTTTTTAATAAATTTACATAAATAATCATAATATATTATAAACATAACATTTAATATAATTTTGATGTATTATGTTTTAGTTGATACAAATTTAATTGCGTTAGCAATGCACAAACTATCAATCGACAACACAAATGTTGCAGATGTACTGACTGACTGCAACATTTATCTCACTAAATTGAACCGTTCTGATTTATTAAAATCAGCTAACCTCATGGATTTAAATCTTATTTTTGATTGCTTGAATACTACTGATCAGTAAGTAAAATGATTAATCATTTTGAATATTAATTATTGTAATGCAGTTATTCAATCATTTTTATAGAAAACAAATTGAAATGAGCTGTGCCTTGCTCCAGAAACTTTTATCTATTTTACAGCCAAATCAAGCATTTAATAAGTATTCAGCCAGCATTGAACGTTCTATACATCATCCAAATGATACAGTTAAATCTACTATTTTATCAGAGGTTAATATTGCCAATAAAATATGGTTTATTATATTTTAGTCTTTATTCTATGCATTATTAATTAAACAATTTTTTTTAGTTAGAAAAAATGTTAGCTACTGATGATAATGTGGACATCCAAGTGGATTTGGCATGTACTATAGTCGACTGTTTAACAAGCAGTGATATGTCTGTTTCATACAATGCAGTAAAATGTCTTAAACGATTTCAAAGTGTTGAAACCCTTTCTTCAGTTCCAATATTATCAAAATTACAAACCATAATGGCAACTGATGCAAAAATACGTACACGTGTCTATGATGTGAGTTACTTACTCATATTGTAGTTATTAAATAATTACTGGGTATTTTCAAATTCATAAATTATTTTAACTATTAGTTTTTTTTAAATGTTTTCTTATTATTTTTTTTTTACAGATTTTAATTCATTGGGCTAAATCTGTGGATGCTTTAGCTTTAATAAGTTCCAAAGGTCTCTTTACCAATTTGGTTAAAGACATCACCTACCCAGATATAATGATGCAGATGGTTACTATACAAATGTTAATTCCTTTGAGTATCACTGAATATGGATTTGATTATTTGAATTCTATTGGAATTATAAGTGGATTGTATCGTTTACTGAGCTCTAATCCAAAAGAATTGGTAGACCCTTCTGTTGTCATACTTAACCCTAGTATGTACCACTTTTATAATCTGTATATATTTAATATGATAAATTAATATTAAAAATTATGTGTGTGCAGTTGTGTTGGAGTTTTTCATAAAAATTACTCAAGTCAGACCACTTTTCATGTTAACTACATATCCCAAAGTGTTTGTTGTACTTTATGAAGTGTTAAAAGAAGGGGATGATTCACTAGTAGGTGTGGCTATAAATGCAATCACTACCTTGGCATCTTCTTGGGAGTGCAAAATGTCGTTAGACAGTCATTCAGCTTGTATGATATTAAACTATGACGGTAAAGTGTGTTAAGCTTAAATATTAAAAATGTATTATATATATTCAACTATAATTATTTTTACTCAACATTTTAATTAATTATTTATTATAAACAGGTGAAGAGGAATTAGACGTTTGGAGTATATTTATCATAGAGTTAAATCGTATTGCTACTAGTACCAAAACTGAATTAAAAGCAGGAGCTATTCAAGCAATCACAAAGATTATTGAAGTAGAGGTAATTAAGATCTTTGTATATTATTGCAGTAGACACAGTGATAATTCACACGTCTTTGTTGAAAAATTTTTTGATATCTTGAAGGAACATCATGCTCACTGCATCTCAATATTTATATACAGTTTTTTATAATTCTAAGTTTTGATAACTAGAATTATTTTATTTTGTCCCGACCAATTCGAGTTATCAAGGTTTTGTTCGTTCTATATATTATTATAATTTACTAAATCCCTAAAGTATTATTGAATTGTTGTTTATGTTATGAATTTTAATTTTAATTTATTATATCTTCATAAATTTAATTACAACTTATTCATATTTTGAAAAAATTCTAAATTTACAACACATTTAGTAATTAAGATGCATTTTAATCTGTTGTTAAAAATAAGCGTCTTTATTATAAATAAAATTGTTCTTCCAGTATACTTTATTTAATTTAGGTTTTCCCTAAAATGAACATTAAAATGGTTCCCCGCCTTATAAATATTTGGTACAAATTAAAGATAATTTCTCTTTAATAATTTGTATTACCTTTAACTCAATATTTAAAATTATTGGTTTTATTTTTATACTCACATAAACATTGTATTTTAGAGTGGTGAACTTTCTACAAGAAATGATATGATTGAACATACAAAAAAATGGTTCAAACAATTGAAAGATAATCCATTAAAAAATATTGTCCATGCATCATGTATCGTACCATTTTTAGACATACAGCAAGCTGGATATGAAATGTTCCAGGCACTGGCTGAACAACCATGGGGCCAAGAAGAAATTAATAAATGTCCATGTAAGTATAATTAGTATCTAAATATTAATTTATCATTTTTAACTTTTTAAGCAAGCTTTTAACTTGTGTACATTTTCTTATGTCAGTACGTTTTAATTTCAGCATTACTGGATCTTGTGTTTAAGGACTGTCCAAAAGATCCTATTCCAATAAAAGATTTGAAGAAAATGATTATTAAAACTCTATTAGAGTCTGATACTTCTAAAAATACTTTAAGTGAAGAACTTTTATTCCGAATTCAAAATAGTAATGTTATAAAATCAAATGAACATGCACCTCAACCTGATGTGTTAGTGGAAAATATGTCCATTTAATAATTCAATTCATTTACTATATAAATATTATTCATATTGACTTATACAATATGGTGTATTTTTTATAACTCAATAATTTCAATAATTGTTTTGATCTTTAAACTTTTTTTTTTTTACTTATTATTAGTTAAGGTTATTTGATTTAATTTTTTTTTCTTCAATATTATATAAATTACTAACCCTTTAAGTTTAAAGAAAAAACATCAAAGAATTTTTTTTATTAACAAATTAAGGGTAATTTATAAAATTATCTATAGCATTTTGTGTCATAAAATTGGTATTGTATTCATTTCATAAAATAGAATAAAGACTGAATATACAATTCATTGAGGGTCAAAGTATTGTATAAGTATAATTTTTAATATATTTTACTTTAAACATTTAAATCATTGATTTTTTTCTTTTGTGTTTTTATAGTGGTTGAAAATTATATTTTTAAATTCTTGTAATATTATGATAAATTAGTTTTCCCAACTATTGAATTAGCCTTTTATTCAAATACCTCAAAGTTTAAACCATAATTATTTAAATGCTATCATAAGACTTAATTTTGTTTGATAAATACTAGATTCTAAACCATAAATCATTCCTACTTTGTCATTCAGCTGGATGCTGCAATTAGTTGTATTAAATTTGAATTTATTGATAAATCATTGAAAATGATTCTAAGTTAATAATATTTCTAAAGTTATTTTAATATTTAGTATTATATTTTTTTTATTGCTATAATTAATATGGTAGATACCTTTTATACAGGGTATGATCTATTTATGCGGAATCCTGTATTGCATTTTAAATTTTTTTAACGTGGCATATGAAATTTCATCAATATTTATAGCAAAAAAATTGACTAAATGAAACAATTTTAATTTTTATGTATAGCTTAAAATTAGCCTTGAGAGGAGGACGTGTCAAATCCAAATTTGTTTTCCATTTTTTCAATTATGACAAGGAAAACGTGTGATAATTGTACATTTTTAAATTTTAAAATCCTCATAACTTGCTAAAAAATTAAAATGTTGATAATAAGTAAAATCACTCTTAACATTTAAACATAATATAGAGTTAAATAGATTATTTGTGACTTCTGTATATCATACATAATTTAATGCCACGAACTAAGAAATTAATTTACTAATTGTAATCAACAGTTTTACAAAATAATTGAAAAATAATAGCCTGTTGGGGTTAGATTATGATGTTAGGAATAATTAAATAAGTCAAAATATTAATTACATTTTACGTATATTTTTTCAAATGTTACAAACAGATACACAATGAAATTATAACAATATTTAATGTTTTAGGAAGCAGTGCATCATTATCATATATCTAAAAATATCTACTGTCAAATTATAATTAATTTGTTACATTAAATTAAATACAACAAATATAAAAAAGATGTTGCATATTACATTATTAACCTAATTCCTAAATAGTTATAATATACTTCAATAATCAGTAACATTTTTAGGTAAATACGTAAACATATAATTATTTAAAACGAAAATGATTTTATATTAATAGGTATAACAACAATTATTAACATACAATATAATAATAATATGTTCTGTTATTAAAACAATAATCAACAAAAAAAAATATTATAAATTAATTTATAAATACTCTGTTTTTCTCGCCACAATAAGTAGTAAGTACTATTAGTGTAATATTTATAATCTGTTCACAAGATGAGAAAATTTCGTTTTCGAGTCGGTGGACGAGTCACGAGTTTATATAATACAATACAATAATAAAATAAAATAATAGGCATGTATGTCAATGTAATGAAATACAGAAAATATAAATGATCAGTGGTTGTTCCGTTTGGTAGGTGATACGAGTTTCAGCAGCGACACGATCGGTGCCTCGAATGCGATAGACAAGATGAACGCAAAAATGTAAGACACAACAATTTGCCCCAAGAACAATATTGCCTGAAAACCAAACGAAGTCAAATCTGTATTTAGGTATACTTTATAGTAGGTGGTCAAATAGAGATGAAAAGTTCCAGTAGAGGTAAGTTACTTACTTATGTTATACTCATCATCAGTTATTATTGCTTATTCCTATTATGTAGATAAGTCCTTTTACTGGGTTATAAACTATGATTGAGAATGAGAGAGAGTTATAATAATATTTACTAATCAACATCGAATCCATAACTTAATAGGTAGTTTGTTTTGCACAACTACACAAGTCTTTAATATTAATGTACCCACATACACTAAAGTTCATTAAAAAAAAAATGTTTGTGATGATAATCGTGTAATGATAACTCATGAAATAATATTATTGGGTTATTTTTGTAACTGATTAAGTTAAAAATACGTCAACATATTAATATATTATATTAATAGATGTGTGAAATAAATATAGATACCTTATGGTACTTTATGTAGGTAATGATTTGAGGAAAACAATGTATTCATCTTATAAGTTATAATTCAAAAATTGTATGTTAAATATATTGCATTCTTTTTTTATTAATTTAAAAGATTTAAAGATATTAGATAACTACTGTAGGTACCTAGATCGGCTAGATGCTAGATCTTAGTGGGTAAAATGATACTTCTCCCCCCTCCCCCCTGAAAAAATGTATTGCCATTTGCCACCTCTTTACAATCATGTCACAACTCTTCTCGTTTCTTGCGTAGGTATATTTGAGTTTAGTCAATATAGGTTGATAAGACACTATTTGCAAGTAAAAAATACATTTTAACTTTAGAACTACATATAGTTGGTAGGTACAGTTTTGAACCACTTCCATCTATTGATCTATACACTTATTACAGATCACAGACGGATTTACACAATTGCCGCCCCTAGACAAATTTTTTTTTGCCACCCCATTACGACTTAGTAAAAAACAAAATAATGAAATATGTAATCTATGGTTAGTATTTAGATAATAGATAATATACGTTCCGGCAGTCGTTCGATTATTTACTTGGACGTTTATTGTTATGTATTAGTATTATAAAATAATGAAGAAATTATATTAACAAGAATATTATGTTATACAAATATTAAACATTTTCATTTTCCATCCTTCAAAGTAATCACCGTACATAAGAAAATCAAAAAGAAACCTAGAGTATATTTTCAATAAAATATTGGCCTAAAATTGCCGCCCTAGGCAACTGCCTACTTTGCCTGACGCTAAATCCGCCACTGTTACAGATTATAATATATAATATACGTACCACAGTCTCTACGGTCAGGTGAAGTGGAGTGTCTCTTTTCATTACCACGTACCTAATGATGATTGGATGAACTAGGTAAGCGCAATAGGTTGTCCGACTGAACGGTATTAAGATTTTGCAGGACAGTAATTTGTTTATGTAACCTGTAAATCAGATAATATAATCATTATTAATTGTTATACATAATATATATTAGTTAAGTTTTAGCAGATTAGCGGTGTTGAATGACTATAATGATACATTATAACAATGTAGTTGGCCACTAGGTAATACCTACAATAAAATGATGCACATGTGTCTGTATTATCTTAACTGTCTAAATAAGTAGAATTTCAAAATGAATAACGTATAGGTAGATGCCTTTTTTATCTTAAATCTTAATGGTAGACGTATATCTTAAACCGTGTAGAAAAGATATAATAAATTATTAAACTATTATTTTAAAAATAATTTTGATATGAAACATAGTAAATTTTTTATATAATTGACATTAATTAAAAATCCATATTTTAATAAAAATTATTTCGGACATTAGTTTGTACCGTCCCCCCGTCTAAGTAAAAAAAATAGTAGGGGTGCTCAAAAAAAAAATAGTAGGGGAGCTCCGTCCCTCTGCACCCTCCCCACCAATTCGAGCACTGATGGTAGTTATATACCTCTTTAGTACCTTTATGAAATTAATTATATATATATATATACTTAAACACATATTATAGCCATACATAAAGGTACAACGATATACCTAAGATATGAGATGTTAATTGAATGATGCAAACAAAATTTTCCCAACACGGAAATCCTACTACCAAAACATAGTTTAATAAAGTTAATCTAGTTTTTTTGTATTTTTAAAATAATATAAAATATATTTTTTTAATTATTCAAAATTTACAAATTTGGTTACAAGAATATTCAACAGATAGAACACCTTGGTGGCTCAGCTACCATATATAGCATTATAGCTGAATTAGTGGTCTAAATTCTAAAGTTTTTAATAAACAAGTTATAACATATCTAATGAATATAGAAAAATATCAAATTTTGGTTTTTATTTTCATGGTCTGTTTTTCTTTTGGTTTTTTTTTCGTGATTTGTGTGTACGTATGCGTTGGAAATTTAAGGTAACTTACCCCCGTGTCCGGTGGCGCAAGCGATCACTATCCACGATAAGCAAAGGGCCCACAGAGTGTGACTCAACGAAGAATAAGCGGCGGCAACGACCGGATGTAGATCCATTTTATGGAGACCGAATATCAGACTGCAGAGCACTGCCGAGGAAATGGTCCATCCCGCAATCACGGACAACTAGAAATATTAAAACGGGAATGTGATAATAATGTAATCGAACCGAAAATCAAATAAAACGCTACCGGGGCGCTCTTACCGTGTTCATCTTGATTTTGCACTCGGTTTTGAACAGCAGCCATCCGATGGACATGCCCACGAAATATGGCCCAAGTCTCGTCCACGGTTTGTCGTAGATCTTGTCGAATAGCGCCAACGGGTCGTCAATGCTGTCGTCGGAAAGCATATTGTTTGTCATATTTTTTTAATCGCTTTTATATTGTAATAATATATATAAAGAAATTGAATTGTATCCATTACTCACTTTGGCATGTGCTTGTTAGTGTACGCTATGTATCCGGTGGTGAACCACGAGACGACCGTGCACAGCACTAAGATTACTGCCGATACCTTGAAATACCTAAATAGCCAATAGGTACAGTGCGTTTTGAAAACTTGAGCTTAGTCGTAAAATATAAATAATGTAAGAATATTATATTCGTCGATAGCTTCTTCGTCAGTGCGTCAGTCTATTTGTTGACGTAATAACGGGAGGTATTGTTATTATAGTATTATTGTATTTTGGTGTGGGATATTTAGTATTTTTGGTTCTTTTAAACTTACTTATAGACCAAATGGACTCTCCACTCACACCCGCTAATTAAGAGGTGTTATGTTGATATTTTTAAAATAATTATAGTTTTAAATATATTAAAATATTGATGCAAAGTTTTATGAAATATGTCCTGTCTGTCCGACAGTATAACCAGCAATAGTATTGTTGATACGTAATCGTGAGATAGTGCAGAAAAACGGTTCCGCTTGGGAAAAACTATCAAGTTAAATACAAATTCACATACAATTCGAAATAACCGAATAAAAATGAATCTTTCCTAATAAATAATTTGAATTGTTTTTAAATTATTTAAAAATAAATGCATACGTAATAATTTATAATATATAGAGGAATTCAATTATTTTTATTATATAAAACCATATTTTCCATTATTTGCAGGCCTCATGGCTACACGGAACAAAAAGTAAGGACTAAGGTTGCTTTTAAGTTTTAAACATATATGTTACATACATTATACAATATATAACTATTTGTTACATAATCTGTATTATAGGTTTACAATAAGTTTAAGTGAAATGCGAAGGTTAGACATAGTGGCGATTTGTTAACGGAATCTTGGTCAAAAATCAATTGAAGGTTCTTTTTGTGATATGATTATAATATATGATACACGTATAAAACGTCCTACTTGAAATGGAAAATCTCAAAAAATCTATTATTTTATTGAAAAAATTTGTATTTAGATGATAATGACTTGCACCTAACTTGACTTTTAATTGGTTTTCTTTCCAATCTCTATTCCGAGATTTCAATTTAAGTGTTATTTTATTGGTTCTTATTTCGAGTAGGGAGTACCTATATGATTTTACCCATTTTTATTTTCACTGAATAAAAAAAGTTTTACTCATTGGAAACGGCTGTTCAATATTATGGTAATGTGTTCAATATTATAGCATTTAAAACTCGAAGTATCGTAACTCGTTAGGTGGGTACAAGATCTACTAATGATGATATTATATTATTTTTTATCAATATTATTATCTATAATGTTGGAGATTGGCAATGCAAAATTACCTATTTAAATGGACTAAGATATTAATGTTTATCATTCAAAAATCTATAACTACTATTTTATTTAGTTAAAATAATAAACTTCAATTTCTCAATTCCTAGAGTTGCAACGAAGTACCGTAAATAAATATATATATATATATATATATACACAATGTATATACCAATATACCTGTATAAATAGTCTGTCACAAATATTATTACATTATCTTTGGTTGCTTATGTTTAATAATATTAATCATTTGAAATCTCACCGAACAGATAGTATGAGAAGAATGACACCAAGTATGTAGAACTGTGTGTCATCTGCCAAGTACCAACTCCAGAGCATGCACTTTAACAAAATACGGTAATATATTATAGTCACGTCAGAAAATCGCAATTAAGCATTTTACTAGGTAGATGGTGGATTTTAACTCACCATATCTTGAACGGGGAACAGAGTATTGATGTACAGCAGATTTCTCCACCAATATTTCGGGCAATTTAAGTGGTCGTCTGTCGGAGGATCGAAAACGGAATTGTAATGGAACCATTTCATTGTCAGCTGTACGACGCCCAACGCGAAGAAATATGGTGCGGTAAGTCTGAGTATAAACATTTGGACATTTTAATATTAATTAATCGAATAACAAATAATTGCAGTCTGCAAGTAATTTTGTACGCGCTATTAACCTGCAGAATCGGTAAACCAGAAGTCCTATGAATTCGATAAAATTAGACAAAAAACCTGTGGTTTTGGTCAGTTTGTTAACGTCCACTTTTGCCGTGGTCCTGAAGTAGAGAAATGAAACCAAAAGTCCGCTATAAACACAAGAAAAAACATTTGTTATTTTGTAAATACACTGGTTTTTACAAGTACTTATTTGAAATACTTTTATTATTATTTTATATTTTTAAAGTTATCGTTAAATTGTACCATTTTAGTAATATTGATGATTATTACCAAAAAAATAAAATTAAATTAAACATTTAGAATAAAAATTATTCCATAAGTACGAACAAAAGTGTATTTAAATATTTAATAACACTGCATTTACCTGATGAAGAAGAAAGTGTCTACCGAATACGTCGCTTTGTTGATCAATTGAAACAACAAATGCCGTTCGGCAGTGGTACGGAATTCCATATTGTCTAAAACAAATATTTATTGTATGATACATATCTAACTTTCGTTAACGTTTTTAGATCGTGATGAGACGACGAGTGATGACCTATACAAAGTATGATTACAAGTGATGATAATTACCCGAGTATTTAAATGAAACAATGCAAACATGGCCCAAAACGATCCATACCATGCTCAATGATCGGAGACCGTGAACCGTGGATATCGTGTCTTCGCCAATCGACTTATCGCATATTTGTCTAAAGTTTCTTAGCACTGAAAATGCAAGTAACATATTCACGGCTGTACCTGCAAACGCGATTAAATCATTATGATCAAATTATAGGTACTCTGTGGTGACGACTTTCGGAATATACACTTACAAGTCATCGGTTCGGTTTTAGACAACGTCTCAGAGCTCTTCGAAGATGCTGCATGACATAGAAACACGTTCGAATAAAACACAAATTATTTAAATATTTGAAAATCCAAGCTTACCAGACTCTAAATCTATTTTGGAATGTTCGGAAAGCGGTTCTAATTTGGCACTGCTTACAGCGTACCTGTAATTGTCATACATGAACCCGTTCATTTTGTTACGGTCGTTTTTTTCTAAATACATGTCCAAGCTTGTGCCCAATATCAGGAATACCGTGGTTGTGGCGGATATTATTCTGTAAATGGGAAAATATCGCGGTTTAAACAGTTTAAACACAATGCAATCGATGGTTGAGTTACGCGGTGGACACTTACACGAGGAGCCAGAAAACTCTGTCACCAAACAAGTCGTAGTGATCGTGAGGTGATTTCACTTTGGCGACTTTTACATCTCTTTCTGGGATGTCCTGATGCAGAGTCTGATTGACCATCTCGTCCACGTCTTCTTTGGAACACGAGTAAGGCAAACACAAACCCAAGTGCTGATACCTCTCCTGTTTACCAAAACACATATTATAAGACAATTATATAAGCAATGGGTAAAGTTTAAACTAATTAACTGTAATGTGGAATATTTATGAATGAAAAAAAAACTTTCTTTTAATAATGTATACAAATTACTGTTTCATCCATTATATTTTTTTCTTTGTGGAGACTTCTGCTATATTGTATAATCTAGGTATTATACTATAACTTATACTTAAAGAAAAACATTTATAAGATGAAATAATAATTTTTCTTCAACCTTTCTTAAAATGGGTCAAATATCTGATACTCGCTATACGATATCGCGGCTGAATTAAAAATTGTTTTTAGTACCTAATTAATATATTGAAAACAATAAACACTAATATATTTTCAAAACACATCAATCAGCTTAACCGTAGGCTGAAGACACTCGCTGTATATATATAATATATAATCTTATATTTGATTAGTGGTTATTACTATTGATTGCAAAATAATAATCATAGGTATACTATTGCATCTAAATTATAGGCGTTATTTAGGTAGGTATATAAAATTAATTTGAAATATAGTGTTACATATTTATATTATGTTAATTAAGTAAAATCATATTTACCGTATAATTAATAGGCGCTTTCAAGGCGATGTATGTTTTTATTATATTGAATCCTAGTTTGAAAGGTAGCTCTTCATCATATTCTGATATTTCTGTACACAAACTTTTCGATCCTAACCAGAACGTATTTCCCCAGAAATAACCACTGCTGTAATGTCCACTAGCATCTGACACTATATATAATATGTAAAAAAAAAAAATTATTTAATTTAATTAATATTAACGTGGGGTTAAAATAATAATGATAATATTGGAGATGATGTCTATTTACATCATTTTACGCTTAAATATTATCATATAATAAATAAATAAATAATTTTCGTATTTGGGGAACTTAAGGTTTGAGACTACATTAAAAAGTTCTTAAAGTAGGCTTAAGTTTTTTTTATAATTTAAAGATATATTTAGTTCTAAAAAGTTAAAACCAATTCTAATCAATTAATACAAATTAGTTATACCTAAATTAAACTTTAGATACCAATTAAGATTTACTTAATCTCTATTATAGTTAGGAGGGCACTAAATAATACGCACAGTTATCATTTAATTAAGAGTAGTTATATTAGCATAAAATCACAATTAAATAAACACAACACTCTGTCACCAGTATCCTACCACTCTCAGAGTTAATTAGAATATTAGGTAAGTCTAAAAACGCCAACAAGCGATCACGGCTTAAAAAAATATAATATTTCCAGAATGCTATAATATTACTGCTAGGTGGGTAGGCACTTCTGATGCCGTCGCGACAACTGACAATACAATAATAATTGTTATGATAAAAAGTATGACCGTTCTAAACTATTAAGATATTACATTACTTAGCATGTACTAGTATTATTTATTAATCATAATTCATAATTTATATACGGTAATGTGATAAATGTTAATACGTTAATATAATACATGAAACAATGAGCAAAAAATGTATTTTAAAAGATATGGATATAACATAACATAACATATTTTTATGTATATTTAAATATAGTATAAATTGTACACACAAATTTGATTTTTTTAACTGAATTCATATTAATTTAGTATTGATGGAGTTAATTTTCATATTTGAAGGCTGAAAAAATCTACAGGCGAAATTTATTTACGCCCATTGAAATATTATCCAGGGAAATATATGTATAACAAAATAAAGTGTACTCTTAAGGTAGGTAATAATTATTCGAAATCCATTCCATAGTATGCAGGTGCCCTTAAAAAAGTAGCTGCTCCGATCGACTTTTTTTGTCTAATAAATTAAGCAATAATTAAACTATAAAGTATAGGTAAGCCACGATTTTAGATAATATGCTATAGTACCTATATCTTAAATAATGGTATAAAACGATAAAAAAAATAAATACCTTTGTAGATTAAACATGTATTATTTAATATATAAATGGTTAATTGGTATAACATACAAGCATTTATTCAATAATACTATAGTACCAATAATGTTTTGTTATAGGTAACTATTTACACTGGTATTTCTCTATCTGCAGTTTCATGTTTAAACATAAAAACCAACAACTACCTAAATGATCATTGAATATCTTGATGAATATTTTTTTTACTAAAACATTAAATATACTGAAATAAGTTCTGAAAGTTTTATGAGATTATGATGACTATTAGGTAGGTACATGGCTTGGCGTAACTCGAATAAATTATCTGCGCATGCATTAATTTATTTATCATGCGTGTTAATGGGTGAACCTATAATTATTTATTAATTGTATATTTGCATGTACACTTAAGGTTGTGAGCTTTATTATTTTAATTTTAGACATTGCATAATGCACCTATAACCATTTCTGGAAACAATTTTATTCGAATAATATTGTTTTAATAGCTGAATGACCCGTCGCTCCCGGTTGTAAGTATACAAAACATAAATTAAAATGTCCTTTAGTTGTTCTCACATTCAAAGTGCAATAGGAAAAGCAATTTTCGCACTTACTATATTGTATTGTATCTGTATGTTTGTTTCGATTATAATTATCATTATGTAAAAAATCAAAACATCCAACTCGGGGCACTAACTTGTTAACACTGATCATAAGTCTAAACTAAAGTCCAAATTTGTACAAAAAATGGTGCGCGACCTGTCAGTGTGTCGATTGCTGACTTGCTGTCAGGCGTCAATCGTGTAGTTGGGTAGGTATTGTCGTCGTAAACATAACAATAACGAAAAGCGATATCGACAACAATAATATGACTCGATAAGTTATAACGACAACGATGTAGCAGTAGTAGGAATAGTGTGGGGATTATGCCGGTGGTAGCAACATACGTCACCATATAACAATACGGCCAACATTAAACTTTCAACAACTATTTAATTAACTATTAACTTTTTGGAATTTTCTCTTTTAATGACTTATTTACACACTGAAAAATTGCATTTAAAAAAAGAAAATCATGCAAATCGGTTTGGTAGAACTTCTGAATTTCAGATATAGCTGTCTTAAGACATTTAAGACCTCACGTTTTATTAATGTAATAGATAGATAATAATATGTTTTTACTAAAACAATCTGTTGTTAATTGAGTAAATAATAAAAATTATAATCTTGGGAATTTATAAGATTGCTGCCGTATTTGTTTTTTTAACATGAACTGCCCTAAGTCCCTTAACTACCAAAAGTTGTAGGTATATAGTTAGTCCCTCCTGCAGATTATAAAATAACCACAGATATAATACGTTATAGTTAATTATAATCAGAAGGATAGTTCACATATGGACTTTCCTATAATAATTCGTCACCAGGTCCTAGAATGTTGCGATAAACATTGATTTTTACGACTTGGTAGTTTTAAACCTAAATTTATTACGGTTATTTTGTTGTAACTCTAGTTTCTATTAATAATGCGACTTTGAGAATTAATGGGCAGTACCTATTATAGTTTTAATTTTAAGAACCGAGTAATTATTTAAGAGTAATTAGTACTCTTAAATTTTATGGATGAAAAATAAAAACACTTATAATAAAAAGACAAATAGAATATATACATCAAAACTCAAAAGGATAATGTATAAAAATACATTCGTTTAACGTTCCAGATGAATCGAGTTTACAATTAAACGACAGTTAACTAAAAAAAAAAATATTAATATAGTTAGTAATTTTAACAGAGAGAGATGGCGAGATCTCTTGAAGGCAGCAATGGTCCTCAACGGACCGGTAAGCTGAGAAGAAGAAGAAGAATATAAGGGAGTAGGTATGCATAAATATTTTTTGTAAAGAATAAGGTATTTGCCCCCTTGCTACCCCCTCTTTCAATCACTGAACCACTGCAGGCAGCGTGCAGTATGCGATAAAAAAAATAAAAAAAAATAAAAAAATAGTGGTTGATTATTTTTCGTATAGGTCCCATAATATTGGGCGGTGTTTCAACAACGATCTTGGTTAGTTGGTCGGTAATCGTTTTAGTGTTTCATTATTATAATATTGTTACTACACATTTATTAAATCGACATCCAATCAAAAAAAACATTGTTTACCGACAGTCACGGGAAGTCGGGAAGTATATCGATTATTCAGTAGTTAAAATATTGTTGATTGATCAATCGATCAATGCGTTAATAATGTAAATACGTCGTACGATATAATATATAGTCGCAAAGACCACGTGCGGGCGTCGCGCGTCGTAGCAGATCTTATCGGTTCGTTCATACATAATAATAATATAAATTAGACCAAACGCGGCCAACGGAAAAACGAAAAACGCCGATTCGATGATAATAATATTATGATTTTTTCCGTTAAGGTATTATCGGCAAATAAAAAACCTTTTTTTCAAATCAACAGCAATGTTGCGTTTTAAACACGCAAACAAGCAAAGGAACCAGTACGAAAACTCGCTGAAATTGTATACGGGCTTCCGTTGCGTAACGTCATGCGTTGGGAGTCAAGTTCAAGGTTGTTTAGTCTCGTGTACAAACTGTATTGTAACATTCACAAATAAATAATTATAGGAAACCGTGTTTTGTCTGTTGTACGTACTGCATGGTTGCTCGCGGCGACACACGATAATGATATAATACGCATAATATTTAATTATTGTGTATGATATTGTTATTGTTCGTGTATTGTTTAATAATTAATAATGAAATAATCGTCTCTTTGTGTCTATAATCTCGTTGTATAATAATACTGTGTACAAACGAATAAACGTAGCGCACACGTTGCTCCTAGGTAAAATTGATGTGCCCGAGTCGAGTATTATTTTCGTGACGAGTTGGTACTATTATACATTTTTCACTTTCTCCCGTCGTGATTTTTATAGTCCGATACGTATTTCGCGGTAGATCATCAGACGTATAAACGCGTATTATTCGATCGTGATCAATGTATTATCATAATGGTGGATCGGTTTTTTAAGGGCCTATTATTATGGCCACCTCGATAGTAATACATATTACCTTCCTACAACCGTCAACCGAATATGCATAATATTAGATTTTAAAACGCTATACGTGAACAAACACAATGGAATATATTATATAGGTAGATACGACTGTGTATACATATATATATATATATATATATATATATATATATATATATTATATACCTACACGACTCGCCGTGGTTCCCAAATTGTGCACCGCGAGCACTTTCTGAGGGCACCACGGTCCACGGTTCAAAATGAATAATTTAATATATATAGATATTTTTTTCTTCAAAAATTCGTTTGTCCAGTCTTTCAAGGTATTCACAGCAGGACGCTGTGGCTATGTTTGGTCCAAAAAAGGACACTGCGTAAAAAAGAGTTTTGGAACCGCTATATAGCTGCTATACGTTATGCGGAGTGTTTTTACAAGGGTTTTTACTATACAATAAAAGACATTATTACACGGTACGTCAACACGTGGGAGGTAGTACCTATATGTATAATATAATGTGATGTATTTAAAATATTATATATACCAACAAAACCAATACAAACCAATATTATATATGAGGCCGACGGTTTCATCACCGTCTCGGACGTGAGTTATAAATTTACTCACTTTATTCATATCCGTGAACGGTGATGTTCAAAAGAAAGCTTTTCGAACGATGTTTATACTCGGAAACGTTTTGCTTATACAGATTACGTAATGTTATTCTTCTGGCACGATGAGTGCTGGCTGCACTGTGGTCAGTGAACGTCATGAAGAATTCCTGTGTTATGATGTCAAGTATATTGTCTGACATTTCTACGGTGTAATACATGTGATCTGAAGTAGGTTATAGAATTTTGATAAATTGGCTTCTTGATTACTTTCATATAGCCATATAGGCCAATGAGAAATATGCAATAAAAGCTCAGAATTTATATAGTATGATAATAATGGTATTTAGCCATGTAGGTACAATGTATATATGAATTATAGATATAAGATACCTATAATTTGTAATTATACGTTAAAAATATTCAAAAAATCGTTTTTTACTCGTTACACACAAATTGAATGTTATTTCGTAATTTTGAATTCGATATGAAATTATTAATCTTCAACCGCATTTATTATATTATTGATATCAGGGTAGGTATTTGATGTCATCAAAAATTATTCATTACAGCTTTCTGGCAAAATAATTAATTTCCGTGTTGTAAATTTAAGTCAAAAACCAAAATAGCTAGTAATGTACCCACTGTTTGTACGTATGCATTAGTCAAACTACTGGAGATCGAAATATTTAAATATCTAATGGGCGTAGGACTTATATCCCATTAATAATCAAAGAAAATGGCCTGGAGCTTAAAATAAAAAAATAGTAATAATTTGAGTATTTGAGACTGTCAAATTTTTAAAACATATTATAATTTAAAGGAACATAAATGATTAATACCTTCAAGTATATTATTATTTAGCATATAAATACGCTTTATTATTATTATTACATTAAATACTTATAACTCATAAGATACACACTTGTTAAAGATTTGATTTTTATGTAATATCTAAGTATAGGTACTATACAAATAATATATTTTGCTTTAGAATGAGGAATTAAAAACGAATGTTTTGATTAGAAAAAAGTAGTAAAAATAGTTAAAAACCTTATTTACTAGGAAATTTGTATTTTAACGACTTGAGATCGTGTAAAACAAAAAAATATTTTCAAAAACGTTGATAGTTTTTAAAACAACGAGTGTCGTACGTTAAATAGGTAACTCGGTATATTATGCGATATATAATAATACAATATTAGTATATTACTATTAATAACTACATATTACCTATAACATTATATATTGTCTTATAATATAATTTACCTATAGTGCCTATATTTAATCGTATGTCGAATCGCGTTCGATTCGCGTCGAATATACGTACCTACCTATATGCAATGGCGCCGCTGCACAGCACAAAAAAAAAGAGTTATATATAAGTACGTATTATACGCACTGACCGTGATGACGACTGTGACACGCGCCATTTGAAATAAAATTGGGTCCTTGTTAATTGGCCACACTTTCGATTTCCCAACCCGTCCGACCCACGAAAATCGAATTACCCACGGCGACGGGTCGCGGACGGTCACATTCAATAGTACTATTATAAGTGTTAAATTGTGATCGGTTTCAGCGAAGTCGTTTCCATAATACACTCGTATTATACCTATATATCTTATTACAATATTCACGATTAAAAGCGGAGTTTGTTTTTGTTTTTCTGTATTTTTTTTGTTTTTGTTTTGTTTTCAATTCGTTTTAGATTTTCCGACACATCGCTAGCACACACTTTTGCAGTTCTATGACGTCACAACCAATAGACGAGACGATGACATCACTGCTTTGTAGCATGTGATTTCCGACCAGATGACGCGTATGTTATGATACCGTGTATATTTTAGGAGGGGGAGGAAAGGCTTGAGAAATAAAAATACGAGGCCTTATTATTTGTTTGTCTAGGCCACATTTGTTTTGCTGATATCTATCTAAAAATTACAATACTATCCTTTATGTTCAAATCGAAACGGGGGCCAAGAAGTTCTCATAGTCCCTTAAGTCCGTTCAGGGGTTAAGTTTTTCTTATATATACAGATAGGCAACTATTTTTATGGACGTTTTAAACCTCTTATCATAATTTTACCCAAGTGGCGGTCATATACTCAAATTAAAGCGAAGAATTTAATTATCAGTTTATACAGCAATTTATAATTATAATTTCTAAAATGTATACATGTATAACGTTTTATACAAATTATTAAATATTATAGCTGACAGATGTCGGACTCTATAAATTATAATAAAGTATTTTTAGTAAATAGTATACATTTCAACGTGATTATTTTAAATCTTTTGCAGAAAAACAAACTTCTAACGTTTGGAGAGTTTTCATCATATCGAAATTTTCAAGAACTTTAAAATTGACTTGTTAAATATTGTATATTAGCCATACGTATTCGACTTCATCTGAGATTCCAAATATCATATTATGCATCCATATGGCTATGACACAATAGTTGGACAATGATAATATTATCCAATCTATTATTTTGTCATTAGAGATCCGATTGAATTATACATATCATATTTTTGTATTGTGCGATTATAGTGACCTATAATAATATTACATAAAGTCGCAATGGCCGATGACCTAAACGTCTAAATATATATTTTTTGGTATAATTGAAAAAACAAAATAAGTGCTACTTTATGGACTAGAATAAATCAGTGTCTATTGAAGTGATTGAACTCGATATGATTGTTTTAGGTGGTGGTGGTGGTGGTGGTGGTGGGGGGGGGGGGGGGGGTGAAGTACTTCGCTCTTTCACTAAACGATCCTTATAATTATAATATATGAGTTTGCAGTAATGACTACTTACGAACCTTTAAAATAAATGTATATTGTATACCATTGCAGCTGTTAACCATTTATTATTATATTGTTTCCTCTATCTTTAACACTACATAAATTATATAGAAGTATAGATTAATTTTAATATGACTTTGTATTATTTCAGGTCACTCATCTTGTTTGATGAACGCGGAAAAAGCTAGTGTGTTAATTCAGCCAAGGCGACAGAATAACAATAAAAAACACATAAATACAAATGTTTTAAAATTTATATAACATTTTTCGATTATTTATTGTGGTTTTATTTTCTTCGATTTATACGAGAAATTTATCCCCTAAAGTTCAGTGTTCTAATCATGGTTCGCAAGTCTAGCGTTAAACGTTTAAATTGTTTTCAACTTTCAAATAATATGAGCTTTTCTTATTGAAACAATTTAGTCCATAAAAAAAAAAGGTTTTTACCCTTTTTATACAAATGCAATTGTCGTTCTATTATAATTTTTTATAATTGTTAAATTATTTTAGTTATTATATAGTAACTGCTAAACTACTTATAAAATAGTTTCGATGACAAATATTCATTTAATTCAATGATTGTTTTTATCACATTGTAGTTTTTATATTTAGTTTTTCATGTTTTATTAAGGTAAACATTTCCAACCAAAGTTTCGACAAAAGATGTACCTACAATACTTAGATGTATACTTGAGCACATATTGAATAAAAACATATTATATAAAACAGTTAAATATAATTAGTAGAAGAATAACTAAAAAAACATTTTTATCTATAGATATGGAAATTTGAAATACTTACTTAACATTTACTATTATCAACCTTGGGTAGATAAAAATCATTTTAAAGTTTAGAAACAGAAAATCTATTTTATATTATTTAAAACAAAAGTAGATGCCAACTAAATTAAAAAAAAATATTTAATAAAATATTTTAATTGTTCACAACAGATTTATACTTTTTTTAATCTTAATCTAGACTTATGTAAACGACAATAAAGGCTCATTAAAGTTTAGTATTATATAAAGTCCTAAAACTTTCTATCAAACATGTGATAGGTTCATTAAGTTTTATAAATATTTATGTGATTAAAAACTTTCTACTATATAGTTAAATTAAGAATTAAAATAAAAATTATAAATAAGTTTCGAATAGGATGGCTATATATTTTTATTTTTGTATACCATTATTTTAGTAATAATTTGTAATATAAATACGTATTTAGTATATTTTATAATCTTTCAAACATTTTCAGAACGTGATGTAGGTACTTAATTCCTCATAATAGTTATAAATTATAATTTATATGTCATAATTTCATAAGTCACGAGAAAAAAGTTATACCATAATTGAGATATTTTAAAAATTGCGAAAAATAATGCTAAAAAATTTAAAATTATTATTTTTATATCTTTCGATGAAATCGTGTATTTAGAATAAAGAGCAATAGTATGCATTTGGAAAAAAAACTAAATTTTACGACCGCACATAGGTTCATAAAACTAATACATATTTATTACCGTACATCATTATACGTAATTATACTCGATAGTAATTTGTTGGTTCGAGTGAATGATTTTCTTGTTTGATTATTGTTGTTAACAATATCTTATCATAAGTAAACCATTGATTACTTTACTGATGTAACGCTTACGTTCAAATATTATAAGAGGACGCCTCACCCATATTTATATCAAACGTAAAAAAAAAACAATATTTCCAACAAAAGACTGTCGTTATTTCCGTTTTCAGTAAGTTTGAAAATAGATAAATTTGTCCTAACATTGAAACTAAAAGAACCTTTTAAATTCGTCTGAAAAGCCGAAATAATTTTTAACACTCACGTAAGAGACCGTAATAAGTACATTTTACTTTTTATTTTGAAAGAGAGCATAACAGCTCTCCCCCGTCGCTTACTAAATTTAAACAGTTTTAATTGGGATTTAAGACAAAAAAAAAAAAAATCAATAACAAATTGCATAACATCTTTGAATCTCAGTATAGCTACTTGTGGGGAGTGGACAATCGAAAATTGAAATAATTTAGTCTGATCTATTATTATAGGTACTCTATAGTCTATACGACTATGGGTCCGATTAAAGAATAGTATATGTATTACGTAGTTGGTATTAAGTTGCAATAAGTTGTAATAAATTGGCAACAGACTCACTTTTGAACGCCCACATTTTGCCGTTGCGCAGGGCCGCCTGATAGAGTTGCACGTGCTCGGCGCACTGGGGTGACACGGCAGGCGTGGCCGTCAACTCGTACGGGTCCCAGAATCGGAACACCTCTTCGGGCCTGGTGACGTTGCCACCTGGCCACCCTCGTCGGTAGCTAGACGACCGTACGTATTCTGGATATTTGACCGACCGCTGCAGCGCGTGGCCGACGGGGCTACTGCCGGCGGGCGATGCGTCTTCCGCGGCTGCGTCGTACTCCTCGGCGGACGCGGACGATTCGCCCCCGTCGGCTGCGGCCGGCACCGGTCCGTCTACGTTGGTCAGCGGCTGGTGATCCGCGGTAGCGTCATTGACTGACGCACCGCCATCGTGACCGTGGCCGTCCGAGTTGTCGAACGTCACCGAATCCTCGAGGTCCTCGTAGAGTTCGGCCACCCGGCCGTCGGCGGCGTTTTCGTCGGCGCTGATGACACCTCCGCCGCCGTCATCTTCACCGCGGTCACCACCGATCAACTCTCCCGAGTCAGAGGCCCGACTGCTATTATCGTCATCGTCCACCGAGGATGAGGCCTTAATGGCCGTGGAGTTTTGAGATGTTCCGACGTCGTGCAATTGTCGTCGATCCTGTTCCGCGGCCGAGCTGTTCGTCGTCGTTGGCGTGGACAGGGATGGCCACAACATCGACGCGAACATCAGCGTCCAACAGCAGCACCATAGTAACGTTTTCATAGCTCGCAATTTCGTGTGCAATTACCGACTTGCGAGCTCGACACGTTTATATTTGTAAAAAAAATATTGAGTGCAAACACTGAACGGCACTTCGTAAAAAGTACGTTGCGTGATATAAAATATGCGAATCGATACTGCCGATAATAATGTTATGATTATTGATCTCTGCGCGCTACGACGACCGTGCCGCGCCAGAAGTTTGTGGAGACTGATACGCGTCGGGTGGCCGGATCACGTATGCTCGATGATCTTGTAATACGAACGGGCGGCGTCGCGTGTCTCCGCTGGCTCGAAATATCTGTTTTGCGCACTCGAATCAACGCGAGCAGAGGGAGGCGAGGCCGTGGCCGCTAGCCGGTCGGTGTTGTCGGTCCTGGTGCGGACGGCCGCGCCGGATCTAGGGGCCCGAGACCGTGTAAGCGCGCCACTGACAGGTATAATATACAGGTGCTTACCACCACTCCGGTATGTGGCATACATTAAATTTATGTTCCGGTTGTCGTTCCATCGGGTTTTTCCAAACACATGTAGTCTGTTATTGTAATAATAAGTGGATTTTTTTATAGCCGCACACTCAGACAGTCAGACTAGATATTCCAGATACGTATTTTGAATACAATTACTACTACTACTACTACTACTACTACTACTTTTTTAAAATTTATTTTTTTATCTTAATTGTAGAAGAACTGCATATGCCTTGCATTCCCGTCGGTCCGCCATCGTTTATTTTCATAAGTTTCAATATTATATATAAAGACAACAGCATTTACGAAAATTGCACAAGTTACAATAAATTACAGTTTTCATTATGTTAATTAAAATAATAAGATTACAACTTATTGCAATAATACAATAGGTGTTTAGAATTTCTGATGCGATTTGTCGTGTTGTTTTTACCACTAGTACTATTACTACTACTAATAAATAATAATAATCATAAAAATAATAATGAAAATATGATACGAAATTGTCTGGCCACTCGTTCAATAGATGTAATTTATCGCGTGAGGGTATGTGCATATTATAATACGATATTATTCAGATAATCGTATATTATATACAGTGCCTATATGAACAGCTGCTGGTTACCACCATCAAGGTCTTAACCATGGTCTCATCGGTGGTTATGGTCAATATACTATTAGGTACGATTGTAATACGCATTCGTACGACATGCGTGTAAATATTTTTAAGGTTCCTCGTATAATATATATTATTTATAAGTGTGTACTAACAGCAAATCGAGAACATTTGTTTGTATGTATAACTTATATAACAATCAGGATGATGCACAATATTCAAAAAGCACACGCGTTTTTACTTTAGGTTGACATATTTTCACGACTTTATCTCGAAAAAAAATCATCGTATCACATCGTGCTTGCATAATATTACATAGGTAACTATGTACGTGAGTGTATACTACAGTAAACGTATTTATATTATTACACACGAATCTTATGATTTATAACGACATCGCGACTGTAATATGGACAAAGACAATATTATACCGTTCCACAAACTTGAACATCTTTGTGCTACCATATAAATATTGTACTTATTACTCAATACCATTGTGTTTTAGTAATTGGTGTTTGTAGAGTTTTTTCTGAACTTATTGAACGTTAGATTTTTTTTCGTAATATAAAATTAAAATGACCGATTTTTCCGATGCGCTTGACGGTCAGAAACGATAAAAAAAAAACATCCGAAATCACGTCCGAACACGTACAGAGATTTTAAACGAATTGGTTTTTTAAACAATGTTTTTCGAAAATTATCGTTTACATCAGCAGCCAGCGTCGCCGGGTTGTGTCCGTCATCTGGCGGGTGCGTATAATAATGTTTGTGGTCGACGATCGGCACCCGCGGCGACCATGGCTGCACAGATGATATTATTATTATTATTTTGTCGTACCTATATGCAACCGTCACTTTTACCCAACCTATGCAACTGACGTGTAAAATGTTTCGGAACAGATTAACACGGTTCGTTTGTGTGCATATATATTATGTGATATAGGAGGTAGGTACCTTTAGGTATCCATTATTTGTGTATATAGGATGTATATTTAGTATTCACTAAGCACGTTTACCTATATTTTCTGCTATAATATTGCAATTATTTGAATACTTATTTTTGAAGTTTTTAAGAATACTCGAGGGCCATTTTACTTTTTTACATTTTGATTTCATTATTTTCCCCATAAGTTTATGTAATATCAGTTAGAAAATATTAAAAATATATGGCCAAGTTTTTTTGTTTTATAACCATTTAATTTAAAGTTTAAATTTTGATATTTATTTAATTGATAATTTACAAATTCTTTGGTTGTTAAAAATTTATAACACGATGAACTTTTATAGCTAGGGATTTAAATTTTAAAACAAAGTTCCACATAAGTAGTTAATTCTGCGACAAAACAAAAAAATTTAAAAGCTATATACTAACAGTTTTTTTTTATAGTTATCTTTAGTTCGAATTCGGATGAAATTACGTATTAAATAACCAAGAATAACGCAGTTTTAGTTATATAGTTTTAATTTAAAAATATTATTGTGCGTACTTGAAATTTCTAGAGCATACTTTATATTCTAATTTTTTCAATATATATAATAATAAATATTTTGGAATATATTTTATTGGTAACTACATTTTTTTTTTTTAAATACTAACATAATAATTAATATAGTACCTATAACATATCCTAGACCTAGACTGACAAACCGTCTCCACTCAGAATAGTTTTTCGTATACAATGAATAATGGTATTATATCATTGAATTTAAATTTAATACCATCCATTACAGTAATCTACTTACCCGCTTTTTTTTCTTTGCACTGCATTTCATATTATAATTTATATTGAACTTTGGTATAGAAGTGCTTTTATAATATAGAAAAATCTTTCTGACTCGGCCATATATACATTTATCACATATAAATTATTAAACATAATGATTTAAGTATATATATCGTGCAATCGATTAATTGATAACTATGGTAGTTTATAGAAGAAAAAGTCAAAAAGTTAAAGGTCACATAAAATCTTGGCGTGACATAAAATGTATACATATATGTGAAGCGTACGTTTATTTTGCAAATATAATACTTACTAACTATAATACATTTATCCAATGTAATACTATGATATATATATATATATATATTTATACACATATATAATAATTCATACTTAAGAATACTTGGGAAACATTATAACGACGTGTAATTTAATAAGTGGGATTATAATATCATTATGTTTTTCCGCTTGTATTGAGAAATTGTATTACCTATAAAATACTATTCATTTATTCATTTATTTATGTTAATTAAACAGGCATGTTTTCTCAACAGTACGGTTTGGAATAAATGTAAATTAGGTACCAAAACATAATCTTATTTTAATAATGTTCCAGTTATATACTCATACTCGTATATATCGCTTATTATGGATAATCGTTTCGATTAATTATTTATCTGATTTGTATACCTAACTATTATATTATCAGTACCACAAGCAACGTGAACAGATAATAGTTTGTGAATCAATTTTTTATGTTCAAATAAAGGTTTCAACGATAGTTCTTTTTAGGAAATTTTATGATCAAAATGTGCGTTAAACAATAAATTATTAAAATATTATAAAGCGAACTAAGAAGTATTGAAATAGTATACTTAAGGTATATAGAGTCAGGATATATGATTAAAGTATTTCCCATTTACCTTGCCTAACCTTTATAGTTGTACACAATCGTACTCATATACGACATCACGAGCCACATGAGATAACATTGGCCATATACAATTTGTGGATTACTGAATTAATGATAATAAAATTCGAAACGGTCGTAAAGTTATTACAAATTACAATATCAAATACCTATTTTTAAATCGATTGATGCGCACGTCATTGCTTAACGTGATATATTATAAGTGGTATACACTATGCAATCATCAGTGCGCTTTAATTATTATTATTTTCACAGTGAATCGTGGTCAACAACGTCTTTAAACGATTTCCTACGCGTCATTCGTGTATTTGAAATATCTATATTCCATACAATCTTATAATTGTGAAGCCATCCACCCTCGTGTTTTTCGTGATAGTAGTTGACACATGTGAACGGAAAAACACCAATAAAACCCACTCCACGCGCACATCAAACTTCTTATATTTTGCAAGAGCTTAATAATATTTTATATTTTATACTCGCTTGTACCCGTTGAACTTGAATCATCAAAATATTTCAGACGCCGAGAGACATAATATACAGGGTGTCCCGTGAGGATTTACCCATTGCGATATCTCCCGAAATAATGGTGATATCGAAATTCTGCAGGTTTTGTAATAAGACTCACAGGGATAAGAACAACAATTCTTTCATATTTTAATTTATTTTAATGTTTTGGTAAAAAGGTTAAAAATATATTTTTATACTTAATTATTTCCAAAAAAGTTAAAGATAGCCATTTTGTAGAGTTTATTTTTTTGAAAATATTGACGTTTCAAAATTTAATTTTCATTAATTTCCAGATTTTTAATATTTTTTTTTTTAGTTTCGAGAAAAATTGCGAACTATTTAACACCATAATATTATCAAACATGTGACCCACCGAGCCGCGTGCATTCCCATTCGGTCGGCCGAATACTTTCCGTGTTCCTATAATAGTTATAAATTTATAATCATATATTTTATTTCTTCAAAACTAGAAAAATTATTAAAAATCAGGAAATTTATGAAAATAAAATGTTGAAACGTCAATATTTTCAGAAAAATAAACTCTTATAAAATGGCTATCATTTATTTTTTTGGAAATAATTAAATAAAAAAATATATTTTTTAAATTTTTATAAAAACATTAAAATAAATTAAAAAATGAAATAATTGTAGTTCTCATCCCTATGAATCTTATTATGAAACCAGAATTTTGATATCTCCATTATTTCTTGAGATATCGCAATGGGTATATCTTCGCGGGACACAACCCCGTATACTGCGGTTCACGTTAAAATAATAAAACTTACGGAACTTACCCGAAATGGTTATATGGTTAATATTACGCGACGCGAATACATCACCGACGGGTGACATATCATCCGTAACACCATTATATTATATTAGTCAATCGTGTTTACACATTTGATGCGTTTGTAGTGTTTGTACTCGTACGATGTTCTCCTATCTCACGCAATTCATGGTTCTGCAATAATTGCTTCTGAATTTTTGCACTTACTATACTATTATAGTATTACTACTTAATAAACTCACATTGTTTGTGTAAGTACACACGAATCGAGCGTAAGTCTTATTTGTCGATGGATATTCATTAAAATGTACGCACACGCATACACCGCGAGGTTCTGATGTAATCTATTGAAACGATAATAACAATAATAACAATGATAATAGTAATAATAATAATAATAACAATAATAATAATAATAGTTTCATTGACTGATTTAGTTTTGTTCCATATTATAGACACGCATTGTTCGACGGCTCTAAACTCGATTTTTTTTGTTGACGTCGCGTATTTCGCAAGGTGCGTCCAAAATCGTACTAATTTCTTGTCAGCCGTTCAAAAACATATTGGTGTGTATGGGTACATATGATCCCGTTTATATTAGAAGGCGTGTTTCCAGGCCGGTTATGTATTGAAAACAGTCCAGTAATTCAGCGCAGTATCGATAGTTTTTATCTATATCTGTATTAAACTATACTATGTCCCAGTTCGTTTCACGTAAGCAAGATAGTATATTTATTAACTCTCCATATGTTTGTAATTGTTTTGCTATAATTATTTTTTAATAAAATGCAAATTAAAAAAAAAAAACTCTCCATATAATTACAATATTTTTTTCAAACTCTTAAACCTCTTCAGTCATATTTCCTCTTTTAGATTTTATAGATACCAATTTGTTAAAATGTTGTGTTAAATATTGTATTTAAAATCTAGCACACTGCAGGACACGTTCAAACGTATAGATGTAACGTACATCAATTAATAATGTAACATGGTAGAACGTCTCATCGATACTATAACCACGGTTAAGATCAATCCGATTTCAAGCGTTAAATCGCGATCAAATGTATATAAGTTATATAGCTGTGCTGAGTAACTATACCTATAAATAGCCTAAAGTTGCAGATTCTATAACAGGCTGATTTTTCGCAACGAGGTTGCCATAGATTTGTCGACTTTGGAATACACGCCATTATCAGTGGCGTAACTAAGAGGGATCAGAGGGTACGGTCGCACCCGGGCCCGTTCGTATAGGGGCCCAAATAAATAAAAAAAATTTTCTATTAATTATTAATAAAAATTTAAAACTACCTATATTTTTCTATTATAATATACTATTGAACATATCATTTTTTTTTATTAATTCAAAATTGTTAGATACGACCTTTTTCGCTGCGGTAGGCGATATGGGTATGAACATTATTATATCAACGTGGACAGAATAAACTCTGGACATAATTATCAAATAACTCGAACACCGTTTTAATGGTATGAACCAAGTAATAAAACGTTTTTCTTCAATATTACCAATTAATATATGTTCAATGAATGAAAATGAACTTAAACATTTAACTACCTCTTTGGTAAACAATTATGAACATGATTTAACAATAGATTTGGTCAACCAAATTATTCAATTTAAACGTTCGTTTGAAAATCAAATTTCAAAATTAAATTCTGTACATGACTTGGCAAAATTTATAATTGTAGACAATTATTTAATAGCGGCAAGTTTTCCAGATTTATGTACAGCTTGTTTTCTTTTTTTGACAATACCAGTGACGGTGGCCACTGCAGAAAGAAGTTTTTCTAAACTCAAAATAATTAAAAACTATCTTCGAAGTACGATGTCTCAAATTCGTCTGTCAAGTTTGGCAATAATATTAATAGAAAAGAAAATTGCGAAAGAAATTAATACATCAGATATTATTTCTACTTTGGCAAATAAGAAGTCCAGAAGAATGTTTTAAGTTTTGAGTTAATTGTTATTTGTTACAACTGCTATAACTGTTTACTAATTTTTTTTGTATGTATATAATATGAAGTATTAAATTAATATCTTTTATTTAAAAATTTTTTTTTTAGTTATTTTAGTAAGGTGATTACACTCCCCCGGATCTTCTTAATATATATACCTGGACGATGGGGGGCCCGTTGAAAATCTCGCTCCCGGGCCCAAATTTTGAAGTTACGCCACTGGCCATTATAATGTTAAGTAAACACATTATATGTATAATAACATTTCAAAATAAACCGAGTTGTCATGACTTTTCCGGTGAGACCTACAGACGTATTAGTAATTTTAATCAAGTTAATAAAATATAATTCTTTAAGAAGCCTCTTTTTCGAATAGATATGTACGCGTATACGTCAAAAAGTATTTAACGGATTTTAGTAAAGTTTTCTACAATGGATGATGGATTGGCTTACTAATGGATATCTTAAAAAAATTATTTAGATATATCTAAAAATAATTAATACGTAAGAAATAATTAATCTAAATAAATAAAAATTAAATGCTGTTCGTTGCTAACTAACCGCATCATATGATAACGGTTAGTCCAATTTGGCTCATTAAAAAAAATATATATATATATTTGTGGTGTGTGAATAAGATTTTACGGAGAAAAAAATTTAACAAGATCTCTGGAATATTAGAAAATTTGGGTTTTCCGACTGATCAACGCGTCGCAATATAGAACTTAAAATATGATATCTGGAGATTTGAATTTTTCATGGTCAACATCCAGTTGACAATACAATTAGGTACACTTAAACCAAATTATTCATACATAGCGCTTTACTTTATATTTGTATATGTTTTCTTTGTGGAGTCAGTTTATACAGTTAAAAATACTATATTACTATTACAGTTTGTAGAAATATGACTTACATATATATAAGGTGTAATAGATATAACTGATTTTTGGAATAACATTTGTTGTTCAAATTAATCTTTTTTTATTGTGCAACAATTGTGCTACATGTATAATACATTTTTATGTTTTATTTTTTAGTACTTAAAAAAAAATTAGTTAAAAATGTTTGAATAAATTCAAAATAGCCTATTTGTGAATCTGATTACAAGAACAATTTTGACGGTAAAAAGATTTATATCTACGTCAAGGGGTTTATTTTTTAGAATTCTTTTTAAAATTAATATTTTTTGATCAAATTAATTTGGAACGTAATAACTTTTTAAAAAGATGATTTTTGAGAATTTGCCGACATAAGTATATTTCTTAAATTATTTACCTATCATATAATATTAACAATTTTTGTCATACGTTTAATTAGCATAATTTTTTTTTTTTGGTCAGGTCTTTCTGTTACACCTTGTATTTTTACAAATTAGTTTATAAAAAAATTCACAAATGTTTGGCACGTATAACGCTGGTAGGAGTCTTATATTGTATGAAATTTTCGCGTGTGTATTTGGTCGATTTATTTTACAATGGCGCTTTAGAATTCGTTTTTGGTAGAGTTTCGAGCGCCACTCGGCGAAATAATTTAGAAACGAGATTGTATCATTTACGACATGTATTAATACTTTTTCGTAGATGGGCTTAAGAGCAATTCGTTTCGAAAAAAAATTTGGGAGACACTAACCACAGATGCACAGTCCTTTTGTGTTCATCGCAGTCTCATCTTGCCACCGGCGACGGTCATACACAGTTCATTTGTTTGTTATTGTATAATTGTATGTGCCAAAAAACTGACAAATACGCCATTGTGAATTACCAAACCATCCCATGACACTGACTATAAATCTTCTCAAATGCATTTTTCCTTAATACCTATATTAAAATGCAACACAACGCTCCGGCCTCTACCGTAAAGAATGTTATGATTTTCGACTAAAAAAATACAGTTCATTCATTTCACATGCTCACGGCTTATTCTGAGAAAAAAAATACCTGTTTTTATATAATTATAATTATTATTTGTTTCATTCTGAATTCTTAATAACTGTACAATATTTCTATTAAGAACATGTTAAAACAAATATTTGCGTCCCACTTCAATTAACATATCAGTATCATAATAAACCTAAATCAACTGTAAATGGCAATCTCGAAAAACTATAATATAATATATCACATATTGCAGTTATATTCTTATATACCTATATTGATTGTAGAGCATTTTTGATTTTGACAAATTATTGTGTTACACACATTATCTCATTACAGCGTTGTTATGGTAACAATAAATCGAGTTAACTCGTTTTATGTTATGATAATAATATAACGTATTACATTTTATGTAAAACAAAAAAAAAAATAAGATAAAAAAGTACAAGTTTTATATCTGTTTTTTCCGCTCGACAACATTATATTACACGCGTTAAAACGGTTTAATCGAATGAACATAGTTGGATAACAGGTTTTAGATTTACACCGTGCGGATTTGTTCGGATGATCGGCTGGTTAACCCATTTTCTATACCGAATCACCGCATTTGTTTGGAGTACAAATACCTACATAACAATATCAACAAAACACGCATACAATAATATTGCATATAATCGTTATGCACGCCTGTCCTATATATTTTAAATCTACCGGTATTTTTTAAATACTATAACAATAGTGCGTACTATGTTCAATATATATACTTCTATAATTGTATCTATTCGACGTTGAATAACAATAATTCTTTGAATGATTTTTGGATTTGGCTTAATACTTATATGTATACTACCACTTGTTTGATTCAGTGACACACAGACCACAAACGAAATGTCGTCGATCACCGTAAACTATAATTGAATTGGCTATACAGTTTAAAATTACCATTTCAAATGAAACATTAGTTATGAATCATGATGGTATACACACATTAATATATAACTATAATGTATCATATGAATCAGATGATATATATAGTTACGGCAATGGTGGATTCAGTAAAAATGTGTAGAAAACTTATAGATATTCTAATTTAGAGCTTATCATTTTGGGACCACAATGGACGAGTTAATCGTACTTTACTATTGTCTATCTTTAATAACATACGATGGTGCTTATAAAATTTTTAAATCAGTGTAAATTATAGGTAGATACTAAACTTAGTTAACTAATTTCCAAAACAATATTATTATTGGAAATTAAATGTATACAATATATTACCTATATACTTCCATAAAATATTGAAAAGTGTAATTAAATCTTATGTGTTTATATAGCGTATAATGATGAATTATGCATTGATAATTTTTTGGGAAGGGTTAAAGGTAATTACGAATTTCTTTAATATATCTTACTATATAAGTATTAGATATACCAACTGTTTTTTAGACAATATGCGACTTTTATATATTTATATATTTACCAATTTACCTCTGTAAATTAAATGAAAAAGTTTCCATACCTCGAAAGATTATTATAATGATTGTAAAATATTGGTATATTGACACAATTAATTTAATTATCTAAAATAATTATAATCATATGTTTATATAATTTGGACTTTCACAAAAAATGAATGGTGAATTTTAGGACGCAATAATAACGTGATGGGTAAAGTTTTAGTAGGTAAATATAAACAATGAATAAATGTTTTTAGAAAAATACATTATTTTTTTTGAAATTGAAAAAACTTTTATTTTTTTATTTAGTGACTAAATAAAACATAAAGACACAAAACAACTTTCAGTAATTTAAATTTAATTCATAAGATTCTGTAATAATTCAGTTTTTCTTATAAAAATATTAAAACAGATATAATAGATATGATAAATGTAGTTCCTAAGCTATAAGCACAATATTACTGTAAAAAAATAAATAAATGTATTTTAATAATTATAATCACAATAATTAAGTCAGTACTCCGTATACACAAAACCACTCCAATAAATAACTACATATACAGATTTTTCAAGTAATTGATTAATTTAAAATTCATATTCGTATAAGTTAATGAAAACACGTATAGGATTTAACTGTAAACAATTATAATGCTTTTCGATCGTCCTTCGATATCATATTTTTTTCACAACTTGGATATATGTTATAATAATAATTATATGTTTATAACAGGAATTTATTTTGAAGAGTGTACCTACATCATAATTTTTATATGGAAATGTAACATTTATGTACGTTTTATTTTTACCGGATTTCAATTTACTCCTATTGAGGTTACAAACTTTACAGTTACCGCTACTTGCGTAACACAATAAAAATATAGATTCTGAATTTCTGACTAAATATATATAGCTTAAGATTCTGAAATTTCAAAAAACGATGTAAAAAACAATTTCGTCAGTGATCGATTGAACATAAAATATTATGTAGGATTCAAAAAGTAGGAACTGTCATATTACACGAAATATTAGTAGCAGATGATTCATTGTTTAAAGACATATAAATAAATGTATTGGCAAATAATATTTTACAAGTGTAATATGTCTTGCGCCTGGCCGTCTCGATAATGTCTATGAGTAGAGTTTTTGATTGTGAGTAATTGCTTTTTAGGTGAATTACAGTAAAGTATTCGACCTTAAATCGTATATGATGGACTCGAAGTAAAATAATACCCACAAATCATCTGCTGTCTTCGAAGTTATAATTAAAGTGATTAAACACCAAATGCGTGTATACCTATAATTGTTGTCGAGATGAATTTGTGCTTGGATTTACCATAGAACAACCAAATTACTAGTGAAATTAAAGAAACAGACGGCTAGTTATGTATTACAATATAGTGTAACCAGCGGAGACATCAGCAACAACAGTTGCACGATTGTCGTAATCCACATAATGACGTTTTGTTTGTGAATTCAACGTTGCTTAATTAATAGGCGTCAATGCATCATAATATAATATTATTTGTTCTATCATGGTGAGTTTCATGTTTAGGTATATTCAACGTTAGCTAACCAGAAGTGATTTTTATACTCTTTTCATTTAAAACAAAACAAGAAGTGTCGATATATTCTCGAAAACTGTGTGTGTAAATAAAAGGTTTTTATTTTTGAATCAATAAACATCCAACATGATAATATTATATAGGTGCCTACACATTACATCGTCCACAGTACACATACGACATATGCATATACGTTTCGTATATTATGCTTTGAGAGAGTGATCTGTTGCATTGTTGAGGGGACCATTGTTACTAACCGTAAAGCCGTTTCATTACGTTATTTATTGCGATATCTAACGACGGGTGTCAATATTGTGTCATATGATGGGCGAATGTTAACAATAATAATAATAAAATTAATTCGAACAGATTATTATATATTGTAATATATTATTCAAACTTCAAAGGCGTATTTGTTACATTACTATTTTTTACTAAGTACCATGTTATAAGTGTCATATTAAGTTTTTACGGAAAAAAATTTTAGTTCACTTAAAGATTAATACTATATTTATTATTTTTAGATTAATTAATTTCCATTTAGAATCTGTATTTGCATAGTGATAATCGAAAATGTATAACAAATTTGTTCTCAATTAGTTTTTAACACTACGTCCACTAATCAATAATCATCGAAGTACTGAACATTATAGTACAGCTGTCAGTAATAATACTGTGGTGGGCTAAGTACATGTTTAGAAAAATAAATAATAACTCAACATAAATTATATTTAGTAAGCCGTAATAAGATGTCATTTATTTAAGTGAATGTTATTCACTTTCTCATTATTATCATACATTTTCATTTTTTTTGTTAGTTGTCAAACTTTATTCACTACTCCATAATGAGTTTTCAATATTTATTCAATGAATAAGAATCTAAAAAAAAAAAAAAAAAAAAAAACGCTAAAACCAGTTGGGCTTGTCACGAACTATAGGGCTGTCGATGAACAGGTGGGAGTGGGTCAGAAGAATTGTGTGTGTGCCGAACATAATAATATTATAATATTATAAACCTGCATCAATAATCCATTGATAATTATTTTCAGATATTAATAGATTGATATAATAGCATAGGATCACGAGATCTCATTATTGTCGTCACGCTACTTGTTAACATGGAGTTATTTTGTTGTCATGATTTGTCGTAAGTTCCCATAATTTATATAATACTTAATAATGTACAGTATGCATGTGTAGATACAAATTAAAAATTATTATAATAACATTAGATAAATATTTAATATAGTGACGTGATCTTATTGGATACAAACAAAATATACACCTATAATCAATAGCCAAATTGGTAGTGTAATGGGATCCAAAATTGATTACTGCTCGAAAATTATTCATATATACTACCTGCTATTATACAGGTACTAAACAAAAAAATCAGGACAAGTATAAGTAGTTGTGAATATAGTTGTGATTATGGATAGGGAAATGAGTTGAATATAATATCATTACAATACCTACATAGTATAAACTATGGTAACTACAGGTTGTTCTTTTCTCTTATGCACTCATGCGGGTGTAGCGTCCTCTTACCAGAAATGTGGGTTGTATGCTACTAAAGTAGACTAAAACAGAACGCAGTATTAATATTAGGATAGGTTTAACTATAAAACTACTCATCATAAAGTAGGAATCCATTTGATTTCCAAATCAAAACAAAATAAACCATTTAACAGATATGCTTAGAATAGATTTTAGATTCTGAGCGGAGCGATGAATGTACTGATTTTACCATGATGTGTGTTTTTTTTAAAAAATTTTTTTTTGTGTCTGTCATCACGTTTTGGGGCAATAAAAGTGCTTCGATTTTTGACTTCAGTACCTCGTTCGATCAGAAAGTGAATCTAGTTGGTACTTTGGGGGGGTCAAAAGTAAAAACTTTTTAATACTTTTCTAAATAATCGAGAAAATCAAACTAAAAATTAAGGGAAAAACGGGAAATTTTACGCACAATCAGTTTTGGACAAAATCGATTTTGGTTTTTGATGTAATTTTAAAACAAATGACCATATAGATACATGAAATTTTCACCGAATGTTTATATAAGTATAATCTATCCACCATGCGATTTTCAAAAATTTACGACTTAAGTTGAACTATTCATAGGCATTTGAAATTTTCGATCATTATTAGTTTTTTTAAAATTAATATCGATAAAAAATTATTTGTTCGGTAGAAAAGCTTGAAAATTTAATAGAAGGCTTCTAACACATTGTAACAATAGCAGTTAAAAAATATTAAAAATACGTAGGCACGATTTTTTTTATAAGCATTCAAAGTTTGAATTTTGACAACATATATATTATGTAAAAATCACGAAAATTCGTAAATTATTTTATGCTAGAAATTCATAAAACATTTTCCTTTTATATCTAAGATTTGAAAATTGTTAATAATCTATAATATGTTCTAAACAGATAAACCGTCTTCGCTCAGAATCGTTTTTCGTATACAATGATATAATATCATTGGATTCAAATTTAATTCCATCCATTACAGTAACCCACTTGTAACCTACTGTACAGCAGAGCGACATCCACAACTTACCCGCTTTTTAAAATTTATTTTTATGAATGAAATAAAATAAAATAGATTAAATAACTACTTATATGAAACCACTTTTAAAAAACAATTGTTTTTGATTGGAATATAGAATATAAAATCAAATTAGGTAATGAACTTCTGACAATAGATAATGCTGCTGTTGTACGAAAAAAAAAGAATTCTCGTGAGACAAATATCATATTAAAGCTTGTGAAATTTCCTAGAAAATCTGTTATAATCCCAAAATATATGTCAAATCATAAGGACATAAACTGTAAGGCCAAGTCAAAATGAATATAAAATACATTAATTCCAATGGATTAAGTGTAGACTAAAATCAAAACATTTTCAGCTTCTAGGTATTAAAAACTTTTAAAGTTACTAAAATATTTAAAAATAAATTGATGAGTCTATACCAAACAAAAAAAGTATTACATTGCTTCTTAGTTATTTTAAAGTTTTAATTCACTTTTGTGTATACTAGCTACTAACTAGTTCCTTTAATTTAATTTTAATAATAAATAAAGGCATAGACATTCATTCAAATAATAAATACATTTTATTATATAATTTTAAGTTCATTCATTTAGCTAGTCTTTGCATAATAATTTAATAATTTAAATTTATTCAGTGTTTGTAGAATACAATTTCCTTTCACTACCTAATCAAATATTAAACTATAATATTATATTGGGGCATTAAGTTATTTTATTTTGAACAAACAGACGTTAAAGAATGTAGTAATAGTTCATTTCTTCAAGTATTTCTCATAAAATATACTTGTACGCTTCATACCAGCCTTTATAGTTCGTGTGGCTGAGTCTAAGATATATTGTATGCACATAGACACATAGTACATTACATAATAAAGATCATAATATAGTATTATAGGCGAAAGTTAGCCAAAGTACCTAACTCATATATTTATGTATTAATAACTGATAGAATATTATTTGTTTTGAACTTATACAATCTCTTGAGTTTCCGAGAAGAAAATTAATAGCAAAATAAAAGGATAGGCCCCATTAATATTGGTTCGAACGATTTGTTCATAATTTCTTACGAGGACATAATAAGACAGGCACGCAATACTTAGTACATGTATGTATGATAGATCATCATCATGGCAGTACCCTATTATGCATCCTTTAAACTAATCAATTTAAGTCGATTGAATAACACCACTACCAGTCGTCATAAATCATCATTCATAAACATATTATCTCTTATCTAGGTGCATATAGTTTTACCGCAGGGATAATATGTTACTCGAAATTGCCACCAGTCGTTAATATGGTAAAATAAAAATAATATATAATATCTATCTTAGTGTAACAGTGATTGTTTTATGTTTACTGTTTGGTAATAGATAAAAAATGAAGTTACTCCTAAATAAAATAATAATCAAAATTATTATTGTACAAATTGATTTTTGTTCGTTGCCAGATGAAAATAAATTATACGAAATACCCTCGAGAGTCAAGATCATTTTCTCTCATTAACATATACAGATGTTGCTCAAGACCTCTTTCCTATATGACATTAAATTGATTGATGTTTGTGCTATAAAAACAATAGTTTTTTTAAGTACTTATCTAGGTGACTATGCGTAAAAAGGAGGTGGTGCTATAAAATATATGTTGGTGGTGTGTATTCAAAGTCACCTGCAACATACAATCATTTAACTTAACAGTTTTTAATAACGTTTTCGTTTTTCGTTATCTAACTTTTAATTTATAATTATGTGAATTTATGACTTGAGCGTGTGAACAAAATGTAATCCAAATATTTAAAAAATAAGGAAAAATAATCATTAAACCGACTAAATAATTTCTTAATCCATTTTAAAATAAAACTTTTATCATATTCATCAATCAACCACTTTTTATTAGTTTTATTTAATTGCTGACATAAAACTTAAGTCGAAACAAATGTTTAATTGTTTAATTAGTTATGTTTTAAAATTGTGTCTGTTGTGGATATCTTCAATAGTATTTCAGGACTGAGTTATAAATTTGCCACATAGTTTTTATTATATCTATAACAAACGCCAAACACGGAACTCTAAAACGCCATAGATTAAATTTGGGAAGGGTAGATAGTAGGTAATGAATATTAAATTAATTGTGATACAAAATTCACTTTATATGTGATGTAATTATTTGTTTATTATTCTTGATTAAGTAATTATTATTTATTATATATATATATATATATATATGTACTAATTAGCTTAACATATTTGCGACATATATATGATAAAATAGAAAAATGTAGATATTAAAATTTAAAAAAAATTCCTTAATATAAAAACTATGTGTTATTAATTATGAGTGACTGAAATTGTGTGTACTTTACAACATTCAAACAATACAGTTGTTGATATCGATCCGTGCGGAGTTACGGCGCACCGATCGATGATATCGAAGGGGGATTAATTGGCGAATCGTCAAAGGGTGGGATTTTTGTAACAATTATAACATTATTACAATATTACTTACCTACAATAGGTTACAATTTAATGTCTTAATACTTAAGAATTTATATACCTAATGTTTATCTGCTGATTAATACACTGATTGGCGATTGCATTGAAGGATTGAAGCCAAAATAAGAGAAGCACAACAGTAGCTTGATGCACTGTTACTTATAACTTATAAGCCAGCGTAATTTTTTATCACCAAAGTATATTAAATTAATATATTTGATTCAAATGTGGATATATTAATGTAATATATTTACCAATAAAATAAAGGGAGAAGGGGATTTGGAATTTACCACCTCAGAACTAAGATGTATCTACCACAGAAACAACGTAATGTCGTGTACTAATTATGTTACAAAATCTAGTAAATATAAAAATCGAAAATTATGCATTTTTTATTATCTTCGAGTATAAAAATTATGCAATTAATATGCAGTAAAACTAGAACCGTTCAGTTATAAAAAAGTATAGCATGGTTAAATTTTCAAATAACACGTGAAAATACTTTTTAATTACTTAATAATTATTTATTAAATATAAAAAAAAAATTGTTATAAGTGATAGGATAAATATTTTGATTAATTATCATAATATAATTACGGTATGGAGTGACAAAAACGTTTTGCACCGTTCGCTCCTTTAAATTGTAATTATAGTTGGCTTAGTCATATAATCATAATGTAACATAACTCTTAAGATTATAAGATACGATGTCACACTGATTAATAAAAATGTGTAAAAGTAGGTTGAGCATCTCAAATAATATGCAATATGCAGTATGCACCAAGCCACCAAGTTGAGCAATATGTTAAAATTCAAATTGCTTAGTAAAATATTGGAAATAATGAATCTCACGTAAAACAATATTAATGAACATATTATCTACCTAATTTTTATTCGACGATGCCTGGTGTGGAAATATTATATACGGGTTGTATAAAATTGTGTTTAGCTTTCTGATTAAATTATTCGATAAATGCTTTTAGAGTTATGTACAATACATAAAGATAAGGGGTACGAAATTATAATTTTATAAAATTGCAGTTTCATAATGAATACTAATTATTAATTAATAAATATGCGAATTGTAAATGATAATTATTATTATTTATTCAAAATGATTTTTCGCACCAACTAGTCAGTTTAAACAAAGTAGGTATACGATAATAAGTTGGACGTTAAAACGATTTTCTAATCATTGTGGTAATTTGTAACATGCATCTATAGTAAGTTTAATTTTAATTATTATAAAACTGAACAGTTTGACCTCCGAAAAAGATACCATCCGTTTTATACAATATATGCTAGACATAGGCGTTCATAGACTTAAACTGCTGCTGAAACATATACAACGTGTATTTTTTTTTATTATTTAGCTTTTAGAATAAAATATACAAAGTAAATTGGTCAATTATTTTACAATCGGTCAAATATACATTTTTAACAATCAAAATTATAAATTGTATGGTACACTGCGGGTAGGATGTGTTATTGTTACTATAATACGGTGGCTACAAGGCTATAATAATGTAATTGGTAATTTTAACTACCTACAGGTACTTATTTATTTTTGTAAACTAGGCACTTATAATAATACTATGCAAAGTATCAAATATCTATTATCCAGTGAAAAAATCGATTCAAATCCATTTTATTTACTCAATATATTGAATAATGAATTTTCCCAATCGGTCTCCGACTGAGGCTATGCGGCTGTAACTTGCACTACCGCGGCCCACAAGCCAATCAATTAACCCAAAAAATATTGCAATACAGTACTCGGGAATTCTTCGGAAACTGTGCCTTTGATTTCAGGCCCCTAATAAGTTGATAGTAGTAGGTACCCATTTGGCTATTATTATACTAAATATCAATGAGAATCAAAGAATATAATACTCCGTCCCCTCCGAGAACTCTTAAAAATAATTGTAAGTTATCATAATATATGTGTGTTAAGTCTTTGCATTAGTATAGGTATAAGGTATAAGGAACAAAAAATTATTTTGATCATATTGGAAGATATTACGAGTATTATTATAAATTGCGTTGTCTATTTTATAGTTTAGTTCATCATTATGTATTGAGCAAAGGGCTTTGACCCTATCTACAATATATATATACATATATTGATATTTTGATTACCATGTTCGATTAACCATCATAAAAGGAATTCCCTTCTATTTCATCAAACAATTATATTATATACATATTACCTATATGTTATGTATTATGTTATATAGCTGAACATAAATTTCAACATAACATAAAATAATCTTAGTTGTATATTTTGTACGTCTATAGGATGTATAGTACGATCCTAAGATGATATCTTGACATGTTGCTAACCGATAAAAAACCATCAATGATGAATAATTTCTATTTTTTCCAAAATAATTTATTATTATTATTTGATAGTTATTAGTTTTTAGTTTTTAAGTCATTTAAATTCAGACCCTATCAATAATTATTATAAATATAAGCACATAAACAGACATTCTTACATTCTGTATAGGTTTTCATTCGTCTGCATTTGGTAAACAATTTATGATACTTTTTTTGTCACTTTTGAAAAGAAAATTAATTCATTGGGTTCTTCCCTATTTATTTATTTTTTTACCTTTGTATAAGATATCTTCTGATATCGTAATCGTAACTACTTGGCTAGTAAGGAGTTTTGCTGTTGTGTATAGATAAGTTTATAATGATATATACTGATAAACTTTATTATAAATGCGTGTTTTTAATTAATGTAAAAAAATTGTAATTCATAATAACTATTATTTATTACGGTATATCTTATATGGTGTTTTCATGAAAGGATTAGAAAAAGCTGCATTGGCAAATGGCAGGTGGCTGAAATTTAAACCAGTTTTTTCACGTTCACAAATTTACTTTTTTTTAATCCTACAACACAAGTACTGATTGCATGATTATATTCTACCACCGACTTTTAAATACTAATCACAGGCATTTTTTTTTTTAATTTGGATATTATAACATCTATACTAGGTTCTACTATATGAGAGTTACGTAGGTACAGAATTTCATCTGAACGATATCAATGTCATAAAAGTGTCCTGTATTTAGAGGTTTTCCTATAAATAAATAGTGAAAATGTTCCCGTACCCGAAAAAACGTCCGCCATTTGGCGGTGTCCGCTATTTAGAGGTGTCCCTCAAGGAAGGTTTCACTGTACTTATATTCACAAGCAACCACGATACAGCCATATAATATATATTTTTATTTTTATACGTATAGATAAGACATAATTACTTTGAACAAAACCGTTCGTAACTGAATTGAAATAAAAAGATTTTATTTATTGTCTGGGATTTAAATTATTCTGTAGTCGAATGAACACTGAACAGTGTAGTAGTTTATCTTGACCCTCAGTTTATAACGGGGGTTTTTTGAAATCTCAATTCTGACAATAAGTAAAAGTGTTAATATTTGTTTTCTTAACATTGTTGAGTTCGAAAATAAACATAGTAAAATAATTTAAAAAAATAATACAGATATTTACGTATATATGTTGCATTTACCTGACCCCGAATTATTTAGAATCCATATAAGGACGATGACGCCACGAGAGTATAAAGCTAGACAATGCATGTGCCTTAATTATTATTTAATTCAATCTAAACCAAATAAAGCTCGTATAATTGGTTTCTAAATTTCTGGGCATATATGTAGATAAGTATAAGTGCTTTAAAAGGCTGCTCTATAGCATTAGATTAATGGTCCTTCCTGTGTCCTTCCTTATAAGTATTCATTAATTCTGTTTATAAATTGTACGAGTGGCCTTGTGAGCAGAAACCATCAAACAATAAAAATGACTAAATCAGACGTTCCAACATGAGTTATTAAACACACAAAATCATAATTTATTTCCTAGTCTCCATAAAAATGCATTAGGCGATCATATCATCTGAAATGTCCAATAAAAAACAAGAAAACATCCTCTAAGATATCACATTATAACATAAAGGTAATACTAATTAATAATTATCATATAGTTTTTGTGTGTAATACTGAAATACAATTTAATGTGGCTAGAATCAGAGATTTGTATGAATATGTTAGCTAATAAAATTAGGTTAAGAGCAAAAACGGCCTTTCTGATATGTTGAGTTTAAATTTGAGAGAATACCTATGAATCTGGACGATACGCGGATTGGACGTCTATAGTAAAAACAGTTTTTGAATCAACGTGCTCAATGGCTCAGAATAGTGTTTTCTGTGATCGAAATAGTCAATCAAGACTATATAATATGTACAATGCACATAATAATATAATATTTTATATATAATAAACATATATAATTTATATAAAGCAATAAGTATAAAGTGTTTAATATTTATCGTATAATACATACTAACAATAATATTTAAGTATTGTTTTTAAAAATGTTTTAACATAAAACAATAATTTATTGATATTTTATACTACTCTTCCATTTGTAGTAGGTAGTACTTGATGCAAGGCATTTCGATGTATCCTTAAATGATTTTACTTCCTTTATACCTCCTCGTATATTATTATAATTTATGTTAAATACCTATTATATGTACACAATAGTTAACATTAACGCACGCGTAGTGCAACGATCAACAATATTGAATCAATATTTACTCATCATTTTGCCTGATATAGTGATATGTAAATGTAAAATGTACCTATGCCTATTTATAACCATTAACTACATTTTCTACATTATTATACTTAACTATTTTATATTTAATACCTATACGTGAAATTCACGAATTCGTTTAGTATTATAATAAGTTATTATATTATTATATCACATATTATGACGTGTTATTATTATTATTATACAACACCTTCAATTTATTTCAATGCCGCTTACGTTAGCAATAATTGATGTATTCCGCTTTTTCAAACAATAACTATAGGTAGTTTTTTTATAAAACGGTGGGTATTTTCTATTTACGTATTGAATAAATTGAAAAATACGTGATATTTCAACCAGTTATTATAATACATAATTATAATAATATAACTTATTCAAGTTTTACTTTTTAATTTATCAACGTAGTATCAATATTATACCGGTAAAATATTGTATCAAAAATGTATTATAATTATTATATATTATACAAATTGTATAACTATATATATTGACATTGAAGAGGTTTATTCCGATTTAGATTATGAGCACCAATGATGAATGATTTTTGTTTTACATTTTAGTCAGTGTCACCTAAGATATATTCTTCAGGTGTAGCAAGAAATAATTTTACTAACCTATCCACCCCTTCACAAACTCAAAATTATATTATTTTATACATCTTATCATATTTTAACTGATAATATTAGTAAATAGGTACCAACTGATATGATAATTAATAATGAACATAATTCAAGTTAATTATTTTATGTTTTTATGTTATTATACCCACCCCCCCTTATATTCAAGGTATAGCAATCACTAGACCTAGTATAGTTCTTGTGAAATGTCTGGTTTTGAAGCAATAAAAATGTTTTAACATTGAAAGCGGAATTTTAGGGTCAAAAGTAAAAAAATAAATATTTTTCAAAATAATTGTTAGAAGTCATGATAGGTGTGTTTTACACTAAATCAGTTTTCGACGAGATTTTTGGGCTTAAACAACATTTTTTTAATCGAATTTTTCTAACATTATTACAATTGCCATGGCGACTATATATCGAATTAATGTTATAGAACGTTATAATTTATTCTTATATTATAAAGTAGGTGCCTATGCCCTATAGGAACGATTTTTATTACAATTATGTTACCATATTATACCAACTTCGTTCATACATTTTTTTATAAATAATTTTAAAAACATACATTACATTTCCTTGATTTAATATTTACCTGTGCAGTGTAGAAAATATCTAGTAGCATGTTAGTACGTTACGTTTTGCAAAGCTCTATTGCTCTATAGCAGGGGCAGCAAGTAATTTCTAACGGAGCCTGGATGATTAAAATATTAAATAAATGAGGTCCAACTAAAACAATTTTTGTAAAATCTTTATATTTTTATAGTAGTTACCTATATGAAAACAAGCAAATGTTAAGACATGTTGACGGTCCAGTTTTCTGCCTTTCTGGGTCTGGATTTGGACCGCGGTCCGCCAGTTGCTCTATATAGCAGCGTTTCTTAAGTCTATAGCATCATAAAAAAAAATGTTTTAAGATAAGATCTCACGTAATTACTTAGGAGGACGCTACATCCACAAATGTTTTCTTCGTTTTACAAACCCATAATAAAGCAAATCGTACGTTCTAAATAATTCATTCTGTTAACTTTAATGTGTTTAATATTAGGGCAAAATGAACTATTATCAAGTTTAGAAATGAGAATATTATCTAGAAAATAATTTATATTTAATTTTATATTTTAATTTTAAAGCTTGTTATGATCATTAATTGTAAATTAATAATTGTATATTTCAATGTGTTCATAACTAAAATTAAAATATAAAAATTCACTAAATTCAATAGATAATATTTTTTCTTCTAAATGTGATAGTAGCCAATTACTCAATTCTCTCAAATATTAAACATAACAAAATTAAATCGATTATTCAGAAGTTTAGAACATATAATTTGTAACATGTTGTTAAACGGAGACAACGTTTGCGAATATACCATCCGCCTTAATAATAATATAAACATCTGAGCACATTTTTTATTGTACTTTTCAATTTTATTGGTAAATTCAATTTATTTATTGTAATTTATTTTCTCAAAACATTTATATCAGCAATTTCTAAACATGATACAATTTTAAAAATAGGTTATTTTGACTTATTTAGACATTTTAAATTTTCTACTTTTCCACTAGTTGTTTTCTTGATAAGTTGTGATAAAGATTTGCTCTTGACCGTTTTTACGACATATAGGTGATCTAAATTTCAAGAAACTCACGAAAAAATTGGTATGTTCAATTAAATTATATAAAATATTTTTATTTAATTATAATAACTTAAAAAACACAATTTTTACTATAAAATGTAAATTTTTTTGAATTTTTTTTTTCAAATACAGATACTTTAAATTGCTTGAATATCTAACAACAATGAAATATGATCGGCGCTGCTTGGGTCAATATCAGAAACTGCCTATGGTGTTATATTTATATGCGATGTTTTTGGTGAAATTAGTTAAGGCAAGATAATGTAATAAGTTTTCGAAGACAAGTTTTTTCATTTGGGACATCACTGGACGAAATTAATTTTTCTATGCACATTATATCATACCGTTATCACATTGCTTTACTAAATTATAAATTTTTTTTATTTTATTTTCTAAAATAATTTCGAGTTAACGACTCAGCCTTTATGGTAGTTGCTAGTATATAGCGTGTAACAGAAATATGAATGCCATATCTTATAATATGTCTTTATATATTTTTATATATTTCATGTGTCATATATTTCTGTTACATCCTGTATAAATTATAATAGTATATATCAATGATAACCACAGTAAACCTGTGTAATTCAAATACATTTTTAGCAATATTCTATACGTGCATATACATTATATATACCTACATAAATGTTAAATAGTATATTGTAAAATGATACAATTTCAGGAGTTCTTGTTTTTTGTTATTGTCGAAAAATAAAATTTCAGGGTTATGCTAGGTTTTAAGGAAAACATAATAATTTGACATAGATCAGCCATGTGAATAATAACAAAATATCGAATTTAAATAATTCGATTACAAATGTTTAATATCTATTAGACCATCATCGTTCACACCCACTGCATAAATATTAAAAAATAATAATAAAATGCGTGTAAATCAATTATTCAAATTTATTTTTTACGTATTTAATCGTTTAATTTATTACTACGCCATGTTTATAGGCACGGTACCACATGTAGTTTCATTGTTAACAGCAAGTATCAGTTTCATAGTGTATAGTGTACGAGTATTATCGTTATTAGTAGGTAAGGCACTATACATCATAATATTTTATTGAGCATATAGGAAAAAAGAACTGCCTGATTAAACCGCAAGCATTTTCCGCATTATTATTCAAGGTGTTCAGGATTTTATCGTTGAGAGTATAAACAAAACACGCTCGGAAGGAGAAAATTCTGGTTTAAAAATTTATGTTATCCGTCGTATAGATAGGTACAGGTATTTCGCTGCGGAATAGGTATTATAATATTTATTATGTTGGCGAAAAATATCATTATAAATAGGTATTTGTTGATTATAAAAAATAATAACAACATAATTTAAATACTGCGCGATTATTATGATATAGTAATAATATTATTCCAAGCTGTTTAACTTAATGATGATTAGTATTAGTATACAATACAAATTTTGCGAGGGAATCCTTTGTAAAATTACAAGGGGAAAATTTGAATACTGAAATTGTAACGTGTTTACAGATGATATTAAATGTCTTATAATTTTAAGCCAATGATCAAGATCGATAAATCCTATTAGGATTTTTGGATACATTTTGGTTTATTTATATCGGAAATGACTGACATTTTGTTCGTAACTGATGCTTTCTAGCTTGTATATTTCCATTTACTTATTTAATTTCTGACAATAACTGTCAGTGACAGTTTCAAGGGTATTAATATTAACAGATATCCCAATAAAAATTCGGTGGATACCCGAATACTTACAACATTTGAATTTTTCCAAATATTGTATTATAAAGTCTTCTCACAGTGATCTTGTTCGACATATATTTATATACATATATTTTTTAAAGTTTATTAAGGCTTCAAACGCAGGTTTTTAGCCTACTTTAATCAAAATTTATACAAGAAAAAGAAAGGAATATATATATATGTGTACATTAAATTTTGGAATACATTTTACTACATTATTATAGTTATTATTTACAATGGGTATTTAGTGTTTATATTATGGAAACATGTACTGATTGCTGCTGTAATTTCATCTTTGAAGGCTTGATAGAGCGATGCAGGATTTTGGAGTATCTTGCGTGCTTCAGTGTATTTGGGGCAGGTGATTACGATATGTTCAATTGATAGAGTTACGTTGCAAGTATCACATCATATATTTTTATATCAAGTATTCATTTACCTATACTGGCCACTAAATATCGAATATAGATCCTTCTAACAATTTAAAGAATTTGTGTCTGTATAACTACTACCTATATTATAGTTTATTGCTTTATAGCAAAAATAACATTTAAAAAAAATTCTCGAATAATATTTCAAGAATTTATTTATATAACTATATAGTAATCACAACTCACAAGTATAATTTTCCTAACAAGTCTTTATAAATAGGTATTATAGGTGATAAATAGTTACCTGAACCAAAAATATGTATTATATAAATTTAAAAAAAAAATTATAACGTATAAGAAGGTCAAAATGGTATTAAACGCTAAGTAGCTATACCAGTATCTAATTAGTTTTTAAGATTGTTGTTTAATTATTCTGTATTCACAACTTTTGAATTCAGTTAACGAAAAAAAATAACGCTACATCACAAATTTTGCCCTGTGCTATAATTTAATAGCAAATATTTGTCTTCTATATTTGAAATATTTATTAATAAGTGTTTCTTGGCACAAAATAGATTTTTGTATATTTTTGTAATTAAATATAATATGACAATGGTAAACATATTCATATATTACACTACTATAATACTAGAAGTATAGTGTGTAGGTAACGGATGACTGACAGAAAAGATCGCAATTTATTTAATAAGCATATTATATTAAAGCATATAAGTATAAATGTATAATTGAGTAAATAAATGTTGTTGATTTGTATTCTTAAAAAACACCTATTTTAAGCCCCATTCACAAGAAAACGTCCTTATCGTATTCCATCGTTTTGTTGACATATAATATTATTATTTAAATTAACTACATTCCGTATGTTTTTAATTATTATTGCAGGAAGCCAATGATAATGATATTACAACGTGAAGTTCAATCTGTTCAAATGTGTATATTTACCATCCAGCTATACAGAATTCCATAGGCAGTAAAATGATGTTGTCACGCTGATTAAATTTAAATTGTGTATATATTAGTATATTACTTACCTAGGAATTTCCGTATCCATATAGATAGAAACCATTAAGAATGGAAAATTCGGTTTTCTCTTACCTGATTTGTTCATCATGATAATAATTGTTGTACAAGGGTATCAAATAACACAAGTATCAGTATAAGGACTATAGCTATTCACTATCGTGTTGAAACGAGTCAGAGGGTATCAACTTATTTTTTATATATTTGAATTACCTTTGATAAAAATAAATACTAAAATGAAAACTCTTATCGAATGCTTTACGACTCACTAGTGTGAAATGTTAATAATAGATATGAAAAGTTGTCGGGTTCGAGGGGCGTGTTGTAGAAAAAGTGATGTTGATGACCTTCCGCAGTGGTCTTAAGTTAGGTTAGTGGCCTTAAATTAGAGTGCTATAGGCGTAATTCAGAGTATGTACGTATATTATGTATAATGCACCGATATTTAGGCAATAGCGGTAGGTATGCATCTTATCCGCGTGGGTTTGATGTAGTGATGTATGAATTATTACAGTACAAAGTGACTCATTAAGTATATGTTTACTTCCATTTCCCCATAAATTATTCATTTACTTAACTTCTGATTTTTAGTTTTAAAGTGAACTTTATGTAAAACTAATGTTAAGGACTATTAATCTAAGTATCTACAAACATTTTTTTTTTTTATTGATCAAAGTACATCGACAACTAGGCCATTAGTAAAAGACATTTTTTTGTTACATTTTTAGTATTTTAAGTATACATTTTCTACATTAAATTAAATTGTACAATTCTGTTTTTTTAAAGAATAAAATTAAGTTTTTTACATCCTGTGGGTTTGGCCTAAGTGCTTGACAGATTTGTTCGGATATGTGAAATTGATTTCGATACTGGTTGTATTTTTGACATTCAGTGATGATGTGGTTGACGGTTAAAAGTATGCTGCATGACTCACATAGTGGAGGATCGTCTTTACTTACTCATCAAGTAGCTGTGTGTTAAGTGTGTGTGACCAGTTTGGAGGCGGTTTGTTATTGTTTCATCTTTTCTATTTTGTTCAAGATTTTTCCATGGGTTTATATTATTTTTTATTTTGTTGAGTTTGGTGTTGAGATTTCGCCAGTGAGAGAGCCATTTATTCTACAAACATTTTATTTAACTAAGAAACTTTGAGTACCTACTCGTTCGAGATCTATAATCATTTTCAAAAAAATCATTGGATTAACAATTTATAGTAAAGAAATGAGTGGTTTTCATTTGAAAAAATGAATATGTATACAGAATAGCACTTAAATAGATAGTTCAAAAATCAAAGCATTTGAAAATGTGTTCCTATAAAGGATACCCGAAAATCCCAGAAATCATAACTCGAATAAATGTATTATTGTTGAAAATATACCATTTTGGCCATTGGAGTAAGTATACAGTGTGAATTATCCTGTGCCTATATTATTCTTAGCATCGTTTACACACCATCACCCAAAGTAGAACTCTGTAATTGGAGTTTTTTTAAATATGTTTTGTCAAAACATATTAACAATATATTATTACTGTATAGGTATTACTGTATACATTATATATATCTACGATGTAAGAGTTTTGTCGTCTTGTCGATTAAAAGTGCTTAACGTTTCTAGTTTAGACTTGTAAGTTATATTGGTATGATTATAGAGGGGGTAATTAAAATAATAAAATAATTGTTTGTATTTAATTGTAATTTGTAAAATAATAAAAAGCCACACTAGCTTTCCCATTATCCCTCTCTACTCGCTGTACATTTTAAAATGATAAAGAATAAAATAAATATCTATTTCAAAACTAATTCAGTGAGACACTACTTTTAAATTTTCCTCATAATCTCGTAGATTAAAGGAACATTGCAAGTAGAAAAACTTATGAAAATAAAAGTTAGGTAGGGATTACAACTTTCAACCAGCAATGGAAATCTCGAGATTCGGGATTTATCGTAATGTGATTTTTAAGCATTTTTTGTGTCGAAAATAATCCCAAAATGTTTTTTTTCTGCTAACTACTAGGTATACATATAATTCTCTTTTTTAAAAATCGCTTCAACTGTTTAACTTGTTCCAGAAAACAAGTTATTTGGAAATGAGAAAAAATAACTATACAGGTATACCTATGTAAAAGTATATTAAGTTTTGCTTTATTAACACATACGTATTTCTACGAGGCCAATATTAATCAAACAAATCGTTTATGTAAAAAATATGATTTGCATTTTTTAACGGTTTTGGTTTTATCAAAATTAAATTCGTACACCTATTGGGGAAAAGCATGTTTAACTAATTTATATATCGATTATTATTACTAATATTATACTGCAGTCGACCGCGGCGTGTCGAAATAATGACATATACTAACCTATATATGTGTATAAGTATTGTGTATAATTATGTATAGTCTTAGTATTTTCCCGTGAAACCGCCATTGTCGCACTCCAGACCCTTCGGGGTCGTTGATCGTCCCAAATGTGTTACAACTGTTACAAGGGCGCGATTCGAGTCGTATAATAATGTATAAGGTGTACATATATTTTTATTGCAATAGGCTGCAAACTGCTGGCATCATATTATCATAATTTATGGGCGTTTGGAAACCGCACAGATTTTTCCAACATATTGCGAGCACGGTGGCCCGGTATGCCGAGAAGAAAGCGAACATAATAAGAGGGAACTAATGGAGTTTGCGGCGGAGGAAAACGCACACGGGCGTTCTTATAAGGAGTCGATGTCGGCGTGTTATGGTTGGTATCGGTAGCGACCTTCGGAGGACGCGATATCAGCTGAATTATTATTATAATAATGTCGTACCGCCGGTCAATTCGTCACACGGTCTACAATCATAATATCATTACAATATGTATACAATATTGAATAAACTATTTACCTGCAGTAAGTATACATACTATAATTTGTTATTATATATAATATAAATTATATTCACGTTCATATTATAACACATGTATCTACCTACCTATATTATGTAATTGCCAATGCCGTCTGTGCCGTACAGATTAGGCATACAATATAATATTAATACATACAATAATAATATTTATATGACGAGGTGTGTGTTAAACTCACAATTATTATCTGTGCAGATATTGTGCAATCATTTCGAATTGGTTTTACGCAACAGTGACGATAGCGTAGAGTATCGGCGTCGGATCCAAAAACTGGTAAAGGATAAAAGGTTTTAGGTTTGATCCTTAACTTGTTTTATTGATAATAAATTAGAAAAATAAGTGTTCAATAAGCGTACTAAAACGCGTTTCCTATACACGGAAGACAAACATTTCATTATAACTTACCAATCACTATTAATCGATAAAACTTAAAATGTACCTGTTATACAGATTTCTCATCATAATTTCCACACATCAACGCAGAAATAGTAAAATTAAATCCACGCCGTTTTATTCTACTTTATTCAAGTAGAGTCACGAAAACAGATAAAAGATAAAGGGTAATATAAGCATAAAAATTATTTAAAGTATCCTTCTTACAAATATTGTGCACAGGTTTTTCAGGAGAATATAAGTTCAAGGTTGCCATACAAGGTATATAAGGTAAAATTCACTAATACGTAATTTCTTAAAATCATTAAAGTGTATAACTAAAAACTATAGGACACTATTTAATAATTGTCAAATTTTAAATTTCATGGCAAAACCTATCAATAGCCTGAATATCTAAGGTTAAAATTAAAATAGGTATTATCCAATAGATAGTAAATACATTTATCATCGATAAATATTCTAACATTTATATTCTTAACATTTGCCTTTAATATATCTATATTCTATACTATCTATCTATTAAAAATGTTCAAATCTTAGATTTAAAAAGAAGATTTTTTATGAATTTCTAGCTTAAAATATTTTGCGAATTTTCGTGATTTTTACGTTTGTTGTCAAAATTCAAACTTTGAATACTAGTAAAAAAAAATTGTGAATATGTATTTCTTTTATTTTTCAAATGCTTTTGTAACAATGTGTTAGGAGCTTGAATTAAATTTTGAAGCTTCTCTACCCAAAAAATACATTTTTATCGATATTAATTTAAAAAAAAACTAATAATGATCGCAAATTGCATATTGTGCATAAAGAGTGTAATTGTAAAGAGTCGAAATTTTTTGAAAATTGCATGGTGATTAAAATCTACTTATATAAACATATGGTGAACATTTTATGTATCTATGGTCATTTGTTTTAAAGTCACCCTAAAAACCAAAATCGATTTCTTCGAAAACCAATTGTGCGTAAAATTTTCTGTTTTTCCCTTAATTTTTAGTTCGTTTATCCCGATTATTTAGAAAAATATTGAGAATTTTTTACTTTAGATTTTAGTATAAAAAAATAAGATTTCTATCTTATATTATATATAAAAAAAAAAACATTTGATTTAAAATCTTAGCCTTACAAATTAGATATTTGGCAGGAAATAATCATAATAATCATAATCTATACTTTGATTTTGTAATATTATAGTGAACAACTCCTTAACAAAATTGTTCCACAAATTTTTATGTTTGATTTTAATTCTTTATATGTTATCAGAAGGTTTTTTTCAGTCGTATATGATTTAAGAGGCTCAAAGCCCAAAGGTCATTTCAACCCATATTAGATATAATTGTTTAATACTTTTATCTGTGGTCAGGCCCTTAGCATACATAGGGATTGGTGTCATTGAAAAATCATTTATGTACTACACTACTACTTAAATAAAAAAATGAAAGGAAAAAATGTACTTGCAATTCGATTGCCTGATGCGTTGCAGACTTGCAGTAGAACTTGCAATAGGGCAGATAAATTATGCTCAGTTTTTGTTTTGGATGTACACTATACAAACGAATTGCTTTTCAAATAAGTTGTGTATATATATCCATAAATTTAATTTTCCATAAAAATTACTTTATCGCGAAATCGCCTTAAGAAAAAATGAACCCGTACAAAAATCAATTATGTCAATAATTTGTACTTTCAATCGAGAATATGATACCTACGATTACGTGAAAAAAACATTAGCGATTTTTATATTTGCACTACGTTTCTATACCGAAAGAAACGAATATGTAGTATATCAAAAATTGTTCCGATTTATTGGCGTTTTTTTTGTGTTTTTCCCATATAATTATTAATATATCAATGGTTTTTCCCGTAACGGTTATTATTATAGGCTAGAGCTAACGAAATACTCGGCGTGTAATCGTAAATATATACATTATCAATTATTTTCTATAATTGACGTGTTCCTACCCGACTACCAGAGTGTTCAGCGCAGGTTGTGCATAACACTTGACCTGAAAACCTTGGTCTACATTTGTCGTGGGTTTTCCACTACATCACTTATACTCATTTAATTGTATGATATTATAGCTTACATTCCATGTATTTATTATATGTATTAGTACCCTATCTCGTGTACGCTTGAGTGCGTAGTCCCATATGTTATATTATTTCTATGTGTGCCACTATATAATACATAGTACAATATTAAAGGTGCTCATTTGTACAGCGAGAGTATAGAGACATACACACTTGCAGCTGGTCGTATCCGGCCATTCGGCCAGCTCCGTTTGGTCACTTGGTCACAGAATCTTAACGTTCGATATGGCCCAATATGTGTATATCAGAGGTTCCCAAACTGTGCGCCGCGGTGCGTTGTCAGAGGAGCTGCGGCTGTGCCTCACTTTCGACTATACATATGTTATCTGGTCTAAAAATAAACAACGATATTTATTTTTACGATGAAAAAAAGGACGTAAATTTTATTAAGGGCGCCATGAGAAAACTTCAGTTCTGAAAGGGCTCCACGAGTATGAAAAGTTTGGGAACCTCTGGTGTATATTATAAGTCATATTATTATATAGTTCTGAAACCAATGTACAATACTACAATATAATAATACTGCATGTCTGCATATTTGTATTTGTGGTCAGTCAAGTGTACTGCAGAACGTTATAGTTCTAAGTTATAACCATATCTTTGACCGAATTTATTTCGTAATCCTGGTATATCTACACAGGAATTACGTAAATAAGTGGCGGATACAGAGGTGGGTCATTGGTCATTATTGGTCCTTATTTAAATCTCATATATTGCATATTGTAGTGGTTCTTACTGTGCTCCGCGGAGCCCTAGGGCTCCCTAAGAGTAGTTCATGTCATATGATAACACAGGGGTGATGGGGAAGGGATCAAAATCTTCATTACTTGCTTTCAACCTTTCAAGTAATAAATTCTTAAAGGTTATGTAGCTAAATGTAGAGCATTTTTCACATGTAATATAATTTCAGCGCAGGCTCGATGATAGTTAATTTAAATACGGGTGCTTGAAGTATGTATTAGATATTTATTTTTTGAAATGATAATTTATTGGTTGAACAATTTTACTTTTTATTTGGATGGGTATACATTGATAGTTATGATCAAACTTTTTAATTATTCGATAAAGTTTAAGTAAACACAAGTACCAACGTCTATCAGCTGTAAAAATATAAAATGATAACCCGCAAAGTAATAAAGTCGTTAAATAACAGTAATATTACTTATTTACTATTAATATTAATTACGGCCGACGGATAAATTACGAATAAATAATGTATACCTATGATCCAGAATCAGGACGAGAAATTCATACACTCAAAAAAAGCAAAAAGCGTACTAGGACTATTTACAATATCTGATGCTTGATATTAATTTATATATTTATTATTTGAGAATTTGAGATTAGAGCACGATTTAAAATATTATTATTATTATTTAAATTGTATTTTAAATCGTGGATTAGAGCATAGATATTATTGATTATAAATACTAGTATTTAACCACAGATATATAAAAATATTTTTTATATATCTGTGTATTTTAATCAGTTACAATATCTTATCAAAATGCCGAACTCTTATCACGAGACCGAACTGTTCCCATCTCTTTTTATTCTATGATTGTAGTATCATCTCATAATTTGTATTACTGATAAGTGATAATATTCATATTGATGAGCAATGACCGTTTTGTTTTTGGAGACCTACTAAGTTTTAAATACAATGAAGATTAATTTAATTGTTTAAAGTTTTAAGCTTATTAAATCAAGTCAGCCGTTAACATAATTTTGATTCCGATTTTAACCTATTGCTCTCTATTTCTTACGATTTACCAAACAAGTATGTAATAGTCTAAACTTTTTAAATTCAATATTAATTTCGTTGAATAATTTTTAATATAGAAAATCTACTAACATCATAGCCAATATTCGAATTAAATTTTTGTATGTTCTACAACATTGATGTATGCTTTTCTAACCCGATTACATAAAAAGATGGGTGTTGTTTTTGATGTTTGTATCGATTTCATCGCTTATCACTTCATAGGATAGTGGTGGATTAATTAATTATATGTATATTGTATATTTTTATGTATTTTAATTATTTTTTAGATTATAGCTTGTACATTATAATTTTACATTATGAAGTCTTTTTTGGAATGGGTACGTAACCGTTTCACCAAGGTTGATTTAATGTATTTAGTTGATATTGATGATGAAAATCTTCAATCATTGATATTCCAGAATGGACCCAGCAGAGATGAATTTATAAAGGTTTTGGTGTATAAATTATTATTGGATATTGATCCTGAGTCTGAGGACTCAAACACATATGGTAATTAACAATTATATGATTTATTACTAATATAGTAATAGTAAAATAATGTATTATAATTTGTTTTAGATTTAGAGTATATACTAGTGTCATTTGGTTTGTTGGATAAAATAGCTGCACAAAATTTTTTAAAAGTAAGCAAAGTTTCTAAACTATAAGTAGTTTTTTTTTTTTGAGGATATTGTTAATTATAATAAAAAGTTTAAGTTTTTAAAAACTTAAAAAAAATTTATTTGAATTCTTATCAATTAATAATTTTTTATTAAATAAAAATAAATTTATATTTTTAGGGTAATATGACTACAAAGTTACATACAACTACTTGGAAAAAAATTATTGAATCTTTGATACCAACTACAACAGTCACCACTCAATATCCAAGTTATGATGAACTAATGAATGACATTTATGAAAAGAGTAATTATTTTCGAGTAAGAGTTTATATAAATTTGTTATTGGTATTATTATTATTAGAGTAAATTTTTATGTAAAATGTATTGAGTAGTAAAACATATTGAGTGACTTTATTATTCCATTTATTTTATATCATGTATTCTAATAACTTTTGGTTTTTGAAGTAAGTAATGGATGACCAGCCAAAAAACTAAGAGAAAATAACAGTTATTTAGTTTAAAATTAAATAAAATGTTTTAGTACATTGTTTTTGTGTATTATAGATAAATACTAAATACTAATGATTTATGCACATTCATATTTTATTGTATTTCACTATGAACTATGTGGTACTTTTCTGTTATCCCTACTACCGCTCGATGCCGCGACTACCGCTTTACGTTTTATTGATAATTTTGAAGACTTTTTGTTTTATATTATAATAACTATCCAATGTTGTGATAATTTTAGAATTTGTAATTTGATGTTTTGTGATAATTTTGACGATTTTATGTTTTATACACAATTTAAGTTAATACTATTGTAAATCGTGGTTTTATACTATAACTCTCCACTACTGTGATAATTTATGTGATTGCTGATAATAAACGTTATACTAATATACATTATTACATAAATGGCAATTTATGATGTGTATTATTTATTAAAATACGGAACTATCTGGATAGTACTATAATGGTCGAAATAACACGATTGAGAGTCGCGGTAGTAGGGATAACAGAAAAGTACCAACTATGTTTTTTGAAGCCTATTTTTTATAATATTATATTATAGCATTGGAATGTTCAATCAATCTTAATTGTTATTTTTACTTGTTATGTTTTTTTTAGTCTGCTGAAAAAAAAAATTATCTTCCTCCAGAACTTATATCAAAGTTAAAAGTTGAGACAGTACTAAACGAATACGGTGAGAGTATTGATGATATTTCAGACCAGTTAATTAAGATAATAAATAAACCAATATTACCGAATGGAAATAATGATTTTAAAACAACCTCAAATTGTGAGGTAGGTTGTAAGAATTAAAATTTCTTAAAAATGTATAATCGATAATTGATATTAGATATATAATTAATATATTTGATAATTTTTATTCACTTATTTTTTTTATAAATATGTAAATAATCAAAATATATATTGTATGTTGTGTATAACTAATGATTATTAATAAATAACTTTTATTGATTAACTTTAAGTTCCAACATAAAAATAGTATGTAATATAAGTTTGTCAATACATAATATAAAGTATGTTCTACTATTTCTAGGAACAAACACAAGATTCAAGCTCTGAAATTATGGACTTAGTATCAATAAAAAAAGAAGTTGATCAATGTATTAACATTTTAATGAACAAAAACATGACTCCTTTCATAAATGAGGGCTCAATTAAAATGACCTCACAAGAGTTTCTTGAACTAATAGAAAAACAAAAATTGATTCATACCGAAAACTTAGAATTAAAAGTGGAATGTATCCATAAGGTTAATATAAATTCATTTAGGCTATGTAATAATAATATTGTTGGTTATAATAATATTTTTATTTTTTTTAGCTTATTAAAGCTGAACAAGATTTACAGATTTTAGCTGATTCACTAATAGTACAGGTATAATACTACAAATTATTATTAATTACTTCCTAATAATACAATTATAACAAAAGAAGATTAGAAATGTTGAAAAGTACTAAAAATATTTTTTAATTTTAATGTATGATTAAACATTATTGATTTATATTACTATTCATGTTATATGATGTAGTCTATCCATAATTTAATAATTCAAGTAGTGATTTAGTTTTAGCTACTGTAACTACTTTTTTATTTGGTTGATATGCTACAGTAGATCAAAAAATCTCTCTATAGGTACTGTTAATAGATTTTTTCACTAATACACAGGGTGTCCCATGAGGATTTACCGATTGCGATATTTCCCGAAATAATGGTGATATCAAATTCTGGTTTTGTAATATGACTCACAGGTATAAGAACTACAATTATTTCATTTTTAATTTATCTTAATGTTTTGGTAAAAAAGTTTTTTTTTTAATCTAAACTTTGTGGATACAATTAGTTTCAGCAATTACAATTAAAATTACAATTACGAATTACAAAATACAAGTACAGTAAACACAATAAAAAAATTTAAAAATAAAAAAGTTAAAAAATATATTTTTTTATTTAATTATTTCCAAAAAAATTGACCATAACAATTTTGTAATTATTTTTCATTAATTTCCCGATTTTTAATTTTTGTTTTAGTTTCGAGAAAAATTGTGAATTATTTAACATCGTAATGTTATCAAACATGTGACCATGCAACCCACGCGCATTCTCTTACGGCGGGCCGAATACTTTTCTGTGTTCCTAATAGCTATAAATGTTATAATCATATTTTTTTCTTCAAAACTAGAAAAAAATATTAAAATCAGGAAATTAATGAAAATAAAATTTAGAAACGTCATTATTTTCAGAAAAATAAACTTTTACAAAATGGCTATCTTTAATTTTTTTGGAAATAATTAAATAAAAAAATATTTTTTTTACTTTTTTTACAAAAACATTAAAATAAATTTAAAAATGAAATAATTGTAGTTCTTATACCTGTGAATCTTCTTATAAAACCAGAATTTTTATGTATCCATTATTCCGTGAGATATCACAATGGGTAAATCCTTGTGGTATACCTACCCTGTATAATAGTAATTTAAAAGTTTAATTACTTAATTTCCTAAAATAGTTTATAAATATACATGTTAATAATAAAATAATTGATATGGATGCTTTATTTTTTTTAAACCAATTATAATGTGTTACTTAATTAATGTTATTATTATAGTTATTCAACTTTTAAATTACTATATTATGTACTATATTATGTGAGACTTTTTAGACCCTTTGTATGTTTGCCAATATAATTTAAATCAATTACAATTAATAGATATTTTAATATAATAATAATTTTTATTCTATGAAAAGCTTAGTAATATACTTAAAAATGTATTTATATTTTGGTTGGTACATACAAAATAAAAATATTTTACTGTCTGAATTGCCATTAAAACATGTTCTAGGTACTGCCATATTTTTGTATACAGCAATTATTTAATGTATTGCACCCTCCATTGTAATGATTGGATAAAATTATTACTAATTTGTCGAGTCATGTGTTGATTGACTGATATATTTCAATATTTGAAAAGTATTTCTTAGCTTAACTGTTTATATAGGTCTATAATATTTTTTTATTCTGTTTAGAACAAATTTCTGTTACAACTTTAACTTAAAAACAGTTTCAATATGAAATATTTCTTGAATTTTCAGTTGATCAAACATTTTTAAGTATTGTCAATAATTGTTCAAACTGTTACTATATTACATATTTAATTAAAATGAATATCTAAGTCTTGTTATAAATATAATACATCAGTAAAAATTAGTTGTAATGAATTTCAAGTGACCAGGAAAATTTGTTATAGTTGTTAGGACTAATAAAAATAATTGGGTTTGAAAACATTTACTACTAAATTATTTTACTAAACTAAATTTTTGTTACATCAACATTTTTTATTTTAATTGATAGTTGTATGATTACGTATTCTAATGAAAATTAGGTTATAATTCTGTATTCTATATTATATTATAAGACATTTATTGTAAAGTATGGTTAGCAGATTGTATTATATAATGATTTTACATTTGCATAAAATTTTTGTCTAAATCATGGCTAATAAATGCTTGTTAATGAATCTTTAGAAAGTTTTAAATTCATGAGTCGAAGAAATGATTTGGATAAGAGATTCAGAATCATAAAAAAAAATGTATATCAAACTCTTCTTACTTTTCATAATCTGTAAGACATTTTCATATAATTTTCAGACTTAATAATGTGGAGAAATTTCGATAGTATTTAATATTTGATTTCATAAATATGTTAACATATCCTTTTTTTAAACTAAAATGTAGGTATGTATTGTATATTTTTTTTTATGTTTGTCTTTTAAAAATTGTTAGTAGCACGGAACTCTAGAAAAAATGATTATTTGCTGATAATATTATTAATATCTTGATTTTTCACTATATGTTTAAGTTTTAATCTATTATTTTTTTCAGTCTATGTTGGATAGCAAAGAATGTCAAAAAAATACATCATAAACACTAGTTGGTCATAAAAAATAAATAAAATTTGTTTAGTAATAGTTAAGATAGTATTATATTTTTACATTTTTATTTGTCATCTAATATTTAATAAGAAAGTTTCAAATGTTAAATTATTAAGTACTTGTATATAAATGTTTTATTTCTTTATATTATACTCATTACCTATAGCATAAAAAATTTGTAAATATTTTGATACAAATTATGGGATTTTCAAGACAAAAAAGAAACTTGTTTATAATTTTACTTTTTGAAAATTATATTTCAAATGTTTGCACTGGTAATAGTTGTAAATGGTAATTATGTGTTCCAAACAGCTTTTTTCATGATGAAATTGAAATTAGTATAAATAATATGATTTTTACGATAAGATTTTATTTATAGCATTTAAAATACGCCAAACTTCATACTTAATATTTAATGTTAAGCCTTTACTTTTAAATTTAAGATGTAAATATCTAACTGTCGAGTTTTCATGGTTATTTAATCTTAAAATGTTAATGTGTTCAAGTTAAGTCTTAAGTTTACATAGTGTGCATTTTTACTTTAAGAAAAAAAGTCAATAATACAACACTTAATTTTATAAAATATAGTCATCAGTTATTTTGTATTTTTGCATTTTGTGTCCAGTATAAGTTTGGTATGAAGATATCAGCACTTAAAATGATCGATACTGTGCACAATACAGGACTAAGGCTTGTCACATGAGCCTTTCACTCCAGCCCTATTCCCAGCGTTCTTAATACAGCCGGCGTAGTCCCACTCGACATCAGGAGAGACCATGCTACTCACAAGTCGAAACCAGACGCTCCCAAAATAGCCTCAAGTTATCGAAACAGACCATATACGCTCTAAAAGACATCTCATTCTAGTGGTGGATTTGAGGGGGGGGGTAACGTGGCGATTACCCCTCCCTAGGGAAGTTTTTTTACTTAAATTATAGCACCGTATGATAAGATGAATATGAAATTCATAAGTCATAGCTATAACATTAACTTATAAATATATGATACAAAAAATAGTATTTTTTTAAATATGAAAATCGGAAATGTGTATTTAGTTACGTGGTTGCGTCTTTGTTATTAGGTAGCTATCAATTTATGATACCAATTTGCCCCCTCCTCAAATAAACTTCAGATCCGCTACTGTTCCATTCCTACACGTCTCCTTGGTTATTAAAAAACTACATATACAAGACACGTTACCGATAACTTAGTTAAATCATCTCCGATTTCCACAATTATACAAAAATATTCACTGATAGCTTCAAAATGGAAAATGGTGACGGAGCAGCGGTAGTATTTCAAGATCACGTCACCATGCTGAGACTACCAAATTTTAGCTCTATATACCTCCACAGCTGAGGCAGTGGAAATTTGTTTTGCTTTGGGCCTCATAAAAACAAAACGTATACATAATTCAATAATCCTAAACGATTCACGAAGTACATTGAAGAGTATTGAAAACTTCTACCCAAACGAGATCACCAGGAAAATATATAATTAATTCAACGACCTTATTCAATCTGGCTATTCAATCTCCTTAATTTGGATTCCTAGTCACAACCAAATATCGGGAAATGAAAGAGTTGACGAAAAAGCTCGTAAAGCAATTACCTTCTCTGATGCTATTGGACTTAATAGTTTCAACCTCCGCGACGCTAAATCCATATCAAATATAATCTTAATCAATATATGGCCATAGAATACTTGACCTATGGCTAAAGGCATGGAAACAAGGTACCTCAAGACTAAACGAAATCAAAAATATCCTCCACACATGACCCTCTCTACCGGACTTCTCAAAGAAGACGGAAACGGCAATAAATAGAATTCGTATAGGACACACGTCGCTAACACACCAGTACTTGATGAAGCAAGAAGATGCGCCAGTTGCAGTATACTCCTATCAATCAAACACATTGTATCTGAATGCCGTTTCTATGAAACGGACAAACGAGAATCTGGGGTATCAAATATCATGTCGGAAGTTCTCCATCCAGATACCATAAGTCACATGATGACCTTTTTAATTAAAACCAATCTTATAAATAGTTTAAAATCTGTTCTTGTTTATATAATATGTAAATACCGTATCCTTAAAAAAAGTTAAGTTTAAACTCCTTGAATGCCAATGGCCAAAGACGCCGAGGCTTATTTATTTTTAAAAAAATGTCTGGTATGCTGATTTCAACTTATTTAAATTAAATGTATTTAAAAAAATTCATTCAGTATAGGTAATAAGAATAATGAAGATTACAAACAATAATAGAAGAATAATGAATTCAATATGTATACTTTTAAGTATTTCTTGTATGTTTCTTCGGATCTTGTTTTTCAGTCAAATTCTCTGCAGCGTATTGTTTACCACGTTTACATAACTTGTTATTGCTATTTTTTAAATTAATATTGCCTATGAAGAAGATGTCTATATTAGGTATTAATGTTATTATCATTCACCATGACACCCATTCCTATGTATTGTATCGCATGTGATGTCTCGCGACTATTTGGTCCTTAAATCATCATAATGCGAGTTTTTACGGCTTTATTTGGTTTTGTGCAGATGTGCGTGTAGGCATTTCACTCATCTATGATTTATACCAAAAAGATTAAACCTTAAAATGTATAGTTTTTATCTTACTGATTTATCACGTTCATATACCTGCGGTATATGTTACTTATGCGATGTGAAAATGTACACGCTGTATGAATATCAAATAACAATATTGTATGTGTTCACTGCGTTGTGCTGTTGCAAGAACACATTTGGAATCAGAATTGCCATATATGATATATATGTGATAAGTACCTAAATAAGTAAATAAAATGTATTTTTATATTTAGAGTTTGGAGTTATAGGAGTTGCATATTGTTCTGTATGCTCTCGATTTATAGACCAAGCTAGAAATCGATTTATTTTTCATGCATATTTTATAATTTTCTGCATATTTTGTCTTTTTTGGCTTCTAATTTCTGAACCCTATTTATATTATATATTATTTACAGTTCACACCCGTACCTATACATTATGTCATTATACCTATATGCATTTTGTTCACATTCACATGCGCGAATAAGTATGGTGGTATATATTTAGTACATTTTAGGTAGGTACGTCTTGGATTCATTGTGGTCTGTGCTTAAAAGTTCAATTAAATAAAATAAAAAAATAGGGGTTGTGGTCCAAATATTTTGGAAATTGTACCTATACAGACGGGTGTATGCAATCCACCCCAAAAATTAATAAAAAAAGTACCTATAAGGCTTTAATATATTCATATTATATGATCTAAACGTGTAAAAATCAATAATCAATATCCGCCTTGACAAATAACTAAAACATTATTTAAGTATAGCGCTCAGATTAAGTTGACCTAACCAACATCATAGGTACCCAATTTATAGAATAAAGTAGGAGTATGCATTTTTTCGCCAATGAGACAAGAACCAACTAAATATTTTAATTTAAGTTTGGTAAATTGTTGTTTTGAAGATTGAATATAAGTTTTTAGAGTAAATTTTAAAAATTGTAACACCTGGCGAGTCATTGAGTTCCTAAATTAAAAATGTTGAAGTGTGATTGTTATACCTAAATAACAGCGTTAAAAATTCAACAGTTGAGTTATTTAGTATGATGTGGTGGAATGAATATTTCATGAGCCGGACAATCGGGCATACACGATCATCTCAAAACGCAAAAATATATGTTAGCCACAAAATCATCAGTTCAATCTGATAAAGTTTCCATTTATTTTTTTTGGTTTGGCTCCTACTGAAAATAATTTTTTGTTAGTCGCCTACGAAGCTCCTTTTGTGTATATTATACCTACAGTAATTCATAGTCAAAGTTTAGGTTCTATGGCTTGTACATAGGAATATTAGGAAATGAGTCGTTAATGTTTAAATGACGAAAAATTCACGTGTGCAAAAACAAAAACCAGGAAAATAGACAGTAGTTGTTAACGTTATAGATATTTTGTTCGTACATAGTTGATAATTCTTTTAAATAACTGTTTTTTGGAAAGTAGGTACGTATGTATCTGTTTTAGTTTATGGTTCCAACCAAAAAGCAATTAAATAAATACCTATTGTTCGTAATTTTTTGTCTCATGTTGGTATAAAAAAATCTTTAGTTCTCAAATTTCTCGATGAAACATTCGATTTAATTACTTCTAAAATTATTGACGTTTTTACTAAATTTGGACTAAAGAAAAAAATTGTTGCGCTATCGGCTGAGAATACAATAATTGTGTAATGATATTTTAAGCTAATGGGGCCCCCACACGAGTTCTCAGCGGGGCCCTGTATTCATATGTATATGAAATGAAATGAAATAATAAATAAATAACTATAACTTATATGTTATATTGTATAGTATTAAAGTTTTTTAATTTCATATGCATTTATACATTGTTCATACATTTTCCAGCGGTCACTTAAGGCCTTGAATGAATAAATATTAAATAATCATCCATTCATATAGAACTAATAGTTATTAATTTATTGAGTTTAAATATCAGAATAGATTATAATCTTTCAATGTCACATTACATTTAGTTATAATTGAATGATTAATATTTTCTTCATTTCAGTGTGATTGCTGATGGGTACTTCTGTCAAAGGTTTATACAACTGTAGAAGACGTCTGCGATTATATAAACTAAGTGTGACTTATTCTTATATACTTATATACATTTAAAGATTTGAAAGAGAGAGCGAGAGAGGAAGATAGGGTGTGTGAGACAGAAATCCGTAAAGTTATAAATCGACTACTCGTCAGGCGACACCTCCAGGATCCAAGTATGTTATGCTGCGACGTAATGTCTATTTAAAATGCAAGCGGTGTTAATAAATAAATAAATAAGTAATAAAAAATAATGGTTATAATAGTAATAGTAAAAATAATATTAATCCGCTCCAGCGTGTGGAGATCGCGTATTGCGCAATAGTCTACTATGTGTATATATATAATACCTAATACCAACGGTGTGCGGACGAAAAATGTATTCCAGCGATAATCTCGTAGTTAAAATAACTCTATGACGTCACATGCCGTTCTATCTTATTCTAGCTTTTATAGATTCTAGGCTCACCAATTAAACTACGACTGCCGCCGTATATAATGTATGACGTATAATAATATTATGTACAGAAACGTCGGCCTGCACCGTCCGTTTGATTTTCATACAATATTTTTGTCATTTGTGCCGTTGTTAGACGAACGCACCTCGTCCGGCACGGAATGTCGTTTTTCTGTTTTTCGATCGAAGCTATACATATTATCAGCTGTAACTTCTGCGTGGCTTTCTCTATCGGCTTATGTTTTTGCTAAACTATTGCAAATATTATAATTTATAGATACTACACGACGCGCGTTACCTTTTCATACTTATAAATCGTGAAATGTAAATTATAAATAGATTTGGAACTTTTTTAGGGAAAACGAACCTACTACTACCACCTACCTACATAACATAGTTACATACTTCGCAAAAATTAGTTACGTAATGGAGTTAGATTTGAAGGTTTTTAAATCACTGCACTGCAGGGTGCATATTATATACTTTTATAGTGATTTGTGGACGAAGTTCAGTAAATCTTGCAGTTATGTTGATGATGTTGATTGTATTGAACATTTATATAAGTAGATATACAAAACCGTAAAGGATTTTCTTTCCAATCCAAGTTTTTTTTTCTTTATAAAAGAGTTGCTGCAATATGAATTAATATGTAATAACTCGAATTGTTATAAATTAAAAATATTAGACGTTTGGAATTTTATGGGGAGTATACAATTGTACCTCTCATCAACCTAGGTTTCTTCCTTTTATGCGTAAAAAAAGAACATTGGACTATTGGTTTTGTGACCTTATTCCCAATCAACTTTTATACAGAAAATACGATAGGAACTAACAATATAACATATTATTGCAAAAATAAAACGAACAACATTTTATAAATTCACCATATCTCAGCGGGGAACCGTAGGATATACCTACAGTCTACACTTACGCTATATTATATTAAATTGGTCTATAACGAACAATATTATTCTAAAAAAACCTTCTTACATACACGGAAAGTCTGAATAGTAAGTAAATTACAGTTGGTGAATAATTAAAACAATTTTTGGTAATAATACTTACACATATTTCACATAGGTAGGTAATTTTGTAGTAAATTAGATGTATTCACATACATTTTCGCGTAATATAGAGCAGTCAAATGAAGGAAAAATATAGTTTTATATATAATATAATTAAAAATATATATTTGATTAGCGTATTGACGAATGGAAATATTATGTAAAGTTGAATCATCTTATTTCATTATTTGATAAGAATATAGGCTAGTTTTTTTTATGAACCCTATGTTGAATTTGATATAAAAACATTTTTTAATGAAGCGAGTTGGTCGATAAGTATCTAATTACAAAAAAATATAAGTAAGTTTTTTACAATTAATTGATCAACCAAACTATACACCGGTAATTGGTATTATATATACAATATAAAATTACCTATACATAATTATATATATATATATACAATATACATTCATGATATACACGTTGGTAGTAATGATTACTGATTTGACTTATTGAGTGCGATTGATAAAAAAAATTGATTTCACGATTCTACTATAATGTATATTACTATATGTATATTATTATATACGCATTAAAAAATAGTTTATATTATTTATCTTAGACACTATGTAACACTAAAACGTTAGGTAATAATTATCATTTTTGATGGATGTACCTATATAGATATTCTTATTGTATAAATATCAAACGTATTTAGCTGGTATTGAACATTCAACGGTTATGCGTGTATTATGATTTTTGATCCTGCAAGATAAAATATTTGGAAGTCTTACTATTTACTGTCTCACTGTCTCAGATTCACCTGCAACTATACTGGACTGGGATATTCTCATTCATATTAACCGCGATTTTGCCAAAGCGTTACCCGTATACATGCATCGGCGTTGAATTGGAAATCAGTTTTCGAATAAATTTAAAACAAATACCACGTAAGTTAAATGTTGAATATTTTAATATTTACCTAAAAAGTGTCAAGTGTGAAAAAACGTGACTGTACATGCTGTCTAGAGCGTTATGGACCATGTGGTACACGTAGGTATATAGTTTATATTTTATAGGTACAGGGAGGAAATGTTGGATAGTTAAACTATTAATAACTTTGGAATGTCCATAATTAAATACTATAAGATGTTTTGTTCACTGCAGTCTTTAATCATTCAATTTACGTTTGCGCCGCACTATTTGAATAGATTTTTACAGTGTTTTCCGTGCAAAATTAAAAGAAAATCGAACGTTAATTTAATATTTCTCAGAAAAAAACCACAAGGGTAAGTTTTAAAATTTTAACTGAAAAAATGACTAAAAAAGACGTATCCGAATTTTATATGCAGTTTAAAAGGTATAAACGGTATAGTGCAGTATATGAAGTGGTATATATGCATATGGTAGAGACTATAGGTTCGAACATTCTACCTAGAAATAGTGCTTAACGTTTCCTTTGTTTTCACGATCAGAATATATTTAAAAAAAAAATCATATCAAGATATTAATTAAGTGCAAAGAACGAATGGATGGTTAGAAAAAGTGGTATAGAAAAAAAATGCACTTTAATGCTGCATTTCTGCGTATTCGCTCACATCCCCATTTGATTTTCTTTTAACAGTTATTGGTTGCAAAATGTATCTCTGTGCAAAGCAAATTGTACAGGTTCACGTTTGTTAGATTTAGCTCTCACATGTGGGAAATTGAAAAAGATACGGTTAATATGTCCAAAACAATAAATCAAATTAGTAAACAGAAGCAGTACCAACAAAGTACCTAATACAATTTTTAAATCAATCAGAATTGGATTAATTAATATAGTAATATACATTTAAAAAAATAGAAATTGTAATTAAAAAATAATAATAATAATATACGAATACGACTAGAATCGAAAAGGAATCACAGATCTAAAAAGTTTAACTTCACTCGGGCGAACTAATGATATGTTTCAAAACAGACATATCACTCAAGTGATTAATTATCAGAAGCCCAGAATTAATTAAAAAAATGTTTCTAGTTCCTTTGGCTTTCATATTTAGCCCGAATGATTCGAGACATCGCGATCGTTTCAGCAGTACCCATATCCGAGAAAGACAAGAGTGAATTTATAATAAAATTATAACCGTAGTTTTTTATTTTATTTTTATAAACATTATAGTCATACGCAACAAATCACCCATCCGTCTTACACAAAACGAACTTGTATAATATAAGACGCCTCGCGTAGTGAGAGTCAATCGAATCGGTGAGACCGCAACACTCACACACGCACACTACCTTACAAAACTCTATCCAAACCTATATATGCACTGTTACCACTCACACACTCGAACTTACACTCGCTTACTGCAGGCCGACACGGACATACACACACGGTCGGGCTGACGTGATCGAGGGTGGAGAGAAGGGCGATTTAAATATAGAACGCGTGTGTGGAGCGAATATCGCGTGCGTGTGTGGCGGGCGGCGGAGACGTGGTCGCGCTCAGGGGATTCCGTCTCCGTACTTTGGCGTCTGTGCGTACGTCTACAAGTCGTGCGAGTGCCGCCGCCGTGTGTAGCCGACGACGACGACTCACAATATCATTAAAAAGTAACATAACCACGCGACATAACTATTATAATATAACTGCTGCCGTGTACAGTTAAATCATATTATTAACAATAATATACTGTTGTAGGTACGTCTCATATAATATATCCGCTGGTGGATTCGGTTCGGTTCGGTTTATCGCGTGATCGTCGTTGTCTTCAGCCGCCGACGCGTCATCTATACATCACATTATCATCATAACGTCTCACACTACAAAGGTGTGAAAATATCTCATCATAGTATTATTGTGGGAGCCGTAAGAGACCGTTTACTTGGTGTTTCGCGCATAGGAACCGGTTTCCGAGTAAAAGACACTAACCCCAAAACGTAGATTTACCCCCGCCGCCGTATTACCCTACCGGAAAAAGTGAGTACCACCTATGTAATATTTTAATTATAGTCTTACCTTAATTATTGAATCCCATACTTAACGTGACCATCAATTTTTTTTCTTCAAAGCGGGACATTTGTACATTTTAATAAGAAAACTATACTATAATTTTGCAAAAAAAAAAAAACATTAATTTTTTGTATAAAAAATGACAACAGAAAAATTTAGATAATTTATTAATCATAATAGACTTCCAACGATCTATAGACTATGGGTTTTAGTGTTTTACAGTATATAATATAATATAGGCATATACTGTAAACTGTATAAGTACAGTATAAATGTATGATTGTGATATGTGATCAATAAACACCTACCACAAGTCGACTTTTCTTAAAACGGGACATTTCTAGGTTCTTTGGAGACAGCGGGACACTTATCTCAAAAGTGGGACGTATGGTCACGTTACCCATACCCTAACTCGGCGGTTCCCAAGCTTTTTTTCCGCGGTGCCTTTTATTGAACCAAATATAGCCACGGCGTCCTGCCGTGAATACCACATCACGAAAGACAGGACGAAAAATTACTCATTAATAAAAATCCATACATTTTAAATTGTTTGTTTTGAGCCGTAGATTGTGGGGTCCTAAGAAAGTATCCATGGTGTACTTGGGGCACAGTTTGAGAACCGTTGCCCTAACTGATCGGTATTTGACGCAGGTAACGGGTTTTTTCATCATTTGTCGTCTCGTCTCTATATCACATCGACTATTTTCAAAAACCCACTCGATTTCCGACCCATCCGATAATAATTTATTAATGAGTGTAATACGTTACAATCTAGACATGGATCATCCATGATGGATGTATAATACAATACACCTAAATATATTATATAACAATATTATAAATTATAATCAATTTGTATATACATTTATATTAATAATATTTTTACGAACCACCACCGATTCGTTGTGTCTGACGATAGATGCGTAGTTTTCGTATTCGAGAAACTATGAATTGAATTCTAAATCTGTTGTAGATTGTAGGGTGTATATTTAATAATGAGTGGTACCTCCAAGGCAACGTTTAGTAAGATCATCATTGAACGGCAAATCTTTGCTTTTCTAAGACAGTTATAGCGTGAATACAATTTTCGTTTAAAGTAGTAAAATTAAGTATGCAGTCAGAAATTTTTCGAATAATTGGGCCTCGAGGTGGAAATGATGACTTACGAGTGCCAGGATGACTCACCTCTTGCCATAGATGCAACAAATTGTAGGCAGCAACTACCATGACCAAATTAATCGTGATATTGCCGCTTGAACTCTTGGTTTAGTCATGCAGTATGGACTATAGGGACTTGGTTAAGTCAATTTTTTTAAATTCAGGAATATGTACCATTTTTTTGTTAACTCATTATGGAAAAAAAAATATTTGCCACAATTCCTTTAAATAATAGCTCAGACTATTTTTATTTTACCCATTTCTAAAATAAAAAGATTCTGTGTCATTATGTAAAAATAAAAGATTTTCTGTGGGAAACATGTTAAAAAAAAAAATTTAATTCAATTTGAAAATCAGATATAAAATGTATTAAAATTAACTAAAAAAAAAAAATGAAAGCTACCACTAAAAATAATTCCTGTCCTTTATGTTTTTTTCTTTAAAAAAAACGCGTTGTTTATTTGATTAGTAAAAGAGCACTCGTTGAAGAAGTAGTTTTATTCAAATTATTCGAAATAATAAATATTATCAATTATACCACCTAATAGTGACAGTATACACACAGTAATTATTTGTACAAGTTTATGTTTATTTTAAATCTGACAAAAATAAATATAATATGCACAAGGATTATTTACTGGAGTTTTTATAAGTAGGTGTTTTAGTCTCATGTTTCGACATCAGCAATAATAAATTATTCGATAATATTATACTGAGCCCGACAATCATGGAGATTAGTTTGTATCTTTACTAATTATAGTCTGCAACGAAAACTTTTTACGTATCACATCAGTTTTTGTTTTTTATTATAATGGGTTATGTCGTTTTTATATCTAAAATATAAAACATTCCTTTAATTTAGTCTATGATAGCTGTAAAAATATGTATTGTATGCCATTAATCCTGAACTATGCCAAAAATCATAATTTAGTGCAATTTTATACAACGATAACTATACTATAGGCCAGACAATTGTCACAGATAAATGACGTTAGAACGTTGGTCAAAGTTTGAAACTAATCAAAATTATCTCTCTAGATTGTAACTAAAATCATTTAACATTTTATTTTATAGTCCAAAAGAAAATCATACGGAAGTGTGACATGATAAAAGTATTTTGTGTAATTTATTATAATTTACAATTAAATATATACATTATTGATGATAATAATATTATATCGTTTCAATTTTATTAATTAATAATATTATGTGTTAATTAGCTGATAAATTTACTATTTTTGCCATATATTCATTGCTTCTTAATATTTTTATGTCCAAGTCTCACCCATACACATCTTAAAAATTTTTAACAACTGTATAATTAGGTCTAATAATATTTTTTGGGCGCTTATTAAAATATGTATACGTTATTTGACATGTATAAGAACCATTTATTAGGAACTATATAATTATGAAAATATAAACATTTGCTCAAATATAAAATTAAGTGGTACCATAATTATGTATTAAATACTTAAATAAGACGATTGGTGTTAAGAATGAACATCAATATTATCGGGCTTCACGTTGGGAAATTTACTATGTTCTATTTATTTTTATTTTTTGTATGTAATAACTAGGAAAATATATTTTTTGTACATATGTAAGTCCTAGTCCTTTGTGGATAATACCGAAATTTAATGTTAATAATATATTTTTTTTTATAATACAGCGTTTAATGAAAATTTACAATCTATACTATCTAGATTCTATACTATAAGTACATATTATGTACAATGAGTAAATTTGAGAGAGAGATAACAGTGATGAAAAGGGAAGGCCACAAATCACAATCGAGCTTTACATGAATCTTAAATTCATATAATTCCATTTTTGATAAGGTCTCTGGGCTAATTTCGATTAAGACGTCGAGTAGGGTTGCCTAGAAAAGATTTTGAGTGCAGTTGAGTCAGTTGAGATATGAGTTAGTTTGGGTGGCCTTGCATTTTGAAGTGGAATCTTTGATAGAAAGTTAATAAAAATAATTTTTTTTATGAAGCAAAATTCCCTTTGCGTACCATATGTTAATAAAAACCCTGCCCTATAATATATACCATATGATATTATTGACGGTTTTCTCTGTCAACTATCAATATAATAAAGTGTTGAATTTTCGAATTGATTTGGTGCAAGAAATATGTTTATCTGTACTTATTTTTAATCGGGTTTTCGACGGAATGAATAATAAAACGAAACGCTTTTTAGGTTTTTTTATACAAATTACCTGACCTCATGAGTTATAATTAACAATTTTCGAACGATGAACATGTCAAAAGCATACATACCTGCTATCCGTTTTAACAGTTATTTGACATCAAACTTGTGCGTCAACTACTAAATTTATCGACCACCTTTTAATGACAAAAGCACATTTTTTTAAAAATCGATCAGAACACGAATATATAAAAAAAAGTTCAGTAAGTGGGGAGGGGCGGGACGTATAATATATGCTTTGGGTATGGTTATTTTTTTTAGAAGCGTTACTATAATTTTTTAGAACGTTACAGTGGAGTAAAATAGCCGCAACAGCGATTACACACATTTGAAACTTTAACTCGAATACTGGTATATGTTATATTATCGATAGTCGTAACACACGGCCTTTCAATAATATGCTGAACGCATACGATGATGTCTCAACGATGAGGACCTTAGTCGATTAATTTACGTTTCCTTATTTAATTAAATTTAATTTACGCGCAGTGCGGGAAAACAGAAATAAACGCACTCGTGTCGGCATATAATAATATTATAGTTATAACTATTATACGATAGGTATATAAAGTCAGTCGAATCGGTGGCGTTTACCGATTTTTTTTTATTTACTCGACGGCAGCAGCGCACGTGTTAAAAGGTTTACGATAAACACCGCCGCCGTAATGCATATAATGACCGAAAAACAAAATGGGACGAATATCGGTTGTATCGGACCCATCTCGTCGTATAATTATAGGCGATTCGGAAATCGACAACGGCGATGGTTTCCCTAACGATGATGATAATATTATTATTATTATTATTATGTTCAGAAAGACATAGTATTGTATATTTTAGGACGAGACATTCGCAAGAGAGACACGCAGTTGTCAAGAGCGGCTGCAGCGGTTTTGATCAGACTCTACTCTCCGCGATATTATAGTGTGTTACTGGTCTTCAGCTTCAAATCGGCTAGTTAAAATTGTTTAATGTCGACAATAATAATAATAATAATAACGAAATAATTATACCGTCGTTTAGAGGCTGCAGAGGCGGCTAGTCGTATAATAATAGTAATGATAATAATAAATGAATACATAAACCCCGCTGTGTACAAAGAATCTGTGAACGACACGCTCGTTGTATATTTTAATTATTATTATCGTCATGTGCGTATGTTAAAGAGGTTGATTTATAATAATATAATACTCCGCCGTGTCTCGTCTCTGTGTGCCGCATAATCCGAAACCAGATCCGAGTCGGTCACCCCTCGACGGTTAAACGCGTCCGTCCGGCGACGATAAAAATGGCTTCGCCGTCTTTGCGTTTTTCTTTTATTTATTTCTTTCTCTTTTTACGACCTAGGGGACGAGCAATATTATATTCTTAGGGTCTTACGGCCTTTTGGCGGTGGCGGCGAGCAGACATGTCATGATGACTGCATATTATATACGTATTTTACAAGACCGCAAAATATGTGTATGCGATACTAATAATAATAATAATCATATTATAATATAAATATATCTTAACCCTGTTAGCGGTCACACACACACACACACATAACGTCCTCAAGACGTTGTCGTCTTATACGTATTTATTATTATTATTATTATCGTCTTATCCGTCATCATCGTCGTCGTTACAAGTTTTTTTTTATGTATATAATATACAACGTGGTGATAATCGTGTCACGTGAGTCACGTGTACTTATAAGTGGTGTTTTTTTCTGCGCAATATAACGTATATGCACGCGACCGCGATTATCATCATAACAACAATAATATTTTCATCGTAAGAAAATTATTTTCAAAGTTTTCTTCGTCTACCACAACGGCCGATTTCAAGGTAAAACAATATATTATAATTAGGTCTATAATAATATCGGAAACACGTGATCGAATGGATGATTACGAAATTGAGTGCAAAAATTTAAATCATCCACGCAAAAAATATGATACTAACGGTTGATTGTCTGCGGCTTAGGACTTATTTTGGTGGCGCGCTGTGAGAAAATTCGAGAGTTTTTGCGCAGACATATACTCTACTTCGACTTAAATGACGTGAGCTGCAATACGAGTGTGCAGATCACAATAATACGAGTACATATTGTATATAGGCACAGAGTGATTTTTTGAGCATGCCCATCATCCTATTTTTATGGTTTAATTGTGCGCATATATTAAAATTCAGATTTTTGGAATTTTTATATACACTTGAAGACCATTTTTCGGATCAATGACATATTTTGTACTTCTTAAGGATTTCCTGTGACAAAACAAACTTTGGTTTTTTCAAATAGGAAACTCTTTTTTTAAATTTTTTACTTAATAAGTAGATTTTTTTTGTAACTTAAATGTATCTAAATCAAAATTCAACCTATTAGTTTTAAGTTAGGTATATAACTTTGTGTTTTAAGGATAAGTAGATAGGAGGCTTAAACGATTTGAAAAAGTTTGCAAATACTATTGATTTATCAATATAAATAATCTGTAAAAATGATTCAAGTATACAATAAATATTTCATTAACATTACATATACAAGGATTATTACCTTTCGTATAAACATTTCATTGACTCAGAAACTACTCATTAGAATTTTGATTAAGATACATCAAAATTTTGAAAAAAATATCCGCCAAAAAAGTTTCAGTAAAAAGAGAGGGTTCTCATTTAAAGAAACATAAGTTAGTATCGCCACAGGATACTCCTTAAGAGGTCTTTAAGTATACTTCAAAATTCTAAAAATCAAAATTTGAATAAATAAATACTATTAAAGGGAAAAATGTGGCGTGAGACTATTTAAAAATTACCCTATAATATATATACAAGGTTCACGCAAACAGATATTCGTTTCCTTCGACATGTATGTAAGGTACATTGTTTCGGCGGCTCCACCTACGTGTCCAACAGGATATGTATGTATTAAAATATATTGTCATCAAACGATGCTCGCTGCACGTTATGCGAACACGGGTAAATATTCGGGTCAAGATTGGATGTGTTATCGCATCGGAAACACAATATCCAACGCGTGTAGGCGTATCATACCTATAATATATCATGACGAACGAAGATCGATCACCGTACGTAGGTACGTTTTCTTATAGGGTTACGCAAAATCGTCGTCGACGTTTCTCGTATGTAAACGATACCTTAATATTGTGATGTTGAACACGTGCGATGTGGGCGAGTTAATTTCTGCATTCATCGTGATGCAGTCTTAGCGTAGAAATGATCGGGTCGCAGTTAGTTATAAATGTTCTATGTTAGCTCCTTGGGTTACGCGAATAACATCTAGTCGGCAGTCGAATTCATCCCATACTTTTTGTAACGTATATTTTGCAATCGAACCCATGATTGCAGTTGTTATTCGATTTTTCAATTCATCTAGAGTTGATGGCAGTGGTGGTGATGGTATGTACACAGTATCTTTAACACATTCCTAAAAGAAATAATCACATGACGTGAGATCTCGTGACCTAATTGGACGAATCTTTTCGAATAACCCTGTATAATATACGCATTGGCGAAAACCCACTTAACACTCAGGACGCGCTCAAGTTCCTCCAAGACCAACTTATCAGTGACTCGTAAGGCACTAAGGCCCTCACACTACCCAAAAGTCACAAATACTCAACAATATCTTTAAAACAGATAAAATAATGAAAGAGAAGATTATTTCAGAATAAAATCTATGTACGCATAATGTAATAGAAACTTTTATTATAAATTATAATGTAATTAATGATGTGCATTGAAATAAATTAAACAAAAAATAAATAAAATATATATATATTTTAACTGTATATAAAATATAATTTATATATTCATAGTTGTATGAGTCTACTTTTTTTTTTAAAAATATTTTAAGTATGTACTTATTAAAAACGATATAAATATATATTCAATATGAGGGTACTAATTTTGTCTTTGGGCGGCACCCGGGTTTAGCGCCTATGATAGCATGCTAATCATGCGCCGGTGTTTCGTTCGCAGGTGACTGACGAAGGAACGACAAGAAGGAGCGGCATTGTGCCGGGGGTGGAAGGACGACGACCACCACCGCGGCAGCGACAGTGATAGCGATAGCAGCACCGCTGTCGCCACCACCACCACCACTACCACCAACAACAATAACATCAGCAGTATCGCGGTGGCCACTATGATGACGGCCGCGGGTGCGGTCGGCGGCGGCCGTCTGCTGGTCGTCGTCGACGTGGACGGCGCCGACAGCGACAGCTGACATCCCGGACGATTGCGACCGGTGCGGGAATGCGGCGGTGCTTACGGATGGGGTGTCCCGTCGGCCCGGTACGCCATGCTTGACGTGTTCCGGGGCCTGAAGAGCCTGGTGAAAATCAGCCACGTGCACATCGATTCGCCCGTGTTTCGGCTACACTACAGCCTGACCGTGATGCTGTTGTCGGCGTTCAGCCTGATCGTCACCACCCGGCAGTACGTCGGCAACCCGATCGACTGCGTGCACACCAAAGACATACCTGAGGACGTGCTCAACACGTATTGTTGGATACACTCGACGTACACGATTAAGGAGGCGTTCAAGAAGAAGGTGGGTGTCGCCGTCCCGTACCCAGGCGTGGACAACACCCGCGGCAAGGCGGACGACCGCAAGACTTACGGTTACTATCAGTGGGTGTGCTTCTGCCTCTTTTTCCAGGTAAGGACAACATCGCCGCGTGGCTGCGTCCACGTTTTTTCCACGCCACCTCTAATTTTATAAATTATTATAAAATAACATCAATGCGTTATTAGTTGACACACTTGCTCGTCAGTGACTATAATAAATTATAATATTATGACATCGTGTCAAAATCCCTTTTTACACACTTTTCTTAAGGTCGCTTTCACGTCTGTTTGTCTATTTGTTTGTCTGTAATCAAATCTTGGGCGCTCGATTTGAGACACTTTTTGACGATGAAAAATTCTGAAAATTGGTATAGACCTTGGTCTTGGATGACAATACAATAATCCGTTGTCATTTTGGGACACGGACCTCCAGGTAGGCGATGACGGGTGTCAGTACACAGACTGTACAGCTCAAACTGCATATTCCCGTATAGCAACGGAACGGATTTTCCCCACGACGTCGCCGTAAAAACCCCGTTTCCACTGTGTGCTTCTGCAGTGATACAGCATTGTTTCATAAATATTTTTCAAACGTTTAATAAAAAAATTTATTTTTGACTAAAAAGTAGAAAATAAAAAGATAAAATTTTTTTTTAAAAACACTTTTCTAAAAAAACATTAAAAAAAAATTATATTTAAAAAAATAATGAAAAATTTACTGATGAAAAATTTAAAAGTGTGTGGTGCTCTTACACTTGACATATACTCCCCAGTCACTATCTTATAAACATGATTGAACAAAGAAGTGTATGTGAGACTTAGCTTTAAATGTTTTGTATGATGTACCACACACTTTTAAATTTTTCATCAGTAAATTTTTCATTATTTTTTTAAATGTTTTTTTTAGAAAAGTGTGTTTAAACATTTTTTTTTACATATTGTACCTAAAATGGCTCAAATTAGTAGTCAGAATTTATTTAAATTAAAAATTATCCGATGACTTCATACATGGCCATAACGGCACAAAAAACTAAACAAATTGTGTCAAAAACGGTCAAAATATTTTTTAAGCATTTTACCATGTCATCTTGAACCAAATCCAATACACGCAGTAATTAAAAAAATATATATATTTATAATTAATTCATATAGAAAGGGTCAATATATACGCGTTTCATGGAGGAAACGAAAATTTTTGTTCCGGCATAAATTAATAATTCTTTTATTCACTTTTTGTACTTACCTACATAATATTTTTACTGATCTTCAGCAGCATCCGTAGTCGAACTGTCTCATCGTACTGCAGGATATATATAGATACATATAGGAGATTGCTGCAGCTCTCAGGCTCGTATATTCGAGTTTTTTTTAGGGTAGTGTTAATATAAAATATGGGCCGTGGGGAGCTTTACAAGATCTTCATTTAGGTCATCAATCTCCGTATAAATAATATAAAATGTAAAATAGAACGAATAACCATTTTATACGAGAACATAATTTTTAGAAATCTTAATTATTATATTATGCTATATTATGGTACTGCAATTATTGTTCGCATAAAATTGGGCTATGGAGAGTTTTTCCAACCCAAAAGACCATTCTGGCCACAGCACTGGCTGCGTTGTTTTTCCTCTATGCAGTTCTATATCGTTATGCTAGATTCGTTGTCCTTGTCTGGTATATTTATTCATTTAAAATTAATATACTATACCAATTACTTGTTCAATTATATTGTTACCTTAGCATACAAAACAGATGAATAATTTCTGTTTATGTTGTAAATCTTATGAATTTGGTTAAAATCTGATTTGGGTGATCCCAGTCCCTTCCTCCCGAACGTTCCTAATCACCCTATTAAAAAAATGTATATATATACGTAGTGAATATCTGATATATATATAGATACATATATTATATATATATATAAGAGTAGATGTTACAAAAAAATCTTGAATTCGTACGTCCGGGCTACAACATCAGAGACCGAAAGTGTTTTTTTTCTCCTATCGTCATCTCATAGGCATTCCGCCGTTTTACTAGTTTATTGGTTTTCTCAAGGAAGTGCTCTGCAGTAACTCACTGTCTATAATTCACGGCTTCTGCACGCTGCCCACGGGAGTGAGAAAATTATTTCCGCTCAGGAGCTCCGATGATATCATATAATTAAATAGTAATCGTTGATCGATGATAATTTTCGGAGAGACTATACATACATATGGTGGTGACACGCGCTTCCTTGTCTTCTGTCCGTTTCTAATTATACTACGACGCACGATTTGTCATACCGCTGTCACTGCTGCAGTACACGATTTCCTTGTAAATAGGAAGAAAAATAAACGTTCCATATAATATTTGTGTCCGTTTACGGTGTATACGTTCGACTATTTTAATGTCTATCATATGATAATATTATGAACGCATGGCGTTTCGTATTTTCGAACGATATATTTATCTATATAGTGGCGAAACTCGCGGTGTTTCGTATACATAGCGTATCACTGTATTAGTCGTAACGTTTAAATATAGTAAATTTCGATGGTTATAACCACCATAAAAAAAAAGGAGAAAAGTTAAAATAATAAATAAATAAATAAGTAAATAGCAGAAAAAAAGCCTAAGAAAACTCTCGACCACACATAAGTAAACTCGTAAAACGTCGACCCGCGCAACCGACATAATCGGTCGTAAATCGTATGCATTCCAAACAAATAATCTCATCGCGGGCTATAACAGTAATAATAATAATAAGAAGAAGAAGAACACTAAAATGTTGTTTGGCTTGACGCGACTTCTCACGCTTCTCATCGGATTTCAGGACAACCGTCGCTACACCAATGCACAACAATGTAATGTGTAGCCTACGAGTGTGAAAAACGGGCGTTTTACTGACGTTTTTAACACAAAATATTATTATTTATTATGTTATATTATAATATTATAATTACGTGTGAAAAACCGAATTCGTTTCTCGGTATATAATATTATTATTATGATGTATATACTCAAATATATAATATACAATATAATTTAGTGCCAGCCTAGTTTTACCACTAACGACTAATTGTTACGATACTTTACGATTTGCTATTACAATAATTAGTAACGCGATTAGATTAATAACATAAATTATTATGTACATTTAATACATCAATTTATTTTTTTTCATTACAACGAACCATTAAAATATGATTTTTAATTGCATCATAAAAACATTTTTATTGCATAATATCGTGAATATGTATATTATGTTTATTGCCACTAATGTTTTGTTTTTAAATTATTTGAGCATAGATTGCTTTTTTCATTTTTAGGTTTCTCAGACACGTGTTTGATTGATGACTTGACGTGTATGTTTTTTAATTTATATATTAATTCTTATTAATTATTCCAGTAAAATTAAATTATATTAAAACTTCCATATAATGGTCATACAGGGCCCGTCAAAACAAACGTGTTTTTCAAAATGATGTTATGCTCAAAGTAATTTCAGTAAAAAATATTTTATTATATCAAAAAATGCATACGCATTATGTATGTAACAAAATTTAGGTTTTGAAAATAATGTCAGGCATATGGCGCCCTTGAGCCACAAAGTAGGGATGTACGAGGCACTCGCGAAACGATCCTATCGCGTCGATTAACATATCTGTCCCAAAACTTTTCTCACCACTTGAGTGAGATCTTGAATCTTTTAATTCATCAAGGGTTCGTGATTTGTATTGGCAGACTTTTGATTTTATGTGACGCCACCAAAAAAGTCAAGTCAGGGGAGCAAGGGGGCCACGAAATGTCCACAAAATGCGAAATGAGCCATATGTATGACATTGTTTTCAAATTATAAATTTTTTTACATATAAAAACTACGTATGCATATGCATTTTTTGATATAGTAAAACATTTTTTACTGAAATTACTTTGAGCGTAGCATTATTTTGAAAAACATGCGTTTGTTCTGACGGACCCAATATAAGGGACATAAAATAATATAAAGGCCGCTATTTTGAGATGGTAGTCAGTCCTTTTAAATGATTGCTGACATAAGTGAAATTTAAAGGCAACTGGCTAAAATATAGAGCGTATGCAAATTTAGAAAGAAGATACCAAACACATAATACTAACAAATGTCATGAACAGTGAAAGTTTTTACATATTCTAATAATAATAATAATAAAAAAACAATATTAGGTACTAAGTATTAAGTTTGTTTTAAGTCTTAATTCTCTAATTTTAAATTTTGAATTTTGAACAATTTTTTTTCGAAAAAAACCGTTGTCATGAATCGTAATATTCAGTTAGATAACATTTTTAAACTCTGGTGTATAGCGATTTTTGACTGTTATTTAAATTTTCAGCTTTGATGAAGTACCTACATGTCCACCTATATCGATATAATAATATATTCTGTGTAGTATTCTACATAAATATTCAAACTGGGTAGTTCAGATGTTGTAAACAGTAATCGATTAAATATAATGATTTTGAACGTTAAGAGGAGGATCTAAGATAATTCGATGAAACCAAATTTGTATCAAAATAATTAAATTTACTTCACACAGGAGTATTGTGTAACCTAACCTAACAAAATTTACTACACATTACTAACTCCTATCCTCTCGCCCTGGGGGGTTTGCAGGTTCGGCTTAATACCCTTTACTTATTATTTGATACTAATAGATAGGATAATTATAAGATGATACACATATGTATATAAGTTATAGCCTTATAGCCCTCTTAGGTATAATATAAAAAATAAAGTTATTATGATTTACTAATTTTATACTAAATTTATTATAAAGTAAACATTATTGCTATTTTATACGCACGAATTATCGGTAATCGGTGAGAGATGCGTTTGAAGTATTTGTACGGAAAACTAAATCGAGTTTTTATAATAATTTATAATATAATTAACACGTACCCAAAGATGACGTGGTCTTGTTTTACCTGTTAAAACTGCAGAATATGTATATATAATATAACAATAATAATAATAGACTCCCGACAAACTATGATTGGAAGGTATTATATGTGTACCACATATAAGGCTATTGTTATGATTTGTGTTTAAAACTTAGTAACTACTATATATATAAATTTGTAAAAATAATATATTACTCACACACACACACACACACACACACACACACACACACACACACACACACACACACACACACACACACACACACACACACACACACATACGTAGTAACAGTACGTCTTTTGGGTGAAGTTCATTATTTTAAATCACGTAAAGACGTAGGTACCGTGAAATTAAGTAATTATCATCATAATTATTATTATTTGCATGTGTCGCGATTTCGCGAGGATACGATTAGTGGTACAAAACTATTACTGCGTTTAATCAAAAACCAAAGTTACGAGCCAAACCGTCGACCTCGGTTTGTCAAAGAAAGCAATCGTTCATTGTAGTATATTATGGTGTTGATATGTTATATTGTTTTACGAACGAAATTAGTATAATATTATAATGACATCACATTGGACATTTTAAGATCACGATGAGTAATAACTCATGACGAATTTTCGATAATAAATAATATAACATTGTTAAACTTGCAATGTTAGACGATCGAGGTAATCTGCATTCATTATAGTCGTTTAAACAGTGTTTTTAGGTATCTAAAATATTATTTGAAACGATTGCGTTAAATCTACATTTTATCGCTCTCACTATTATATTTACGTCGTTATTAATGGGAAAAACAACAAGAGACGTCATGCGCTTCGATGTTTATGGCTATTCATTTAGTTATATACGATCTACCATAGGTACTATTGTCTTTTATTATTATACGTATTTTTGTTCTATTGATTTATCCAAAACATTTGTGTGTTAACTTCGAATTTAATTTAATTTACATTATTCTTAAAAATCATCGTGAAAACCCCTAATGTACATAACTATATAATCTAAGCTAATTGTAAGGTAATAACCATCATGATGTTGATGCTGTAACAATTAAAAAAAATATATAAAAATATGTCTACGATTAACAAGAGCTTAAGAATAGAATTAAACCAGTCTCGAGAATCGCATTCATGGTTAGGTACCAGACCGTAAGTTACGGATTTAAGCACTATTGTTTTTAATTATCAGATTTGTATATACAGTTCTTATTGTTCTTAACCATTTGACGGATTTGGATCGAATGTTTGGCGAAACCCATTCATGATAAAATGGACATTTGCTTATAAAAAATTTTATATCAATAGAGATCAATACCTTTTAAGATTGATACTACCACGTGATAGTTGTCCGTCTGATATGGGTGCCTTATATTGATTTATTATTAACATAATATTCATATATATAGCGTATTACGAAGTTTGAACGATTCATTTTTTTTTTCATAAATGTATAATATCGAAAACTTCCTATATGTGTGTTTTTATCTTGTGGAGAAAATCATGTTCACTCGAAATTATAACCTTTGATCCTAACCTCTATAGTTTTCCTTTTCTGCACCCGCTCTCACGCCCATAGTAGACGCCAACTATCACATAATAATATGTTTTTCTGTCTCGTCGTGTTCCGTTATGATCGTAGCGATAATAATGGAAAAAACAATGATGACGCGTATCGACACGATTCGAATTCGCGTGCTGCATCAAACGCGTTTTCAGATATACGGTAAAAAAAAAAATAAACGGTAGTGGAGGAATGTGCCACCTGGTAAAGATCATCACACGTGCGGCTGAAAAACGATACCGTATACACCTATACCGTGGTCTGCGTTTGGCTGGTGGCCACCGGAACAGCCGTTTAAAAGCCATCACCCCTCCACCTTCCTTTTTTACACGCAACCGCTATTTTTTATTATTATTATTATTTTTTTTTTTTGGGACAATGCGATTTACGTGCCGGTTACGTCTAAAAATAATATCGACTTTAAACTTCAGGGACGTGCTGAACAAACAGTCGGTGGGGGGAGGGGGTTATAGGGCTGACGTATAGTGTATACACGATACGTGTTACGATCTTAAACACGATCATTATTGTTATAGGTACCTACATTATTATTATTTATTATTATGAACACCATATAACTATTAGCTACGATATAATAGCTACGATACAGAACGATACCGATTAACATTGAAATGGCCGCTTTGAACCGCGTTTACGTTTGGTTTTGGATTTTCTTAGAATAAGACTATATTATATCGTAGTTTATCATATTTTATTTTATGTGATTATGTTTGCATTTGTGTAACTTTATAAAAAATTATCATATATTTGAAGCGTGTCAGTTGCTCGCTCACAAACGTCACCGACACAACTTTTTCAATTTTAGAGTGTAATTTCTAGTGTACTACGTGGTTATTCAGCTAATAAGTAGAAATCGTTACTGGTATGCAAATGCATTTTAAAATGCATTAAGATAAAATGACGCTTTTAAATTTTTGATATGATCATCAAATTTAGGTTCCTGCAGCTAGTTTTACACTTTGCGGTAGGAAGGAGGTAAAACTATTGGTTCTCTCCACGGAACGAGTACACAATAATTAATATGTAAACATTGTAAACACGCATGTGGTGTGTAGTGCAATGGCGCCGTCGAATATTCGACACAGACAATACTTAAATTAATTATTATAAAATAGGAAATATTGTCTTTAGACTTTTAGAGACTTTCAGTTTTCGTTCGAACAGAGAATAGAAAAAAAAAAAAAAAATTGTTGTTGTTGTTTTTTTTTTGACGCGCGCGATCTACCAATTGGAAAATTTTCATATTTTTTTTCAACCTTGGCAGGTGCCTTGTGGAGAAGACACAATTTTTGATTTTCTCAAACGTCCACAAAAAAAAATAAAATAAAAAATACTGATTTATTTGACATAACACATTTGTAAGTAAAAAAAAATTATGAAAATTAAACACTTCGATGATTGACGATCGATATTATACATAATATTATATGATGCCTACTTGATATAGGTAGTTAATATTGTAGACTGTAGTTTTCGAATATATAAATCGTTTTCATAATACTCCCACCAAATAAGTTAAATCTATTCTCAACTATATAGTATTGTTTTAAAATCATATTTGTATTATGTATATTAATACTATTTTCTCGTCACGGCATACGGTATCATGTCACAGCATCCATAGTTCAACGAAACGAAACGGTGACAATGTTATTCAGGAATTCACCGTAGGATTTGATAAGCAATCCAGATTATCTCCGGTCGTAAAAATAAGAGTAACGGTTGAAATATTGTTTTCGGATGAGTTTTTTCTTAGACTATAATAAATATGACGTTATCTTATTATTATAATTTAATATAATATCATAACGTAATCGTTCACGACACCCGCGGTGTATATATATATATATATATATATATATATATATTGTATATTTGAGTCATACTTATAATAATATTATATTATTAAATATAATATTCTATCATCTGTCGTTTGCAGACACATACACGTGAATTGATCGTATTAATACGTCTTGTGAATGATTGTTTATAATACATTTTTTATATTCTGGGACGGCTTATTCAACGAACCTAAGTAGATTTTCAGTTGTATATTTTTAACAGGATATCTGGATACTAGATAGAATATAATTTGATGGTCAAGCTATGATGTTATTCTCGGAGTACACAATATAATAATTGAGTATAGTTATTATCGTAAAAAAAATCGATTCGTCGCCGGATAATTATATTTACATACTTATATTCTATGTGTAAATTATGAGTCATTTCCATATTAATGTCGTATAAGACCCGTACGGGTACGACACAAGTTGTATTCGATTGCACATTTACACCCACTGCACTGTGCGAGACCGCAGCCGGCAATAAATTTTAAGCGAATATATGAACGGAAGCGCCCCACGTATATTATATAATATGTATACGAGTAGGTCCGTCGCGTTTAAAAGTGACAGAGATTTTTCGATGTTATAAAATAATGATATTATTTTATTGCTAATTTGAACGTTTATACAATAACGGGTTTAGGCATTCGTGTAGCAGGTGATCTACCGATGGGGAGGGGGGTGAGTGATCTGCGAATTCAGGACGAGTATAACTATACGTTTTAATAGTATAAAAACACATTATATTTTAGATTCTGAACGAAGTGATGAATGTATTGATTTTACAATGATGTGTTTTTTTTTTTTGTGTCTGTGTACAGCATAACTATTATTATTATTATTATTATTATTATATTATTTCGAAATAATGCTTCAATTTCAAACTTTGGGGGTGGGTTCCGATGTAAAAGTGAATATCCTTGGTGTATTATAGAGGCTAGGAGGTCAAAAGTTAACATTTTCCAACAGTTTTCAAAAAATTGAGAAAAACAACAAAAAAAATGACAGAAAAACGGGAATTTTTACGCAAAACCAGTTTTCGACCAAATCGATTTTTTTATATGGTTGTAATTCAAAAACTAATCACTAAATAAATTTGGTAAATTCACCAAATGTTCATGTTAGTGTTATATATATACAGTTTAATTTTCAAAATTTTTTGACTTTTTTGAGTTATTTATAGACCACTGAAATTTTTGATTTTTTTGAGAATTTTTTTTTGAAGTGTCGGTAAAAAAATGTTGAATGACAAAAAAACTAGAAAATTTAATACAAGGTTCCTTATGAGTTCTTATTGTAGCTAAAAAATAATTAAAAATCGTTGGTTACAATTTTTTTTTTATAAGCATTTATAGTTCAAATTTTTACGAACTCTGTCGAAAACGCGAAAATTTGCAAGTAATTTTGAAGTTGAAAAATCATAAAAAATTTTGTGTTTATAACTAAAGATCAAAAATACAACACTAAGTTTTCCATTAGTTTTCCATTAGTTTTCCTTCAAGTAGCTATAGAGAAAACTTGAAGCATCATTATAGGAAAAATTTTAAAAGCGTTTGAATTTTAAATTTTTGTTATTATTCAAAAAGTGTAAGTCATAGATTCTTGAAAATTTAACCAGTTATTTAGATTGGCATTTTCTTTACATGTTTTAATTTTCAAAATATTTTGATAATGTGCGTATAATAATAGTATAATATAATATAATAATAGGTAATAATAATTGTAGATGACCAACTACTCCTTGTATAATATAGTAGATCACCTGATACACCTAAAAAGAGGTCGTAGATCACCTGCTATACGAATACCCAGGCTTTATTTTCAGTAAAAATATATAAATTATGTGTAAGACTAATGTCGATGTCTAGGACCTGAAATCGTCCTCGATGTCTTTTAATAACATATTATATATACTAAAATAAATACACAAAACAATAACAAATCTAAATAACTGGTTAAATTTTCATGTGTCTACGACTTATACTTTTTGAATAATAACAAATATTTAAATTCGTTTGAGGATAAATCGTTATCGTTAATTTCGAAAAAATTTAAAATTCAAACGCACTTAAAATTTTTCCTATAATGAAGCTTCGAGTTTTATCTATAGCTATTTGAAGGAAAACTTAGTGCTGTATTTTTAATTCTTAGTTATAAACCCAAAAAATTTTATGATTTTTCAACTTCAAAATTACTTGCAAATATTCGCGTTTTCGACAGATTTCGTAAAAATTTGAACTATAAACGCTTATAAAAAAAATTGTGACTAACGATTTTTAATTTTTTTTAGCTACAATTAGAACAACTCATAAGGAACCTATTGTATTAAATTTTCATGTTTTTTGGGTTGTCCAACATTTTTTTACCGACACTTCAAAAAAAAATTCTCAAAAAAATCGAAAATTTTAGAAAATTGATAACTGTATATAGATATCCCTAACATTAACATTTGGTGAAAATTTCAAGTATTTACAATGATTAGTTTTTGAATTACAACCATATAAAAATATCGATATTTTTGAAAACTGTTGGAAAATGTTTACTTTTGACCTCTATAATGCATCAAGGATATTCACTTTTACATCAGAAACCACCCCCAAAGTTTGAAATTGAAGCATTATTTCGACTAGTTATGCTGTATACAGACACAAAAACAAACATAAAAAAAAAAAAAATAAAAAAAACACACATCATTGTAAAATCAATACATTCGTCACTTCGTTCAGAATCTAAAACGAGTATAAAATTAGCGTGTAGGTACCTACATAGTGCCTAGTTGACCGATTATATTGAATAATACTTAAGATATATACGTTATTCCGACCTTCTCATCTTCATAATATTCTCATCGATCAAATTGCGTATACCTATCTACAGCACAAGATGTAATATCATACATGATACCTAAAAACTATACCAGTATGGTTGTGTGCACATGTTTAGTCGCACACTGACCGAAAAAATAACGATTTGAACGCCCGAAACTCGTTTTAATGTAATTTAATATTGTTTCTATACAATGTTATAATATTATTATACCATGTGATTTCAACCGCTGCCTCTGCAGTTGTGTACCTAATGGCTAATACCTATGTACCAACTGATCGCGGTCGATTTGTAATAATAATAATAATTCGAAGAAACAGCAAACACGTCGTACAATGACATAAATGCAACATTTTTTTTTTTTGACGAAAAAAATTCGAAGCCCGTGCGATGATAATCGACCGCGTATCGGGACGCGCGAGTCTATGCGTGGACCTATAGTAGTACCTATGATAACAATAACAACAATGATAACGGTATTGGATACATTTTCAACGTGTCCTAGACCCTAGTCAATGATACATCACATTATTATTGTAATAAATTATTATTATTATTATGTCCTCTGCGCGGCTCGACATTGTTTTGAGTTTGAAAGGTTAATCGAGTTCGGGCGTTGTCGGTAGGTATGCCCCTATTTACGGTAATATATTATTATAATAATATCACAGGTCGTGCAACGTACATTATAATATTATTATTGCGCTAAATTTGTATACAACTGGAGGCTGGACGATTCACATTTTTTTCGTGTTAATTAGCACATTCAAAGGTAGCCGGTAGGCGTGTATAAAATAAATTGACTTCGACCAAGTCAAAACTCAAAAGTGACTTTGTTTTTTATATGTATAATGCACTTTTAAAAATTAAGTATGTTATTTGTTATGTATCAACATTCAACTTTGTCATATAGTGTTATCGTTTGACAGTGGAATTAATTTGGAAGGAAGAGGGAGACCAGTCTTACGAGGTGGAGGCTCTCTGTCATTATAATCAGGCCGAGGGTTTAATATGTATTATATTAAAAATTATAATATTTTTTTCACTGTGTAGGAATTTATACGTAAGTATACATATTTCATAGTATGTTAGAGTTGTTAACATATGTAATTTTTTACCTGCTACTCTCGTGTGGGAACTTATAATTCCCCTTTTAGAGACAACTCGTTTCTAGTACCAATAACAAAACATGCTTCAGTGTGAAATGGTTAGATTTTAATAATAATTTTTTTTTTGTACATGAAAGATGCAGTTTTTATGCTCTGGACTCTAAAAAATTATATTTTCAGAGAATGTAACAAAAATGTTGTGAGTATTTTAAAGTAATGTGTTTTTCTATCGTCATTTATAGATAAATAAAAATCAGAGTCCAATACATCCTACAGAAAGTGTTATTTTTCTAAATATTAATAAAAGAAAAAAAGAAAAATTTGTATATTCTACTAGGCGTGATCGTTTTTTCGTTGAAAATTCGTTTTTAGACCGCTTAAATTATTTTATTTATTTCTTATGACTTGTTACATATATGGTCTGCGCCGGTATGTTAAACAAATTATAGGTATACATTATAGATGATTTGACATAAAACATTTTTTTTTTATCTAATTAAATCTTAAACATTATCTTTACCTCAGCACGATACAAATAAGCCACGTCAGTACAGAACTGTATACAGTGCATAAAAAAAAAGTCGCTACATAGCAAAGTTAAAAGTTTCGAAAAACACTTAACTTTAAAACTCTAGTAATGTACAGCCGTGTTAACAAACTCGAGTGGTACTGTCGAAGACGACGTTATGGCGGCTAATACAAGTTTTCGAGATGTACTCAAACTATTTTTTTTTTACAAATCTCTTAGTCAATTCTTCTGCAACCACTCTCGTACTTTTTATTGCTTGTTACTGCATATTATTATTATTATTTTGCGTGCATGTACAATATTATACACGCCTATACTAGCCTACTGATACCTATTTATACGATAAAGGATGTCATATATTCGAATTTTGTTCACACCAATGCTTGTTTCGTCTGATTACTTCAAACTATACAAATTAACCGATTTATCTGTAACTCAGTTTCCATATACCACTATATACTGAAACTGCCTAAGATATAGTTCAGGAGGGAGATTATAGATTTTTAGTTATTAGAACTTCTAAAAATATTTATTTTATTATAGAATTTTCTAATAATCATCTTGATGAGTATTTAACTATTGTAGTTAGGTTGTACCTATCTGACAATTTTTACGAAACTAAAGGGAAATTATTGGTCGAAGGGTTGTTTTTTATATTCTCTTTATGAGGTTTCGTACAAGAAGTAATAATTTACAGAAATCGGTCATATGCTACATTTGGTATGAAATATTACAATGCATTACGGATTAAATAATCTTAGGCAAGACAAAAATACAACATACCGGAACACCTTCACGACGCACTGGGCCCTGACAAAGAATCCATCAATGATATAATTTTATTTTTGAAAGATATTGAATTGTACAATTTAATTTAAATTATCATTATCATGTAAAAACAAGCCAATGGACACGTTACCGAGGCTTTTTCCTTAGTAATAAATAATAAAATAAAAAATAATCTTAGTTAAATTAATGCAGGTACTTATATATTCTGCTGTTGGAAGATTTTCTTTTCTATAATCTATATTAGATTTTATTTTTTATTTTTTGATAGTTTATACATTAAGACATTTTATTGTCAGTAGTTATATCGAAATTAAGTCCAAAATAAATTCAGGCAATAATAAAACTCGTAAATCTGTATAAACTCAAGCCCCTTTCAAATTGATCGGATCTCCGCCCATTTATGATATGATATTTATGATCGTCAATCATTATAATATTATAATAATATGTCATGGTGTATATTTACGAGTTGGTGTACACAAAAATATTTCAAAAAACTTATAATACTTTAATATGACCCGCCGTATCATTGATAAAATAATAAACAATAATATTATATTATTATTGTTGTTGTAATCACGTGGACCGGTTTCGAATGTTTTTCCCACGTCCGATCAAACACCATCGTGTTCCAGCATTCGTCACATTAATTAATTGTAAAATACGAAAACAAACGGTTCGCGTGCGCTCTTTGACCAGCGAATTAAAGTCGTTATAATTAGTTGCCGTAGCTATGTGTAGATGTAGTTTTCTTATTTACTCGGATTGCGTAATACGCGTGCGCGAAAAAGTTTCCGTCTTTCTTTCTCTTACATCACAGTTTCTCTCGCTCCTTCTCCAGCACGATCCCTCTGTCAAGAGTTCTAATTTGTCGGTTATTGCGGTGGGGTAGGGGAGGTCAATAATACATTAAATCAAGTAAATTACTAAACAAAACACAATACATTGTTTATTTTAGGCAATTTATATTTAGACCACCGACTCTGGTCCCAGTCAGTCGGATATATTGTGTGTGTGTGAACAATATTCTGAAACTGCAGCAGGCCTTGTGCCATGACGGCACTGAATGGAATAGATGGTTTAGACTGTTTAGAGCGGGCAGTTGCGTTACCGCGTGGACGACTGGAGATTCGATCGACCATTTTTTACGCGCCAAACAAACATCCCGTGAACGTATATTATGTGCATCCATTTATACATAATATATGTATCGATTCACGTCAAAAATAATATCTGAAGTCCGTTGTTTCGGTGAAATATTTAGATAGGTATCGGTACACATTGTGTACACGCGCTAGTTAAACTATTTATAGTCAACTCGAAAAATGGTACTCTACAGAATAGGGGGTATTTTTTTATTTTTTTGTATGTCCCCAGGTCGTTGTAACAAAAAAAAAAAAAAATACGCAATATGCTATGCGTAATAAAATTAATAACATTATAGACGTTCGAACTCGCGTGCGTCTGTGCAGACAGTTCAAACCGACAATCCCGTCTCTGTCGTAAAGGCAATAATGTATCGGCCGCAGTCATCGATTGCGCTTTTGTGTTGTTTGGTTTTATGCGACAGATAAAAACGAAAAACTAACTTTTTTCAACGACCGGTTTCCGTTTTTTACGACACGCAGTAAAAATTAAGACTATCGCGACTCCCGCAGCGCTCGACGGCAATATAATGCCTAAAACTACCAAACACGTGCATTTATTTATGTGGTATATATATATTATACATTGTATGCTCAACTTAGGCACTGTGGTACCTGGTACCTATACAATAAAATGTGTGGGTATAGGTGCGCGTGATTCATATATATTATATTTGATACTGTAGAGATGTTTGAGATTGTCGTTGCTCGAATGTTTGGACGATAAAATTCTGTGACACTGGCCCGTGGATATCTCGCCGTCGTATAATATACGTAAAAAAATGTTGCAAATATAGCTGCAGGACGCGAAGTTTTTTGCTCGTGTTTGACTTAAGATTAAAATATAGTTGCTGGTCAGCTATATTATGTCACCGAGCACAGTTTTCCATTTCTATGAAGAGAAACCGTTTAAATTGTATCTAATTATATACACGTTTCTGTCGTTTCTTTCGCCTAAAACAATAAATTATCATCAAACATATTATCTACTTTATATAGGTACTGCAGGTACACTTATATAATGTATAAAATTTACTCAACCAACTCATAAAGTCGTAGACCAGTGGTTCCCAACCGGGGGAATTTAGTGATGATGAAATAACAAGAAATATTTTATTCATAAAATTGAAAACAATAAATTAGTTTTCGGACGGTCGCCTTTTGATAACAATTTTACGAGTATTTTATTATGATTAACGTATGCAGATAATGTAATATTAAAAGGTGCAACATTATTATATAATCTTATCTAATATTGATTCGTGGGCTATCTGTCGGCCTAAGATAACGGATAATAGAATTCAAATATACGTAATATGACTTCACGTTTTTGAGCCATACTATTACTATCATCGATACGTATACGTACTCTTAAAATGTGTTTGTAAAAAAATATATGTCATTAGTTATACAAGAGATAATTATTTCGTATCATTAAAACATAAAAAAAAGGTCTTTTAAATTCGAATTTAAGGGGGGGGGGGTGAGATTTTTGAAAATTTACAAGGGGTGCGTAGAATAAAAACGGTTGGGAACCACTGGTGACGTCGACATGTTGTTGAATCATCTCAAATCGTTAATAATTTTAAAATGAAGAATCAGCTAGTAGTCCATTTCATTATATAATACAAGTATACAATATAAATTTCAGTACCCATATATTGCCTAAATTTTAAAAATTTTACTCCATAATAAAATAAAATTAATACTCTATGGATAATAATTATTTTTAAAATATATTTACATAAATTATTTTCGAACGTCAAGAAAACAAACTATCATATTCTGTTTATGTGTTAAGAATTTTTAGGTAAATCATAAATATAATTATATTATTAACTAAAATGATAAAAGCAGTATTCTTTTTGCATAATCATAAATATTAATAATAAGTGATAAGTTATTGACAGGGACAAATATGGTGAGATGAGTTATAATCTCTGGTCAAAAATCAAGGCTTGGCTAGTTAATGATTTTTTTTAACTCAGTTAAGTTAATATTATTTTTTAATATATCAATTAAGTTTAAAGTTAAGTTAACAAATCTTGTTAACTCAACTTCAATTAATAAGATAAGTTAATAATAATAAAAAAATTCATTGAAAAGGTTTTAAAATAAGTGAAAATCACTTGTATTGTAAGTAATATATCTATGAATATATATTATATATGCATAATATATTAATATATGATGTACATAATTTAAAAACTGTTGTAGGGCTGTATCATTTTATAACTTTATTTAATATTGATTATATTTTACTGTGGAGTCTGGGTTGATTTAAATTTAAATTTTAAATGTGCTTACTTTATTGTTTAGCCTTTACAATTCAAAAATAAATAACTCAAACATTTAAAAATGAGGTTTAAAAAATAACTAGTAATTATATTTTTTACTTATAACTTTTAAATATTAAAAATATTATATTTGTATATACATAATAATATAGAAACATATTTATTTATATGTAAGATTTGTACTTAAGTGTACCGGAAAGTTGAAATATTTTTTTTGACACTCACTTTTCTAATAATAAAATGATACTTTCGATATGTGTATACGATGTGTATATATACATCAAGTATGGGAATAATAATTGTAATTATTATATGTTATATACCACACGGTGTTTGATCATTATGAACGATGATCAATTTTAGTGGTCAAACTATTGAAGAATGTCAATTTTTTTTATCAATGTATTTCTTAATATTGTAGTATTTACCATTTTAAATCATGTTTCTATTATATAAAAACTAAATAACTATACGTTTTCAACTTTATCAACCATCACTAATTGAGCCATTTCACGTATTTTTTAAAATTTTAAATCTCATATCATAGACCAACTTTTAACATATTTATATTTAAATATAGGTACTTACTCGTAGAAATTCAAACGATAAATTTAAGTTTATATTTGTCGGTCGAACTCGAAAAAAGCCGTTCGATATTATTCCACGATTGAAAATATTTCATTTTAGCAAGGGCTGTTGTAAATTATTATTATTAATTTTCGGTTTTTTCTTCATAGTGTTCTACCGTGGATTGCTCAAAGTTGTTGGTGTTGTATGAATGATGGTGATGTAATTTAATGTGGGTTGTGGGTTATGGTATATTGTTGATAGTATGACATGTATGTTGGCAATACATGTGCGACCCTCCCCCGAACATCATTACAGAATCGAACAAAAACTAATTTTATTAGCTTATAATAATTGTAATTCATCCACTGCCCAGACTTAAATAAAGCTAGGAAAGACTTAATCATATCTGACAACTCGTATGAAGCAATTGGTCCATTTTCTAACTATCAAAACATAATTTTGTATCTGAAAAAATTGAATTTTACAATAACATAGGTATAATAATGTAAAAATGTAACACTTTTGTTAAAATTTAAAGTTAATAACCTATGTAGTTGACCCTTAACCAATAAAAAAAAAAAAATAATCGTAATACGAATTTATTATTCAATAATTTATTTTTCTGTAAATCGTATAATATGTTAAAATAAGCGTATGTTGGATTTCGAAACATGGGTCATCGGTATTATTGTCGATGGTAAAAAATCAAATATATGATGTGTTGTCAGCAGCTAACAAATAATGAAATTTATTAAAATTTTCGGGCTTATGAATTATATAGTTAGATTACCTAAAAGTCATTGCATACAATAGCCATCGTCTAGTGATTATCCGTCAAAATAGGCGTTTGGATGAGTTGTCACGCGACGCGTAGATCAAAAACATATGGTCGGGATTTTGAAAGCATTTATTATCGTCAGTAGAGACCATTAAGAGTCCGCCGAGTTTTCCTGGCCAGACATGGCATGTATATACATATTTGCGTCGTCCGGTGTCAATCCTCTGTCGTCCCACAACAGCCAGTATCGTACGAATATAAGACGATAGTATACTAGTTCGTATAGTAAACATAGGTATAATAATATTACAATCTCCAAAAATTAGATATCGTTTTCCTCTAAAAAAAAAAATTCAATTTCCATTTTCCTCCAAATATTAAACTATATTTAGCTTTTTTTAGCTATTTATTTTATTAGTATTAAACTGCATAATTGTACATAAATATAATAATAATATAACTGTAAACAATTTAAAGGGAATTTTTTTCTTATTAATATAACATGACTTAAAAATATATTTAATATATTATTAATTCCTAATCGGAGGAAAATGTGGTCAAGATTTTTATTTATGAGTATTTATTGATTTTTTGTTGAAAATTGCCACAGCCTAAATTACAGTTGCTGCACGGTGAAGTAAAGCCAGTAAAGGATCTTTCAACGAAGCGATTTTAGAATAAGTAGGTCTCCGACTTTGGACCACTAAAATTCAAAACTCGTTCGTCTTGCATGTGCACCTATACATTTTACGTTTAGCGCAGCGGCACCTCGAAGAGCAGGATTTGAGGCGAACGATTTGGGTTGCAAATTTACGTTTATTACCACGAAAACCAAATGTTATAGAGATAAGTTGAAATTTTGCATTTTCTCTGCAACGCCAATCTGACAGACTTTCGACATCGATAGTTATGTCTAAATATAGGACAGTTAACGTGTAGCATACCCAACGAATGTCCGTGACTACGATCTTTACAGCGTTTAAAATTTTCATTCTCAACGTATGTAAGTATTATAGTGTTCTAGTTTTGAATTCTAATTCTAAGTCAACTGGACCGCGCATATACATTGACGGTAAATATAATGCTGCTCTAATTAGAAAAGGTGAACACGCGGTAAACGTATTAATTATAAGATAGTGAATTCTTTAAAGGTTATAGGCATGCACAATAATTGTATTTATTATACTGGATCTCGTTAATTATTATGTTTTTATTTTCTACTACAATTTATTTAGATAAGTTAAGCATAACATTAATATACCCATTATACATCTTTGTACGTGCTATACGTCAGCCTTAGCCAGGTTAGCCTAAATTTATGACGAGATTTCGTTCAAGTATTACTTCTTCAATTTTTGTTGAGGCCACACAGTTTTTTACGTCCTGTAGTTAATACTCAATACTACAGCGAGACGGTGTATGAGACGAAAACTTTCGGAAATATCGTTCGATTGTTATTGAAAGGTAAGTTTATAATTGTAGGTTATAATATTATATAGTTGTTTTTACGGCGAATAAGCGATTAGATCGTATTTGAAAATACAATTGTAAGTTTACTGAAAAAGTAAATGAAATTGAATACATTAATAACTAATGTGTTTTTACAATGACTATTCGTGAAATACAATAGGTACATAAAACGGTATGGAAAAAATAACATGATTTATACGACTTTCATAATGATTGTGCTTTTTTCGGTGACATTTAAAATGCTTTTAGTGGTTATCAAACGGTTTAAATTCATGATATTTTATAGCCTCGTGCAAGTTTGGTCGTATTATTGTTTTTTGTCATTTTGTTCCGCACCTACTTTTATTTACTCTTCGGTCAGTTCGCTAATATTATATACCCATGTCGGCTATCAAGTTACTCGTATCGATGCATGGCATGCCGTAAGCGAATTCCCGCTCGACCGAATTCGTAACAAGACGATGAGAGACGAGACGCCATAGTTTCCGGTCCCCTGGAGTGACATAAGATACCTGCAGTACAAAGCAGTAGTTCTACGGACGGGAAGCCAACCCGCGGTGGTTTTCAACCAAGTCGTTATCATCAGTGCATTCTTATTATTAGGTTAGACGCTGTCTTGGATATGAAAATAATTATTCAGTTTTGAAATGTTTGCAGTCGTCGGCCCGTGGGCACAAAGCTGAGTATACGTATAGTTAAAGCTCAAATAATGAACATAATAAAACAATACAGTTTAGCGGTATGCTCAAAAAGTACCACATCGTGTGTACATACACAAGATACGGATTTGGGTAGACGATGTATTTAATGCCCCTAAGCCCCAATCACAAAATGTCGGGAGTGCCTAGACACATCGTGCAGCCACCGTACGCACGAATGTGCCTAAAAACCCATCTGGCCGCATTTACCACTCTCCGAACATTAATTATATTTATGAAATGGTTAAATTGAGTTTAAACGAATAAAATGTTCCAATAATATCACGTTATCGTTTTTTTGCATCATATTGAAAATGATTTCATACCGTTTAATAATATTAATATTATTTTAATTAAATATTCAATTTTTTCTATTTACATTTAAACTCTATTATAGGTAGGTACGCAATGTTTTTGTTAAAAAATATATATATTTTTTTATATTATACATTCAACTCACGACGAAACAATAGCAATATAAGTTATAATTGTTATGGATTTGACACAATCGTTATAAAATAATTTTAATATTCACCTATAGATAATCCAAATATTATACAATACGAGTATGTCCGTGTATTATCAATTTAGTATTAAGTGCAGCATAGTAATTAACAATAAAAAATATACACGTTCCTATTTTGGCACGTATACTTATTTCGTATGTCTTTCATTATGTTATACTATTAGGTACCCATAGACTATCAAAATATATTTATTTTTTTATAAAAAATACTTTCAAGGTAAATAACCGTATATTATTCTTTATGTTTAACATTATATTTTTTTAGGTAGGTACACCGAAATATTCGACGTTCATTTTTCAATTAATCACTAGCTTGATGTACCTACGTATTAATTTTATTCATTATTAGCTGACGACCTCTCTGTTTTGTGTTCAATCGCAGGATGCGTCATTTTTACGTTATTATTATTTTTCTTCTATATCAAGATAAGTCTAAAAATGTGACGGTGGATTAAGGCCATCTTTTCCAAGACAATGGTAGTCGTAAAGCATCCGAACAGTGATCCTATATACTATAATATGTATACATAGCAACGGTCTGGATCATTATAAAATAGCTTTGAGTAACTAAACTGCGTTGGCCTCAATTTTCGTGGAATTACGAAAAGTAAAAAAAAAAAAAAATACAAAAATGATTAATATATATATAATATGAAGAAAACAAATAATATTATCAACAACGCGTCCGTGACGACGACTGTTCACTTTGGCTAGACTAGATTATTACATTAAAATTAATTCAACTGGACGACGTTTGGCTTCACCGCCGCAGAACGTACGAAACAATTCTAATTAAGGAATTTTACCAAATGGCGACAGCATAGATGACGGGCGCTTTGCCGAATATTATAATGTAATATCGTTATATTATTATATTATCCTCTTTCGGGCGTCGACGGACGGCTGTCCGTCCGTCCAACGGGCTACGTTACATTCCGTCGAAATATTTCCCATACGTCCGATTCGGGTTTCTAAACTCGTTTTCTCACGGGGTTTCGGTGGAGCGGGAGGATAGCGAGAGGAGTCGCGTCAAACGCATCTCGTAAATCACTCAACGGCTTAACGAAAAAAAGAAAGAAAAAACCGAACCAAACAAACGAAGAAATAAAAAAAATAATAATAATAAAAAAAAAGTCCACTCTATATAGGCGGAGGTTGACACAATGTGCACATAGCCGGGACCGTTGCCAAAACTACGACAATGGTGCCAAAGAAAATATAAAATTACTTCTAATTATTTTTAATATACTGGCCAATAAAAACGACGTCCACTGCGGTGACCACGAGGGGGTGTGTGTATAGTATGTGTACGGGATGTTGGCCAATTTGTTGTTCGGTCCGCAAAATGATTGATCGCTACCGCGTGCGCTCAGTTCCTCGCAGTATATGTGATATGGTCGCTTGTCATATTATATTATTATAATATTAGTATAAGTGACGTGCATTTGGTTCATATTATATTTACTATTATTTTGAGCACACGAGTTTGCAGTAGGCATGTTCCCGCGATGCCAGTGAATAGTAAATAACTAAATAACTGTTGTGTAAACGTGCCATGTGAGTGGGATGCAAGGGGATGTAAACCTCATGGAGTTAAAAAAAAAATCAAAAGAAAAAAAGGTGCTTACGAGTGGTGTGATCTAGCTAGAGGCTCAGATCGAGATTTTAAGGACTGGTGAGGTACCTACTAGCTAGTATGGTGAAGCTATAGTAGGTATAGGTTGTAAGCGATAAACTCACATAATCATGCATTGCGGTGAGACTAAAACTCATTACCGGGCTATGCGATGTACCTAAAATAATAATAATCATAATAATAAATAATTAGTGTAATATTATAATATTATCCCGATAAAATGTAATATAACATTATTATATGTTTTTCATACAGGCGATATTGTTCTACACGCCCAGATGGCTGTGGAAACACTGGGAAGGTGGCAAAATCCGGGCACTCATGATGGACCTGGACGTGGCCATTTGCACGGACGCCGAGAAGAAGCAGAAGAAAAAAATTCTGCTCGACTACTTGTGGGAGAACCTGCGGTACCACAACTGGTGGACCTACAGGTACTACTTGTGCGAAACGATGGCGCTCATGAACGTCGTTGGTAAGTCTCTTGTAGACATTATAGTATTAAAAGTACCTTTTTTATTATAAAATTTCTATACGTACACGACGGGTCGTAGAGTTTTCTCAAATTTCGGCTGATAACTTTTTTTTTGATCAACTAAATAATATTCAAATACAAAATATAACGTTTCATCATTATTGGGCACGTTTAAACCTACCTATTATATTTGTATGTGTCATGTGATATAATATAGGTATACATAAATGATTTAATTTTTAATTTTATCTAATATTAAACTTAAAGCCATCCCACATAGACTTATTTTATATATAATATATTATGGTCGTTCAACGATTGATACATTTTTATCAAAACATTTAACGGTACAATTCTCCTCAAAAATGGTTTTTCTTTGTTTTCAAAATCACAGACGTCGACTAAGCAAATTAGTGTAGTGGTTTATAAATGAATTACTGTATTTTTCTGTAATCTGTATAATAAACATTTATCTACCTACAATCCACTGCCCGATGTTATTATAATATCTGTTACTATCTACTGATGACGACTTAACTTGTTCAATCCGGGTGCGTGGGAAAACGTGATTTCGGCCCACCGTCACATCGTCCGGTGTCCGGGATGTGTCGGTCGCCAATCGAGTCGTATACATAACTCGCTATTTTTCAATTTTACTCGCTCTGAAATGGATGATATTTTATACTAAGGCTAACATTTTTTATAAGCGTTGTGCAAATTTCCCAAAAAATTATAAAAAATACCGAACGAATCGTTAAACTACATCGATAATTTTTAACAACATTATAGTTATTAGACGTTGCGTCATAATATACATATAAATATATATATATATATATATATATATATATGTTTGAGAAACAGTTTCTAAAAAAATTGCTACTTAGAAAATGGTTGTCGTGAAATAATAATATTGTAATACGTCTCAATATAATCACATAAAATTTCATATTTTCACTTTTTACACGATGACTGCGACCATGGTAAATATAATTCACTGGAAACCGACAGAATAAGCTTCAATAGTGTATGCAATTATTGAATAATTGCAATAATAAAATTGTCAAAAATATCCGTATCAAACTATTATTTTATAGGAACGTGAAATGCGGGTGGTGGGAGTTTACCAATTGTGCTAAAAGTATCTTTTCATATACCAAGTATTGCGTTCATTAATTTTCAAGATTTATAATATTATAATTGATATTAATGGTAAACTTTTACAACGACAATATCATTATTCATTATCGTTACATAAAAAAGTAACTATAGTACATCATTGTATTACTCCGTATATGTAGTATATCATATTATATAATTTATATATATATAGTGCGTGTAACGTACCAATTAAGTGGATGAATATGTAACGATCGTAATGATGATGAAAACATGTAATCGTCTATCATTCATATTCATATTTTATTTGTCGCGAATCAATAAAATTTTTTGTGTTTTTCACAAATATCGATATATTGACGGTAAATAAAAATAGTCGGTATGTTATAAGGAGATCAAAGTATAACCAGCGCAATTGGTTTACTTATCTGAAATTTAAACGAGAATATACGCGCGAAAAAATCTTAGTAAACGATGTACTGGCATTGTGTCATTGTATCATTGTGATGACAATAACAGTGTTATTGGTTTTTTTGAAAAATAAAAATCTGATGATAACTAATAATTATTACGATAACAATACTTATACAATATGTTTATATGATATCAGTGACAATATAATATCTTCAAATCGCATCCGAAATGCATCGTTTTCTTACAATGATAATCGTCTATATCAGCGGTATTTGGCTCTGCACGCCCGACGACCAATTGGGTCGCTACGACTTATACAATGCGTATAGGTATAATACATTTTTATAAAACACCAACGAATTACCGTATTTTATATTATCGTGCTATGGCAGGGTTCGGAACCGATTTTTGGGCTTATATTAACTGTTGTTGCGTAAAAACAGAACTAGCGGTCAATATTATAGTAATTGGGTATTTTTTTTTTTATTTCTAGTTTTGTTTTAGATTTGTGTCGTAATCACGCACAATTGACGGTTACTGCGCAGTTCTAGTCAGACTAATCTCTTCCGAAATTGGTGCGGCACCAATGGTGCCCGTTGCAATCCTTACCTATTGTACATACATTATATATTCTATTATACAGAGTGATTCATTTAAGTGGGCACACTAATTATATCGAAAAGTATTAACTTTTTTTAATTTTTTTTTTTTACTTTAAGGTTTATGTTTTTTTTTTATTAAACCGTGTAATATTTTAATTTTTTTTCACCTTTATATTTATTAGTGGAACCACCCTCAACTTTTGATTTTCAAATGGTAACAAATAATAAAATTATTATGAATTAATAAAACCATTTTTTTCATTAATTTACATGTCAACATTTTTATTTTTCATTGATTGGTTTGCGAGATACAGCTCCTCAAAGTATTAGTGATGGTTTTCACTATTTTTATAATAGTTGTAAAGACCAGGAGCTAGTGATAAATTCGATATCGTTGAATCCAAGATAACAAAATAATTGACGATTAATTAAAAGATTACTATTAATTGTACTTTAAACGTTAATCATTTTTTACTTATCGGCTAGAAAAGTTATTTTTTCCTAGTAATTGTTACCTATAAAGTCGAACAGTATCGAATTTATCAGTTATAGCCTCTAATTTTTACAAATGAAGAAAAAGTTTAAACAATGCCTCATTTACCGATTAGAACATATGTCTTTCAATCTCTAATAACTTGAGGAACTGTATCTCGCCAACCTGCAATTAACGAAACATAAAAATGTTAACGTGTAAATTCATAGAAAAAAAAACGATTTATATAAGTTTATAATATTTTAATTGACGTATGTTAGATACCATTTGAAAAAAAATTGATTTTGGTTTCACCAATAAATAAGGGTGAAAAAAAATTAAAATATTATACGGTTTTAGAAAAACATAAGCCTAGAAGTTAAAAAAAAAAAAAACGAAGTAAATAATTAGTGTACCCACTTAAATGGATCATTCTGTATATTATTCATATACAGATGACTGTTATTATATATACGTATCTGCACACTGATGGATTCATGGATGGACATTTAGTGGTTGTTTTGCTGTCTTGTTACCATTGTTATACAATAACACAATACACAATAATATTATAACTGCGTGATGATAATGAGCAGCAGGGTTCTTCACAGCATATTTTATACACGATTTTGTGCTCTTCTGATTGCATATACTAAAAAAACCAAAATACGGTTTCACCTAGCTGTATATAATATATATACAATTATACATGTGAATATATTACAATATTATCATTGATGATGATTATGTAATAGAACTTACTGTATTTCTTGAGGTGGGGGAACGAGGTACTCAACAATGTTCGTCCTAAGTTTAATATTTAGGCATTTTTGCTGTCCATTATTTTATTTTATGTCGTAAATTCTAAAGGTTCTAGATCACTGTTTTTTAACTGACGTTAATGACAAGCATCACATAATCACATATGGGCTCAGATTATATCGCGTATAATATTAATTTATTTTGTTTTCAAACACGATCAATTTAAAGCGTTATTAGCATTATTTTCAAGATAGATAATATTTATCTATCACATTTAAATCAGTAATTAATTAATATTCATTAGAAATTTGGCTCGTTAGTATTATAGCTCAGAGCTCTATATAATAACATTTGTTTCAAAACTAAATAAATATTATCGATTCAGAAAAAGTGATTAGATTGTTTCTCAAATTATAAACTATATGAATATATGATACAATTGTTGTACCCAAAACTTCGGCTTTTATATAGTTATTGAAATATTTAGTCATTGGAATTTGGGATTGTTGAAATTTTTTGAGAGATTTTTCGTAATTCAATAATGTTTAGATAGAAATACTCGTATATATTTATGCTTTGTCCAGTCGGTGACACTTACAGCGAATAATAATGTATCGCGATATTTATTTAAGAAAATTCAAAGAATTTTGATTATATCGGTATAATATGCTGTATATATTATAAAATATGTTTTCTATTAAAAGAATATTTGATTTATTCAAATTACCGAAATTATTTTAGATTATTATTATTATAGTTTACGGTCGTGAGCACGTAGTCCTGAAACCAAGTGCTAAAATTATTTTTGTAAACGTCAACGTTTCATAAAAAATATTAGTTTATATTCATATTATGAAATAAGAATGATTGCATTTAAAATGTCATAAACATAACATAATATGCTCTTTATTTCTCTTGTTTAGTTAATTATTTCAAACTCATCTAAATTGCGAAACGTACCTACTCTATATTTTATGACATTTATTTACTGTGTAAATTATCCACTTTGAGATTTAAATAGTGTTTTTGTTTTTAGAAATTATGAATTTGTGCCAAATATAATATAGTTTTATTTGTCACCTCGTCGTTGTAATGTAACATAATAATATTATAATATACAATTTATAATACTGTGATGATAATATTATACTATGCCATGAATGATAAATTAATTACTGAACAATTAAACACATTAAACTAAATTATTGTTTCATTACATGATGATAACTTTAAAAAAAAATGTTAAATTTTTAAGTTTTTTTTTCTGACGACGACAGGTCAAATGTTCATGATGAATCGCTTTTTCGACGGCGCGTTTCTGACGTTTGGTATCGATGTAATCCGATTTCTGGAGAGCGACCAAGAGGACCGAGTGGACCCGATGATATTTATATTTCCCAGGATGACAAAATGCATTTTCCACAAATTCGGAGTGTCCGGCGAGGTGGAGACGCACGACTCCATATGCATATTGCCGCTGAATGCCGTCAACGAAAAGATCTACGTCTTCCTGTGGTTTTGGTTCATGATCCTCGGCGTCTTGTCGGCGGCTGTGATCGTTTACAGGTATTGATATATGTTCTCGCCGGTGTCCTAACTGGAATAATTATTTTTATGTTACCTATTTGACTACCTATATATTAAATGTAAAAAATATTTATTGACCCCTTCATCCTCTTCCTCACACATTATAGAAATAACTATAATGTTATGGTTTAGGATTGAATAATGGCGGGGGGGGATATGTTAGCAGATAAGCTTTTAGGTCTGAACGTTATAAAGGAAATGAACAAAATATAAAATTACTATTGAATCTCGATAACTCAAATTGTTTTCTGGCATCTTTGTATTCTACGTTTAAAATTCGAAAAAACTTAAAGATGAATTTATTTTATTCCCTTTGAGATTCGAGTTATCGAGGCTCGACGTATATAACGTACGACAACAATATTACATAGCGACCGACGCTACTGTTACAGGACTCGTGTAGTCATAGGTGTGCATAAAGGTTACATAATATATTAATATAATATAATATGTTATGTAATAATCAATATTTTTCTAGCGAAATTGAAAATTGTTCCATCTCATGTTTGATTTTTTAAAATTATTATAACATATTGTTACATCATACCAACGAGAATAGACATTTTTTTTTAGAAAATAAGATGAAAAAAAATCGTTAGAAGGTGAAATGATTTGAAAATTTTCAAAAAATAAATTGTTTTCCTTTAAATTCGTAAATCGGACAACATAATAATATACGGTCCAAATAACTTTTAGTTTTACACAATATATACAATATATTATACAGTCACTATATAATAGATATAAGATTTCATTGAATCGGATGTTAGACGATCTGCAGGGTTCATAAGTATTCGTATAAAATGTTTTCTACTTTCTGCAGGTTTACATTTCACATAGAATTTTATAGACCATTGTAATTTATTTATTACGATTAAAGATTTAATAGTAAAATATAAAATGCTGCCCTATAAAAGACATAGGTATATCGTATATAAGTATACAATAACAGGTTTAACTACAAGCGGAAAATAAAACAAAATACACAATGCGTCGCACAAAAGTTAATCAAAACAATAAGCCAATAAAAAAAATGTCAACTTTATGCACAAGGTCGTTTCTATTATGCAATAGCATCAATTTAAAATTGTTGATTTAAGTTTTACATAATTCATACGATATAGTGGCACTACATATGGATCTCGATGATGATTTGATGCGAATACTTCCTATTATTGGTTCAATTTTGTTATGTTTAAATCGTATTTAACATATTATATTATTTAGGCTTGATAACAGATGGTATATAGGTACGTTAGTTTGGTTTTAGTTAATATAATATATATTTTCAGCTTATATATTCTTATCAGTTACCGGATAGCCAAAAATAAATAACTGTTATAGATTTGTTTATGTGTTTACAACTGAAAAGATAAATCTTCAAGAAAATAATATATTGTACGAAACTCTTCGGAGCGTATCCATTCGAAAGCTGTGATAATTAGATTAGCATTAATTTTCTTTTACTTCGTTAACGAAGCTGCACGCTAGGAAATGTGTTACTATAGTATATATACATAGTATTAATTGTTGGTCTATAGAAGGTAATGATTAATACAGCAGATGTTGTTTTCTCCAGTTTTAAGAAAAACATTTCAACCGATGACTTATTGTTTTTACATGGACTGCAATGCGAAAAAAACTGCCAACGTGAAAACGAAAATAATAATATTATTATTATTAAGCACGATTCTCGAATGTTAAATAAAACAAATATCGAGCACGTCGTCGTAATAATAACAAAAATAATATTGTATATTTTAGAGATTAATAATATATAACGTTATATATAGAAAGTTCCGTTTTGACGAATCTCAATAAGCGTGTCATTAATTATTATACGTTTTTAATAGCAGCGGGACGATATAATATTAATATCATACGCTATTGCAACAGTATATAGTATAATATTATAATACATCATACCTGTTGAACTGTGGTTAACTATACCACTTCAGCAGTGCCTATACTGCGGTAAACTGTGCTTTGATCTCGTAGATGTCAGACGTAAGAGCATATAATTTAATTTTTATGAAGTATACATTATATATATTATATAGCTATTATTACTGAAGACAACACATTTTATCGGAATAGAAAAAAATCTAAAAAATATTTAAACTTTTTTGGTTTGTTTAAGTATTGACTTTTCCATTCTAACTCTTCAATGTTAATAACAATAACGTAGTAAATACATAATAAATGGGCTTTGAACAATTTGATTTTAGTCAGAAATCTACATCTGTGGTGGATATGAAATTTGACATTACATTACTAGATACTGCAGGTCACTAATATAGGAAATTTATAGTCGTAGAATAGATATAAAAATGCTCTGACAATTTTTTTCAACTAAATATAAAAAACATATTTTTATTTTATTTAAGGTTCATCATAATAGTGTCGCCGCGAATGCGCGTGTACCTATTCTGCATACGATTCCGGTTGATCAAACGGCAGGCCATCGGAAACATCGTGCGCCGGTCGAAGCTGGGCGATTGGATGCTGCTGTACGTGCTCGGCGACAACATCGACTCGGTCGTGTTCAGAGACATCGTGCACGATTTGTCGCACCGGCTGGAAGCGTATCACAACAAAAACTCGACGGTCAGGACGGTGGACGCGTGACGGCAGCGGTGGTGGCTTGCTGTCGGCAGTATAATATTATTGTGCTCAAATCGATAATAATATTTGGTCAGTATATAACGCAATTTAATTATGACCCTCTATTATATTAATATGTGTGAGGAGGAAGCGGTATTTTGGGCGTGAGAGTTTTGACATTAAAATAATAAATGCTCGTTTTCGGAGATATATTTTTTAAGTCTACAATAAAATTGTTTCTGTCTTTACTATTGTTTGATCCAGGTGGTTGTCTCCTATAATTATCACGGTTGGTTTTTAGACTTAATAACGAATATATTCTAATTTCTAATTGTGTTCTGTTTCGAGGGAGTATCATACCAGCTATATATATTATATTTGCTATTTTGGTCTTTATTATTTTGAATGTCTTCATATACTGAAACTGCAATACATGATGCCGCGATGGAAACCACAAACGCACATGATTCGCAGGTCTACGAAGTATTATTAGCGTGGCGCTCATCACTCTAACAGGCCCACTTTATTATATTAAACCGATGATTTTGTTGGCCTGTTCAACTATATCAAACAATCAAATGCGTGTGCATTCGCATATATTCATAAATATGCGTAATTTTCGGCACCTTCGAGGCTTTGACAAAAACAATCCTTTTTGGTGTATAAAATCGACTATGATTCATAAAACATGTTGGATAGCGCTATTTGAAGTAGCTACTTATTAGTTATTACTATTATATATATATTTAAACAATATTTAGTTTAAACCTGTTGACGGGTATAATCAACTAAATTGATAATAATAAAAATAAAATCCTGACTATAAAATCTTGATTTTTCACGACGATTCGGCCGGATTTATTATTTATCGCATGTACATAATATGTACCTACTTAAATCTATGTTCGTATACACGTAATACTTGGCAGAGAATGACGGGTGTTAATTTTTCGTTTGTCTCGAGTTCATTGTGTTCTGTCTGCCGATAGTGTTTATTCAAGCCCGAGCTGAATAAGGGTTTATTAATAGATATAATAATAATAATAATAATAGTATAAAAAAGAGCTTGACCGAAATTTCACGTTTTATTTTTGCTTCAGTCTAAATTTGATGTCTCCTGGATTATCTTTTGTATTCTACAGGGATATAATGTATATAATAATAATATGTATAGTTACCTACATTCCTTTTTTATCCACTGTTCATTATTTTTATGCACACACGTTGACTTAAAATTAAATTGTTCGTTCTTTTATCACGTAAAATAATACATTTATGTCTCTCATTTGTTTTGTTTAATCATGTAAATAGTTAGTTAATAGTAAATAGTTTTTTCCTCGGCATCGACAGCCAATAAATTAATAGCTTTACGATTATATCCTTTTATGATATTCTAACGTTACGAACATTCCTATAGCTAAACCTATAAATTATGATATAATATTTATATAGATTCATGTACTATAATAGTCTATATAACGCACTTGGAGATTTCAAAATGTGCTTACATTTATGCATTTAAAATCACTTCTTTACACAATCGTCAATCTCACTAACAGATGTTATTTTGCTGTCATCAAACAATCATATTTTTCACCGAACGTTTTGTTATTTATTTTTCTACGGTATTAAATTATATGGAAAAAAAAATATAACCATCTCCAAGCTCGTATACCAAGCTTTTCAGTACATGCTTATGCTTATACCAGTATTCCTAAAATTTTGAGAGCGACATCGACACCTCTGTATTATTTTTCACCATTCCTATATATTATATTATGATACCTATGTTAGTATAAGCCACAAATCCCAGGGGTTTAATATTGGCAATTACAGTGAAAATTTTGGTAATCAAAGGTGACTCGAAGGTCATAGGCAAATTCAATATCAGCCTTGTGGAGTAAGAAGACTTATGGGCATTCAATGAATGTACAAAATATGATGCCAGCCCATGGGCTCAGATAGCGTATAATATTATTGTGTTCACGGTTTATAAGTATAATAAAATGTCACTTTCATTGTTTCAAAATATTTTTGTCTCGTGATTTCGCCTCGAACTTTACTATACCTCGCGGTTATCTAACCATAAGGTTTTCAAGGGTTCAAACACCAAACTGGTTTGACAATTGTCGGTATAGGAGGTATCAATATTTCGCTTAAATGCCGCTAGTGTCCACAGACGCTTGTTTATTTGTATTGGTATAACAATAGTCCAAGGACCGATCCGCCGCCGCATTCCTCAATAATTATTTATTATTATCGAGCCGGCGTGAATAAATATGTATATCCGTGAACATAGAAATTTTTACAGTAGACTGATATTAACAGACGCACCTAACATTTGGTTGAGCAATATATATTATTGTTAAGCATCAATTGATATTTTTTGAAATACAAACGTTTATTTTATCTCTCTCCGTGTGCATATGTGTGGATAATAGTTATGGTGATAAAAAAATGAATAAGATTATATGTGTAACAGTGTAACATAATCATAATATTCATACCGACGATAAAATGTAGGTGTCGCGATGATTTTGTTTTTACAGTCGGTCTCTAACTAAAATCCATATTGCAGACAACAACATTTTATAATATTTTGGTAATAAACCGTCGTAAAAAAATATTTTATTCTATTTGATTAAGAATACCATTTACCAAAATTTTTTTTACCATCTTGTTAAAGCACCATATTTAAAATTTTTATGTCCAGAACACAAACATAATATTTTAACAAACCATTTGGCGGTCCATCCGAGTATTCGACTGTTTAACGCTGTTATCCTATTGCAGGATTTTTTGGAAATTTGTTGACACATCTCATGTCAATAATTGCCTCAATAAAAAATATAGCATGTATTTTACTTGGTAGTTTTCTGTTGGTTAAACCTTTAAATATGCTCTGTGCGTTTTTATTTTCACTGTGGCATCGTCTACTCTAAAGCATAATGTATACAGTAAACGTATATAGAAAGCTATAACAATCTGACCGAATGACCGTGATCGACGGAATAAGAGTGTGCTGGACTGAACGTCTGTACATCGTATAAGTACCCAATGTTGTTATTATACTTGGTTAAATGAGTAATTTTAGGGTTATTCTTATTTCATCAAGGTCTGATAATCAAAATCGACTCGTGTAGATGTGTAAGCGATTAATAGCGCGTTGCATTCGAACGAATAACTTAACCGCGCCGACGCAGCCGGTGGTTTTTCGTCTTCTTATTATACATTCTTGTGCACATAAGTGCGAAAAAAAATGGACCGTTACGAGCGGTTATTACAACAGTGTAATACAAAAATTCGTATCTTGATAACCACTAAATATTCGTAGAAAACTAAATATTTTGACACGAATAATATTTCTTTTGGCTTGAGTTGGGGGTCCATTTGAAATTTTTAAGACAACATGCTGGCTGTTGCAACAGAGTAGGTATACCTATGCGTATAGCACTTAAATTATATATTATAATTACACAAAATTATTATTTTAAGTGCAGTGAATATAATAGGATACTCATTATTCCGAAAAGTATTAAGTTGTACCGAACTCACATATTTTTTAAATTCCCGAGACAGAATGTCTAACTGTTTATAACTTATATAAGCGTGTTAATAGCTTAACGTAGGTTGCATTACTTTAATCTATAAACAAGAGTAGATAAATATAACATTTGTATTAACTGCAGGCTTTAAAATGATAAATTTATTAGTAGACAATTTATTTTCTTCTATGTTATTAATATTCGTAACTTATTGTAACCGCGTCAAGATTTTAGGTACCATATATGAAAACATAAATGAGGCCCACCGTTAGAAAAACATAAAAATAAAATCATCATCGAGATAGCAAAAAAATAGTGAAAACACATAATCGATCTAGTACGAAAAGAACTGATGAAAAAAATGCTTACTTCGTGAAACAAAAAAAATATTATAAATCGTGAATACATTTAAATTTATGTATCCCGACCAAAAGCCGTTCCGGGATGGAAAAACTGGAAGTCGTCCAACCGCAGCTGCATCTAACTATGGTATAGATATATTATAATGCGTCTCGTCAAACAGTGATTTTTTACCCGACGACGATACATTATTATTTTGTCAGTTTTCTAAACAGTTTGTACAACTTTACTGTTACGTCGTTATACACGCGATTCTATAATAATAATAATTATTATTATTACAATAAAATATACGACGTCCATCGTTGTGGAAACGATCTAGTATTTTAGCGATTTGCAGCACGATCACCGGAACTGGCACCGGTTTCGTTTAGCGCGAAAAAGTTATTTTTGAGTGAATATCGCGATTAGCAAGTCGATTTCAACGTTTACGATCGTGCCATTAATGAACGTTTTTTATTGTCATAATGTATACAGTTATTCACGATATGCCGAGCTTTTGATGTTTGGGCGTTTAAAAAATAATAAAACGATTTTTTCACTTGGAACGCCATCAATGACACACACACACACGTACACACGATATATATAATATATTATACATCAGGCGGCAGGTCTTATAAACACGTTTCTGGAACAACGCACGGCTCCGCGCAAACGGAAACGATTATTCGAATTTGTTTAACGTTTTCCCGGAATAACGCTTTAGGCACAGTGTCCATTAGCAATTTTCTCACAGAGACCCTTTTTTTAATATAGAATATCCTTGGACGGACGGCAATGTATATAATGTATAAATATGGGTATTATAAATATAATAATGTGTGAGGTTTGTACCACACCATATGTGGTTAGATTTTTCTCTCGTCCGCTGGCGCGATCAAGCGTGCAACGATAATAATATAACACGCGTGCATAATGTACATAATAATAATAATATAGATTTGCGTCGATTTTTATGACAACTGTTTGCGATTTTTTTCCTCGCGTCCGCAGAACTGAAATACAAAACCACGAATCGTTGAATTTTTTTTCAATCGAATAACATGGTTCTTAGGGTTTTATAATCCATAATATTATTAGATTTTCCGATTGCTTATCATCACTTGTATACTCAATGACCGATATCGTTGAAAATCGTTTCTATTTTCACTTGTGCAAGCTGCACCTTACTGGCTAATGCTACTGTATAGGTAAACTTCCTCATGTATACGTATTTCTATATGAACTAAATTGAAAATGATTTAAAATTTTAGACTTCATAATATTTAAAGGTAGGTTATACGTTTATTCTGTTTATCTTCGGATCTTGTCGGTTGGCTTATTATAAATGACTTGGGCTCGGAAGTTGTAGGAGCTAAAAAAGGTGAAATATACACGAAAAAATTGCAAAATATGCATTAAAAATGTTAAATATGCAAAAATATTATTCTGAATTCCAAAAATATACGCACTTCACCTACTAACAATACGACGTCTAAAACGAAACTGTCATTGTCAAACATCAATCGTGTACAATCAACAGTAACGATAAACGAAGAAACCATCATTATATTTACGAAAACTTATCGACGATAAGATAGTACTACAAATAAGTATTTTGGCAAACTAGCGTGATAGACTAAATGCGTATCACATCAGTACATCACTGTTATTAACTCCGTAATTGACTATGGCGATGACAATAAATACCTTCGTTGGTCATTTTGAGCTTTATATTCAATATTAGTTGAAATAAACAGGTTAAGAAAGAAAAAAATCAATTATTTTTAGAAAAATATGAAATATGCATAATATGTGTATAAAATTAATGAAATATGCACTTTTTAGCTAAAATTGGCAAAATATGCATTTTAAATTTTCAATTTTTTAACTCGCAATTGTTTATTTCAAATTTCTAGCTAGGTATCCTATAAATTGAGATCATACAGAACAATATGCAATTCCTACTTCCGAGCCCTATAAATGACAATTTATATAATATTGTCCTGCAAGTGATCAGGATTATAGATTTTTGTTATAATAAAGTGAAATTTTAGGTTTATAAATATATGAAATGTAATATTTGATCATCGTCCAAAATTTGATCGCCAATTTATTACAGTTTTCTCGGAAGCTACAGGGGGAACAAGAACGAATAAGGCGATCTTCTAGAACAAATTTCGCCCGGATGACGTCGTCCGTCATGTGGCTGTTTCACCATTACCAGACCACATTTTTTTTTTTAACGATTTGCATTTATGTCCTTTCAACCGTTGCCGGTCCGGTGTACATAATAATATAATATTATGTCTTGGCTGATGGTTTCAGTTTTTATTTTAACATGTTTGATGAGTACCCTCCCGGATGTTTTAACCATGTATATTAATAAATTATGACATAAATACCCTATAGTATTGGAGGTACTCTGAAGGTCTGTCTTGAATGTTAATAGAATTTATAAACCTATACTTATCAGCGGTTTGGCTATTGTTAATTTTGCCACCCTGCAATTTTAATACCCTGGACCCGCTGGCTAAGTTTTTTAAATTATTATTTTCGGCACCAACTGCCGTCATCAGAGTACTCTTGTTGGATATAAATATTATAATACCTGCAGAAATCCGTTTTTGGAATATTGTTATAAAATATTACTATACCATCGTATAATTTTTAGTATTATTATTATTTATTATGTTTATAATACATATTGTCGACGGATTTTTTTTTCAAAACAAATTTGCCGTGGTTAAATTAACTTCCTAGTCTGAACTTCATTATTTTTTTAAAACATTATTATATTGTTGTTGTTACTGAATATAAAATTCAATGCGTATAGGAATGTGATAAACGTGTAGATATTCTATGATATTACAATGGATCCATCACAGGAGATTGTTTCTATAGCTCAACGTTCGTCAATTCCGTTTTTTTGGGAAATATTTAATATTATAATAATAAAATAAAACGAACGACCGAATGAACATAACGCGAATAAACGTAACGCCATGTGTATGAAAATAAAAAACCAACTTCCCTTAGGTATATACAAAGAGGACACTACATCCAAATTAACTGTCTTACAAATGTAAAACATAAAAAAAACTGTTTTGCGCAAGAAAGAACCGAGCAAGCTTCATAAATAACTTAGAACCAAAATTTTCACCACATATGAAGGAGAATTTTTCTGTGAAACATCGTTTTTATTTAGTCGATACCGGAAATAAAATTAAAGTTATTCAAGTTTGAAAAATAATGGATTTTGAAACAATAACAGTCAATAAGAACTTTTTTCGCGTAAGTGATATCAAAAAAATACAAAGATATCTCACAGATAAATTTCTCAACCATATTCAATATTGTATATCTATTTGGAATCTTATCTATTACTGTTCACCACAGCTTGAGTGGTTCTATACCGTCCAAAACAGTTTTTGCTATGTACAACATAGCAAAATTAGATTATTACATTTGTATGACGGAGAAATCGCATGTGGGTCCTCTCAATTAGCTATCGTATTATCATCGTAGTATACATTTTGGAGTTTGCTTTCGAGGTCCGTGGAAACCATACATGCACGTGGAGAGTCTGATGAAGTATGATACTAAATTTAAAATCTATGGAATATTTTCAATCATACCACGTTTGCACATAAATATAAAATAGGTAGTTAAGAACGATTAATATATATTTTGTTCATCGATCGTAGTCAGAGGCTAAGAATTATGTATAATATATATATATATATATAAAATTTAATTACAAAAATATCATCGCTTTTTAATTTAATTCGTTTTGTTGCTGCAGCTTCTTGTAGGGATCAGCGCTTATTTATTTATGATTATTATATTTACTACATAATTTCACGCCGTGCTCGCGCGTTATTATCATTCCTTAAAACTTATCGTCCCCCGCACAAATGATTATAACGATATATATGTAACTAGACAATATTTGAAACAATCGCATATAGTTGACGAGGAGCGAATATCGTAATAATATATATAATAATTATAACATAAAATATCAAAATTCCGTGCACTACGAATTTATTCTGTCGTCCGCCCGCGACGCGGCGCGGTGCCTAGGAATTCTTTTGCGTTCCCCGCGTGCACGCGTCTATATTTAATCTGATGACACTATATAGGAACGTGTTTAATGGTCCACTATAATATTATGGTGCAGCATGTTTATTGTTTGGTTTTTATAGTCGTCTAATAACGGCCACATGGCTCTATGCATTGCGTCACAAATCGTGTGTATCAATTAAGGTAATCAAACGCCGAATCGACCGTGTCTGGACTTTAGTACGAGTATAATAATAATAATCATATTGTGCTCTAGCAACAGTTTCGACTCAGCCCAGCCACTGCACCGGTGTCTCGTCAGAATGCTGAAAATAATATATTATACTCTTTACTCGCGTATTAATGTTGTGTTTACTGCACTGTACAGTGTTATGAGCATATAATATTATAATACATTTGTCAAAGTCAAATGTTGTTAGCTATAGACTATAGGTTCGGGTATACACCTAAAGTTAAGACAGCGTAAATTATAATTTCGTGTACATAAATAGATGCAGGGGACGTCTAAAATCGTGTCCTAAGAGCGAGAAAATAAAATCTTGACGATGAGTCGAAGTCGTATGTATACATATATTATATACAGTATAGTTAATTTTTGTTTATTTTACAACTCTCTGGGGAAAGAAACCGCACGTTTTATTATAATACATTACAACATTATCGTATATTATTAATACGATGTAATACTAAACTAACCGTAGGGGGTCGGGGAACGACTATTACGGATAGATGATATGTACGAGTATATAGATATATGTACGTATAGTAACCTTCGACCTTCGAAAAAAGTAAAAGCGGACGTTGCTCAACCGAGATGTATAATATTATATACCTACTACCACAGGTATAGTAAGGGGGTATTCGGTTTATTATAATATATTATTGTACTATTATAAAACTATGTAGATCGGCCGCCGCCCGTGAAGCCTTCGCATGTTTCGTCGGATCGAGTGTGACGGTTTACGACGACATAAAAAAAAGAAAAACCCGAAAAGATGTGGATTACGCAATGTGTGTTTGAAAACTAAGGAAAGACGATTTTTAAAATTTGTTTTTATTGCGTTACGCGGTATAAAAATCCGATTATAATGCGTATAAACGCACATCGTACGAGCATATTATGTATAGGTTTATGACGTACCTACAATGTACAGGGTTATATTATAATTATATTATATTGTACACACAGACAACCCGAGGGGTGATAATAAAATATAGAGAAGATAATATTATAATAAATCAGACGATTCACAAATCACGAAAAAAAAATAGTAATAATACTGTAGCTTGTAATCTTTGGATTTGTCGGATGTCTTTGAAAACAATATATCATATACTTATAAAACTATATATTGTAAACGTTTTGTTGTTGTTATTATTATTTTTATTACTATTATTATTATTATTATTATATTCTATAGTTACAGGGTAAACTACGACCGACCTGCAAGCGACTGCATTATAATATATTATTATACAACGACTGTAAACGGATTTCGTCTGCAACGGTTGCGCGCGGAGGAGAAGACTATTATTATAATAATAATATATATAGGACGGGGCAGCTCTCATATTATAAGTTGTCTCGGAAAACTAAGGTCGTCAGACATTGGAATTGACGAACGCGTGCACTTACAAATTCGTGAATTGTCGCCTAAACGAATTGTTAAAAAAATATATTTATTTGTAATTTTTTGGTTTTAGAGTTTTTGCTGTCGAAAAAAAAATATGAAAACTGTTATGTTTTAACAAAAAGACATTTTGTATTATTTTTTTTTTTTTATAAATCTCCCAAAATGACTCTTATAGCTTATAATATTATTATGTAATTGTAATGTAATTATTAATATAAAGCCGATATGGTTATTAAACACATATCACCAAGTATGAGTCAAATATGTTGTATCTATTCAGGTTTGATTATATTATGATAAAACAGAAATACTATTCTAAGAGAAGATAATAGTCAATATTCATTTAAAATATGTAAAAATGTAAAATGTATTATACTCAAGTACCTAGTCAAGTATGCTGATGTTCATTTTGGTTGTGTTTAAAAACATTTTTTTTAATTCTTAAAAATATACTATATTTTGTGATTAAACCTACACAATATGTAGATTTTCAAAATTAGAAATTGGGGTTTCAGTTATTCCTGGTATTTCCAACTTGAATTTTTTAAGAATTAAAAAATACTTTCTGTTTGTAAAATTTAAATACTTAAATATACATATATTATGTGCCAGGCTGAAATAAAAATGTAATTTATTTATTATTTATTTTGGTCATAAAAGTAATATATAATATATATGTATATTTATGTCTGTATCTGTTTGTATTTTAATATAAGTTATTTAAATTCAGATTGTCATTGATTTCAATAATTATCATTTTAAATGTAGAATATTTTTCTCCTTGCAGCTCCAAAAAACCTATAAAACCCAGAAAGTATCTAGGTACTAAAAACATAGTTTCTCAGTTATTAAAAAAAGAGTGTTCCAGTTTCATAATTTTCATAATACCTTGTTTATACCAGATGATAGTATTTTGGCTTAGTTATTGAAAATATTTGAAAATTATATGGAACGAAAAATATTCCATACATAATATTTTTTGATAATTCAACCATATATCTGAAGTTCAGATTCTGAACTAATCTTTAAGATGGATTTTCAGGTTGAGACCAAGTTTTTTTCTGTTTTAATTATTTATAATCATAAAAAATCACTTAATTTCACTTATAGCTATAAAATTTAATAACGATAAATATATTATTATAGTATTATCATTTATCAGGACTATCAGGTGCAAAGTTAAAATGTTTATAATATAATACATTGTATTATCATATTGCATAATTTTACTTAGTGACCAAAATAAATATGTAAATTATGTTTAGATTTTAGACAATGACGTAATATTGTAATATTATGTATAGTTAAATTGTACGTGTATTATTTTTCTGTAATTCTTAAAAAAGTAATTTTGGTAATACCATATCATGATTAACCATTATAAAATACCGATGATTGATGAACCAAAGCTCGAGTTTAGTATTTTTTAAAACAGATACTTACAGTAGGTAGGCACGAAGTCAGAGGTTCCCAACTAGAGTGCCATGAACTATATTTTGGGTTACGTGAAATTATTTGAGATAATGATTGAAAATAAAAATATATAGTTAATGTTTAATGTAATAATTTGTTTTATATAGGTTATATAATAATATGTAGGTGTATAATATATGTACTATAATATGTCTACGTTTTACTATTTTTGTTTATACTTATGGCACTTATGCACTGCTAAAAATAAAACCAAAGTAGCAGGCTATAGGGTGGCTCTGAATTTCGAAAAACAACTAAGGGTGCTGTGAGTCGAAAAAGTTTGGGAACCTCTGCACTAGGTACTTAACCTCAATTCGTTATCTCGACAAACTAAAAACACGGGTTTAAAAAATCGTGAAAATTCCAGCTGTCCCTGCAGCGTCTCTCAGATACGTACGTGGTACATGTAACTATAGATTTTATAATATTGTAAATGTAACATTGACTACTACATATTGTAGATGTGTGTGTGTGTTTATGTGTTTACATATGCAAATACGGTACCTATTTAACGACGATAATAATAATTACAGGTGGCGACCGTTGCAGTCCATAATATTATAATATGTGTAACACGGGTTGTAAATAATATAATAGGATGCGGATAATAAATCGTGACAACATCTCGTCGAGTTTCGCTTGCGTACAATAAATCATGATCTTTAATAACCGTAATATTATTATTATTGTTTATTTGTCGTCGCGTGCATATTATTATAATAGCATTGATAATTATATAGGCACATGCAGTTATTAAACGGTGTTGCGGTCGCCGAAGATGACGCAAATGCGTTTTGCAACGATTGCAATATTATAAAATAGTAAAGTATAATATTATTATCTATCTATAAACATTATCATAAATATATGTTTGAACTTCGCATACTACGGGACTAGAGGTTGTCACTTGTCTTGACTCTTTATTGACTGTGGTAGTGTGTTTGCGCCGATAATTTTTTCCTTATTATTTGAGAATTATGATTTTGTTTTTGTTTTTTTCTAAATCATTGAGTTATATGAAGTTGAGGCATGAAAATTATTTAAGTTTTAACATTTTGAACAATATTTACTCAACTTACAGCACGGCGATTAACGGAGCACACATTCGTGGTCTGCAACTCGTTGAGAACGGTCGCTGGACGAATGGTCACGAACTCACGACTAAATTATAATTGTATCATAAATGCTGAATAATATACACTTATAAGTTAAAACGAATTAATTTTTATTACCTCTCCTTCCTCATCGTATATGTTTAATAAAACGTATTTTGTCACAGGGAAATTTGAATTTTTGTGAAAAACTCGTACCCATTTGTTACTAACAAATGGGTACTAATTTATTGAGTTATTGAACCTCAATTATTAAAAATAAATGTTTTTATATTTATTTAAAATTTAAAATTATTAGTGTTAATGTTACAAATAAGAAAAATATGTTTTAATGGTAGATACCCTACTTAATATTAGGTATTGTAGTGGACCGCAGATTGAACTTTGAAATCAAACTAGGTACTAATACATAAGACGCTTCTAAAGCTTAAATATGGACGTATGGGGTATTGGGATTCATTTTTGAAATGTAGAAAATTCAAGTATTCAAAAATATCGCACTTCGCAACCGGGCCATAGTTAAGAATTTTCTATGGGGAGGGTCCATGCCTCTTTTATACTGCCTCTTAAAAAAATTTCCTGGTAACCATATAGTAAAATGCATTCAATGATTGGAATTAATTTATCTCTGTTTTGTTTTATTATTTAAACTTTTATCAATTATTACAATGCACTATACAGGCACTATCAATACACCTTGGGCACTATATTATAAATTTACAATGATATTATATTAAGCATTTATTCAGTAAAAAAAAAAAGGATTTAAAAAATAAACATTTAAAATCTTAGAATATTCTAGACATTTTTAAATTTTCTACTTTGTTAAGGGGGTGAGTTGAAGCCCCTAAACCCTCCCTGTAGTTACGGCTATGCTTCGCAAGATTATAAATGTTCCGCTCTTTGTTTCTAATATGACCTTTCACAATGATCTCTGGAGTTAAACAGTCGAGGAATTAGTGGCAATATTTTATACCTAAGCATTGTTATTTAATAAATAAATCCAAAATCTATTGGTATTCGGCTTGCATATACCTTCACTTTTTGGAAATCCTCGTTGTAGACTAGTAAGAAAAATGGTGTCGAAATGTTCTTACTTAATCCAATAATTTACCAATTCTAAGATAAGTGTTACTAATGGGCGGCCCTTTAATCCCGCAACTCCAATTAAATTTGTATTTCCTATCTCTAAACTGGTACGTATACTTTGTGAGATTGTTGTATTGATTTATTATTTTATTATTAATAAAAAAAAAAATACATGTATATTATAAAACCTTTGAAGACGATTGTTGGCTGAGAGTGTGTACCTAACAAGTTTTAAAAATACTGAGTCCGAACAAAATTCACGTATAATTATTTAAGTGGATCCATCAGTCGGTTGCAGTCGCAGCTAAGTCACTATATTGGAACGAGGCGTGTTTGCCGGCGGCACGAGTTTTTTTTGGTCACAGGAAATGTACGGCGTGTTATTATTATTAAGCACTTACGACCAAATTGACAAATTAATAAATAAATCATTTTAATGAACACTGATGCCATAATATAATCTGCACTACACTACATTTACATGACGTCCTACGCGACTACGGAGGGAATATAATAATTAATGTAATGTGTCATTTTTTTGTAATGGAAAATGTGTTTAAAATTATACTATTACTGTAAGCAACATTACACGCGTTCGTTTTTAAACCATTTTCGTGTCTAGAAGTTATATATTTTTCGATTTAGTTTGCGTAAATGTATATATGATACAAAATAGCCAACTCTGTGTTTGTGTAACGTAAAGGACATCAATTAAAACAACTTTTACAACAAATTTTAGTTTGAAAAACTATTTGTTTTTCTAAAAACCTTTGAAAATAACCGTAAAAGAGTAATTGTTTTTTTAAATATACGAACGCCCATATTATATACATTAATAATTTGTAATTTAACCATATTGTCTTGTTACACAGTTACTCGTACTCTTCATAAAAATCACGTGTTGGAATTTAATTAATAATTTCCATATTTTTTTGAATTGATTGAATGTTTTATCTTACGCGGCTTTTGCGTGGAGACTTTTATGAAAATACTATTTAGATTCATACACTAAATACTGATTTTTTTAAGGTAATAATTGGTTATAAATCATGTAGTATGGTTAATTTTCCATTTGTATAAAAAATACCATGTATTCAGGCAAGCTCAAGTTTAAGTAAGCGATACAAACAACAGATGATGATTATAAGTCACCGTAATTTATTATTTGTATATTTTTTTGAAAGAAATAATTTAAATTTATTTTTACCAATATTGTTCATATTTCATGAATGGTAAGACAATTTTGTATTTTATAATTTTTTCTCTAGTTGTTATTATGACTACGTAGGTATTGCTTAACATTTTAAGGCCCCTTTGTTCATAAATTTGTAACCCACGTCCACGTGTATAGGTACTATTTTCCTTAAATATAACTGCTATTTTTGCAATTATTGTGTGCGTCCGATATAACAATATATGTATATTAACATTATTTTCAACATAAAAATTCATTTTTTATTCCAATTTTATTAAAATTAACTATAGCTGACCACAATTAATATATTGTGAAAGTATAGTTAAAATCAAGGAGATCATTAATGAAGCAAATAAAGAAATTTAAATAATTAAAAACGGAAAAAAGCAACTTTATAGCAAGTAGGAAAATATACTTGTACTTCTTACCTTAAATCTGTGCTTAACAATATTGTTTGATATTATTTTATGAATAACTGTGATTTGTGTGATCGAATGACTTGAAAGTTAAAGATGTAAAACACAAAATTTAAAACTACCCTTTTCATTGATTTTTATGGCATTTAATTAAATATTAATAATACGATGGATTTATATAGATTTATATAGATACACAACAGCTAGTATATGGCCCACAAAATCTCGGGGGAAGGGCTTGTCCCTAGCTCTCCTTGGCGTCGACTCTGGTAATAGTACTGAGTTTTGTGTGGTTTATTCGTGATGTGCTAATAATTTTACTAATGTGAAACGCAATAATATATTTTGATAAGTTGTTTAACATTGTCGACAACAAAGGTTTGAAATATTATTGTATACCAAATACTGACATTATATAGGTACCTACCTATATAATACCTACGTACAACGAATACAAATATATTTTATTGCATTATGTGTTAATATCATATCATACTGCCTATTCATACTCGTTATATTTATACTGATGGGAGGAATAATAACGAAACGGAATTTCATAACAACGTCTTAACACGATTTAGATTAAACGGTAAAACATTACTGCTATGTTATAATAATATAATATTATTATTGCCATGTAAGGTTTAGCTTTATTTCCCGTCGTCCAACCAACACCGTTGCGGTGCAGCACGACACATGAAAAAAGCCGTTTCGAATCCGACCGTGTTAAAATAGTAATATAATATTATGATAACAATATGTAACACTGTTTAAAACGGCCTTATATAGACGTATAGGACATAATAATATGATACACCAGCGTAGTTATGTGATATGCATCATATTCCTATACGGCTATACTTAATTTGAACACTCTTTTTTCTTGGTACGAAACTATATGGGAAAACCAAACTTGTTGAGACGACACGCAATTTAACACGTCCTACGCGTAGTAGTATCGGCGTACGCTTATGTAATGTATTTATTATGCAAATTATTACGAGAAAAAGTCGTAAACTCGCGGAAAAGACATCTGAAATCGTAATTCGTTTTCATATTAATTTATATAACATGATGTTGTCCGAAGTCAAAGGCCCAGAGGTTGTGTTAACGGTGGTCTGCACATTATATACGATTTCATAGTAATACGTATATGTATAGTAGTATATACGTATGTGTAGTGGGTTTTTAATTAAAATACTAACAACAATTATTTTGATATCCATTTCTATTCCTTGAGCATAACATGAGAATGGTTTCAATATAGATATAAAAGATGTCACTAAGCTAGTTCGTGAGATAGTATCGACTTAAAAATGTAATTTTTAATTTTGTCCAATATTATTGTTTTGAGTTCTGGCGTAGGGAAAATGGCGCTCCCATCGCCCAATACACTGCGAAGTGTATTCCAATAGCCCCACGCTGACTTTAAGTAGTTGGTGTGGAATGTCCCTCCAATTTTGGGGGTTGAGCGTCGGGCTAACAACCAGACCTCGTAAAAAGCACTCAGTTAAAAATCATCAAAAAAGTTTCGGAATAGGATCAATAATGGAAAACAACTGGATTCGGAAAGTTGCCTACGTTTGGAAACTTGGAACATTAGAACTTTAAACAAACCAAGAGCTTTTAAATATTTACTCGAAGCTTAAAATATGTATAAAATGGATATTCTAACGTTACAGGCGATAAGGAGGCCAAACAACAAAATCTTAAAAAGACTAGCTTGGACGCAGATTACGAAAATGACGATGTAAACAGTAGATGGAGAATAATAAAACATGTAGTGACTAACAATGCAAATCAAATTTTGGGAATGGAGAAAAAACAACGAAAAAATGACTGGTTCAATAATTTGTGTAGCGAAGCAATAACAAAAGAATTTTGCTGAGAAAAAGGATATTACAAAATGCATCTCAGGAAAACATTAGTATTTTCCAAGAACAAAGAAGGCAGACAAATAAAAATATGTTAAGAAGAGAAAAACGGTTATATGAAAAGAGATTGAAAAGAATATCTATTCTTTCTTTGCAATGCCAAAACATTTTTCAAAGAAAGCGGTAGTATCAAAGTGGGTTTCAATTGCTTCAAACCACAGACAAGAATACTGTCAGTGAGTTAAGAAACCAGAAGAGAAGCAAATAGCGAGCTATTTCAAAGAATATTTTAACAAACTCTTGAACTAACCAGTAGCAAAAGGAGACAATGAAATTATCTATTTCTATACGGCAGAACCAAAGATAGAAAAACCCCAACAAGAAGAAATTAATAACAAAATTATTAATAATCTTAAAACAATAAAGCACCCGTTGAAAACAATATATTGGCTGAGCTGCTAAAAAAAGGCGATACGAGTATAAGGAGAAAAATCAAGGAAATTATCTCAACTATATGTATAGGACACAGAAATTTTTCCAGAAGATTGAAGTACTGCAGAAATATGCCCTATTTTTAAAAAAGGGGATCCAACCAAAGCTAATTATAGAGGTATATCTCTCTTGGATGCATGCTACAAAGTATTTACATCGTTATTATTTGAAAGAATTAACCCATATGTTAATGGAATAGTCGGAGAATACCAAAGTGGGTTTAGGAGAGGCAAATTGACACTGGATTATATTTGTACATTATCTTTTTACATTGTCTTAGTTCTATGAATTTACAAGATTTACACCTTATTTTTATAAACTATAAACAAGCGTATAACAGTATTGATAGGGACAAACTGTGGAAAGTACTTCTGAAAAAGTATGCAAGTCTCATAAAATGATATAACAATAAAACTGCATGCCGAGTTTGTTTCCTACAAGAAATGTCAGAAACCTTTGAGGTAAAATCAGGCCTTCGATAAGAGGATGCTCTATCACCCACTCTATTTAACTTAGCATTAGAGAAAGTAATGAGAGATGTATGGGATGGTAAAAAAATGGAAGTATGTGGAAAACTCTAATAGTATTGTCATACGCAGATGATATCGTGATAATGCGAGAGACGAGAGAAGAAGTCATATATACTACGTATAAGCTACTGAGAGCAAGTAAAACTATAGGTCTGTGTGTGAACGAAGAGAAGACGAAATATATGATAGTGGCAAGCAGAAGTCCATCAACAGATCATATAATAGTAGATGATTATAGCTTCAAGAAGGTTGAGGTATTCAAATACCTAGGCTTTAACATAAATAGTTACAACAATATACACGAAGAGATCAATGATTGAATAGCATATACGGTAATCAATGCTACTATAGTATAATGAAATTACTTAAATTAAAACTACTATCACGCATCTCAAAGATACTATTGTACCACAGCTATATACGACCAATATTCACATATGCGAGTGAAACTTGGTCACTGACCAAAGGAGATACCAAACGCCTAATTACCTTCGAAAGAAAGGTTCTGAGGAACATTTACGGCCTGATATATAATGTAGAGTCATAAACATATGAGAGAAGAAAAAATCAAGAACTACAGGAGTGCTATATAATAGGCCAAATATTATTTCATTTATAAAAAGCAAACGTCTAGAATGGTTTGATCACGTATAGAGGGCAGACGGACAAGTGTTGAAAGAAGTTCTAGTTAACAAAATAAACAAAAAACGTCCATTAGGAAGATCAAGGACCCGATGGGTGGATGTCATGGCTCAAGACATCAAAGATACAAAAGAGGACTCGGTTTTTGACGACGCGTATGATAAGGAGAAATGGAGAGGTTATTTGATGGCAGCGATGGCTCTTAATGGGCTGAAAAGCTGATAAAAATTAGCACGGGCTTCCCTAACCTACCGAATAAACGATTGTAGTGGCATTGAGTACCTTTACTACCTATAAACCTACATACCTCGATGGGGAAAAAAATTCATTTGTATTCTGAGTTTCTGACGCAGTTCGATAAATGCAGGTCTCTCCCCGTCCGGACCGTCTGGCTGTTTCCGTTTTCGTTTTTCATTTATTGTTATATTATGGACGAAGGTCGAAACGCTTTTGTAAAATTACTATCGGTCATGGTCCGGTGGTTCATGAGTGATATCCGTTCCAATCCAATGATTAATGGCACTTCTACACGCATATACGGTGATATAATATATACGTATATAATTCGTAACATTCGCAGGCTAAGTTCAAAAACATCTGAAAAATTATCCAGCCCAATATACATTAATCACCTTGAATTATTCGTACAATAATCGCATTAGGTTGGTTACATATTTTTCTCCAAAGAAAGTGTATAGGTGGTGCAGATTAGTCTGGCTGCAGCAGTGCCAATATCAGTTTAAAGTTTAAATTAGTTATTGCCGTGGTTGATCATTTCGTTTCATTACTACAAAAACATCGCACGACGATATAAATGTCACTTGAAATTTGCATTAAGCTGAACAACTGATCGACTTCCAGGTGTCATTGGAAAAGATATTGTGAGTTGTCTGTATTTCAAATCAAATAACATCTCAAAATGGATGATTAAAAAAAAAATTAATTAGCCTCTACTCTTTCATTTTTAAATTCTTGTATATTATATTATTTATAATTTATATTCAACAAGCTCACAATAACCTACTTCAAAATTTAAATCACTCCGTGTACATTTCAATTAAAATGAAATCAAAATAAATTAAAATGCCGAATAATTCATAAGCCACATCACGCTATATAGACCGTACTCAATGCTCGTATAATTATACCTTTATTTTATAGTTTTTATACCTACCCAATCTGAACTGTAAAATTTATTAAATTTTTGATTAGAATTTAATATATTTCTGTTTTTAATAGTTATTATGTGTGGAAGGAAACTCTCATGAATATAAACATTCTGCTAGAGAGTACTGCGGAAGAGATTGTGCCAAACTTGTATTATATTTAACCTGTGCCATACTCTTATATTTCAGTGATCTCCTCCCTCCCCCCCCCAAAAAAAAAAAAAAAATAAAATAAAAATTAGGTGGGTTGGTATAAATTAAATTTGAAAGAATAGAAGATTTGATTATTTTTTACTTTCACTGGCAGCGATCAGTTTGGTCATCCTGACTCGTTATAGTTTCTGCAACTATTTATATGTATACCGTCAGAATACGCAAAATGACTATTTTAATAGTCCATGACTACATAAAAATTTTAAATAATAATAACACTATGGCTGCAATAGTGATATTATAAAACAAACGCGTTAACTATGTATAAAATGTTGAAATAGGCGAGATTTATTTATCATCGACCATCGTTATATTATTTGTGTTTAAACCAAACCGTATACAGTAATAAATATAAAGTTTATTGTAATAACTCCAAACGTATAATATTTAAATAACATTCATGATTTCAGATTTCCTTTGGCGAAATACCTACGCTAGAAAAACGCGTTATGCGATGTATCAGGTCGTAAATCAAAAACGATTATAACGGCAATTTAGTATTACTCATAAGTTATATTGTAAATGTTTCCATACGATTTACCTACACCTTAACCCGAGTGACTGCCGACTGGCGAGACACTCAGACACCCTTAACCTACCTATATAGTATATGTATGTGTGTCTAGTCTTGCATTAACTACTATACTAAAGTACACAGTGCTATATTTGATCATTTTTGGAAACTAGGTGTACCATTTCTAATATAGTTATAATAATAGTTAAACGAAACTTTCAAAACATCGACAAAATAATATGAGATAGGTAATACTATTAAGTATTAACATTATACATTGACTGTTTCAGATTTTAGGAACGCGTAATATACATTTTTTTTTAATATTTCCGGTTAAAACGCGATCTAAAAATATTGGAAATAATAATAGATAATATAATAATAACCTATTGAATCATATTATACATTTATATGTGTACTATTTATCTAATATGCAATTTTGTAAACCATTATTTGAAACTATTTATTTAAGTATAGATTGTTGGTATATGTTATTGTGATATCTACTGCAGTTTTATTATTTAAAATATTTGTAGTGTTTGTATACAATTTATAAAAGACAATTTTACCCTGAATGTTAAATAGCGATATGGTGAATTTCAATACCTATATGATCTATATTGTCATAATAATTATTCTGTTTGAATTTTTTATTTTCACAGTTAAAGGAATTTTTTGATTTCATAGCGAATATTATTTAAAAAATTGTTTAATATATTGTGTCGGTTGGATTTTCTATACTAAGTTAGTAAGTTTAATATAAAAAGCGAAAATCTGGTCGACGCCACCCTTCAGTCATACCTAGTTCAAACTATTCTTTTAATCTTTTGGTATCTCCAAAAACAACTTTTGAAATGTTCGTAAAATTGTTTTGGTAGTTTTTGAGTATATAAGCTGCAGCCTACATACACATTACCTTTTAAAATAGGACATATATATATATTATGCACTCATTTTAGATCCTGAGCGGAGCGATGAATGTATTGAATTTACCATGATGTGTTTTTTTTTTTTTTTGTCTTTCATCACGTTTTGGGGCAGTAAAAGTGCTTTGATTTTTGACTTCAGTATCTCGTTCGATCAAAAAGTGAATCTAGTTGGTACTTTGGGGGGTCAAAAGTAAAAGATTCCTAAAGATTCTTAATACTTTTCTAAATAATCGAGAAAAACAAACTAAAAATTAAGAGAAAAACGGGAAATTTTACGCACACTCATTTTTCGACAAAATCTTTTGATGTAACTTTAAAACAAATGACCATAGATACATGAAATTTTCACCGAATGTTTATATAAGTATATTCTATCCACCATGCAATTTTCAAAAATTTTTGACTTAAGTTGAACTATTCATAGGCATTTGAAATTTTTGATCATTATTAGTTTTTTTAAAATTAATATCGATAAAAATTTATTTGTTGGACAGAAAAGCTTGAAAATTTAATACAAGGCTCTTAACATAATATTGCTACAATAGCAATTGAAAAATAAAATAAATTCATAGTCACAATTTTTTTATAAGCATTAAAAGTTTGAATTTTGACAAAATACGTAAAAATCACAAAAATTCGCAAATTATTTTAAGCTAGAAATTCATTAAAAATTTTCATTTTAAATCTAAGATTTGAAAATTTTTAATAATCTATAATATATCCTAGACAGATAAACCTCCTTCGCTCAGAATCGTTTTTCGTATACAATGATATAATATCATTGGATTCAAATTTAATTCCATCCATCACAGTATTGTAACCTACTGTACAGCAGAGCGACATCCACGACTTACCCGCCTTGTTTGTTTTAATAATATTTACGGATGGACAATAATAATAATAAAAACAATAATAAAATTACATTTCAAGTTATTCGATTGAAAAAAATTCAATCGACAAGGACGCTGTTCTGTATACAAATATAATATATATTATATTATATTATAATATATATTATATATATATTATATTATAATTTATATTTATATTTTATTATAATATATATTATATATCTTCAATATACCTATCACATAAAAATATAAAATTATGATATTTTATTAATATATAATAACCCGGTATATCCTGACGAAATATCGTCGTCACTGTTGATTACGTTACGAAATCTGTGAGTTGATTTGTTTTTTTTTTTTGGCAAAACTTAATTTTCTTTATCTCACCACGAAGATTTCTCTTTAAAATGGGTAATTTTTTATTGTTGTTGCCCGGATTGCAAAGATCTATCGATTTCCGTCACCACCAGCCCGCGCCACGCCGTTCACGACTGTCGCCTCCTACGCCGCCCACCAGAGTTTCTCTGTGATCGTGTCACGTCCACGCCGTACGTAATACCATACAGCATATACCTAACCCGGATCTGATGTTGTTTCGCCGGGTGTTTGGGTGCGTCATAATATTTTGTTCATTTCGGATTTGACTCCGCGAATTTTTCTATTTTCAAAATAAAAATAAATCGCAACTCCGACAAACGTTTTTACTTTTTAGTCAAATCGTCGCCTTTTGACTTTAATATTATTTTCGATTTATAGACAGTGGTGCTCGGGGTGGTTAATTTCATAAAACAATACGAGTCTAGACATGAATATAACATCGCATTTATATTGTGTCCATCCAGAATTACGATCGATTCCCAAGATAATAGACGTTCTCTCTTTTAGTTCTCTCATAAATACATTATTTTCTATAGGTACTACCTATAGGTTCGTGATTTCCCGTACATTATGCTATAGATCAGTTTATTTTATAAATTATTGTTGATAGAGCCTAAACCATAATATTATATTATTACACCTCGTCTTACATACAAAAGGGCGTTAACTACATTTTTCATATAAAAGAAAATATTATACATTATGATGTCTCATATAATGTCTAATTGTGTATTAAAGTAGGTAGTATAGGTACATATTTTATATATCAAATAAAACTTATGAAACTGTAAGTATACTTAATGGAAATTAATAATTTAACTCATAATGCCTCTGGATATTTCAGTACCTCCTGGTATGAAAATAAACAAATACAATTATTTTTTATATGAACATAATGTTACTAATATTATACTAACCATTATACCATTATAGCTATAGCTGTTCTATATCGTTAAGTAATTTTATTTTTCATAAAAGTAAACTCTCGGCTCTAGTTATCATTGGGCGATATTGATAAGACTAAACTACGAGGTATAACGATGCAAAAATCATAATAAGAGTATTTCTAAAATATTAGATGATACGTCGGGAAAAGTAGAATAATCTTATTTATTAGATTGGAGGTGATGATAAATTTTTTGAAGCGGTCGAGTGATGCTGTTAGTGATTTCGGGAACATAGAAGGTTCTTTGTCTTGGGCGTATGTATAGGTACTGCAATCAGTGAAAATATTATTATGTACCTATTATTGTGACATATAATTGAATAACCTTACAATATTATAATACAGTTATACGCAGTAAGTTTTGTCCCCCTCGAGGATGCCTGGGCCAAAGAATTTAATTTTTAATAAATAAATATTCTGTAAAAATACTCTATGTGCCATATTAATTCTTTTGATAATAATATTATAATGGTGATAATATAATATGACGTAACCAATGGCAACCATTTAGATTCCATTCAAGATTTTTCTTTTATCGTAAGTCGAAAATATATCATGATCAAGCTACCTTTTAGCCACCTATAGGAGTTGTAAAAATAAGCTATAAACACCTTTCAAGTTTAATTGAACTTAATTGAAAACGGCTCAGTACTTTTTGAAATTATTAACTTTGGACGAGCCAACATTTTCTTTTAATTGTGTAATCCAACTTCGCTTGTACAAAAATAAAAAAGTATAACATATAGCGCTATAATATATAGATGTATTTGGGCTTCGGTGTACCTCAGTTCATGGGCAAATTTGCGTCGGTATATCTCGCACTGTGAACTAATTTGGCGGAGATGAATAGTTCATCTATTGGATATAGGTAGCACTTGAAATAAATCGAACTTAGTTAAAACTAAAACTTTTCTGATATCTCCAAAAATGGTTTGACATTTTCACAAAGTCAGTTAATTACTGTTTGAGTATCTATATATGCTACAAGCATACAATCAACTATCTTATTTGTTAATCTATTCATTTATTAACATTTGTTTAGAATAGTGACCATTTATAAACAAAAAAATTTTCAATTTCCACTACCAATCTAAAATACCTTATTTGAGCATCACCCCGGGGGTTGGGCCTAAAAATCATCTCTTGGAGAAGATCAGTGACGTACAGAAACAAAGAAGAATGGTGTGTATAAAGATTGTACTCTGTTGAACATTTATATTAATATATTATATATGTATGACGTAGTATACACTACGAAAATATTAAAGAATAGATGAATCCGTAAAATTTGAAATTTATTTTTAAACTGTTTTAAAAATGTATTAACAGTATGGATACGTACATAAATATACATTAGGTATAATTGATTTTATTAAAACATTTTGACATGTTGAGCCCACAGTGATACCATTTTAAAAACTTGAAAATCCTTCGTTTAGATAAATTCAAAGTTAAACACATTTTGGGGTGACTCGTAATAGATGTTATAGGTACGAAACTCAAAAAAAAAATTAATTAAAAAATAAAATAAATAAACTCAAACCCTAACTTCTTGTCAGGTGGCACTGCTGGGAGCCTTCCTTTTCTGTAACTAATGTTATTTTTTTTTCTTTTTAAGTCACCACACTTACTTATTATACACTGTATGTATAGATTGTAAATAAACTTTTATCGTCAATAAAAAAAAAAAAAAAAAAAAAGGTACGAAACTCATGGTTTTAAATTATGACTGTAACTAACCTAACTTAACCATAGGGGGCTCCAAGAAAAATCTCTAAGAAAAATCCTGGTTACTTCACTTAATTATGATGTAAAAATGTAACTAATTTAATGTATATTATCATTTATTTATGATAATCCCAAACCATTGAATTATTTTACCATGCATTACATTTCAGGCAAGTTTTCTTTAATTTTGATATCGTTGATTAAAATACTATTTTATTAATACAATTTTTTTTTTTAATAATGAATGAATTTTAAGTACCTACAGCATTTCTCTGTTTCTCATGTCAAATTAATAAATGTATTCTGAACTTTCATTACAGTTACTATATACATATATATATATAATATTCAATTCAAAGCTGTTAAAATGTAAATAAATTCGTATTTTAAATGACTCAATTTTTTTTTTAATTTCCGGTTGGTGAATTATATTTTGCGTGATAAATGCGAACAATAATTAAGCTTAGTTTTTAAATTTCCCAAGTTTATAAAATGTTAGTATAGATGAACTTTTTCTCATTCACAAATTACTTTTGAGTAAGACAAGCATTTTAACCTAACAGTTATTTGATGTAGCATCTGCAAGTTAAAATTAATGCTCTCTAAGTTTTAATTTCTATGTATAGTGATGAAAAAAAATCAGCTTATTTCAACATAATAACGTTAAGCTGCAATATTATGAGCATACTTTATATTTTTTTATGTATATAAATTATTTAAGTAGTATAGTATAGATTTGTTTGAAGAATTCGTTTTTTTTTTTTTTTGTAATTAATTGATTACGTCATAATATTATGTTCTATAAATATATAACAGCACAACAGTTCATAATATTATTATAAATAAACAATATCGAACAATAAGTTTTGTTCATAAATAATATTTCAATTTAAAAGCTTCATAAATATCAAAGAAAAAATATTTTGTAAAAAATTGAACTCAATTAATTTTTAATACGTAATCTACTTAAACTCACGTGGTATTATAATATTAATGGATAGTTTATGCTCATTTTCTAAAATATAAAAAAATAATGAAAAGCTATGTAATATGTATGTTACGGTCTTATCGAGAATAATAGAGTTCATTTTTATTAGCAACTACTTAGTTTTAACGTTTTAGACTTGATTAATTTAGTTTTTTAACAGTTTTATGATTAAATCGTGTTATTAAAAATGTTATACTTATTCATCAAATAGCAATGTAATACACGATACATAATTGGCACTTGAACTACAAATTTATAAATATCTATACGAGTATTAAGTACAACATTTAGGTACAAAATTATGAATAATAAAATAATGTGAGTCAATAAAAAATTCTAATTAGTAATAAATTGTTTTACTATTAATAGCATTTATTTAAACTAAAACTTTTCCACTGATATTATTTATTTCATAAACTTATTTACTATATTATATTATAATAGTTAAAATGATCAAAATTTCATCTTTAACATTATTTCAAAATTAAATAATCAAAATATTTCAATCGACTATACAATTTATGAACGTTTTCACAGTTATTAATATAATAATACAGCATACTTAAGAAAGTTTTTGAAAATTAAAAATTCCAGATCATATAATACATTTACATTTTAATGGGGTTGCCCATTGCAATTTAATACGTGAAAATGTAAAATACAAACCAACCATTCATTGTTGTTATGAGATGAATAATACATAATTTCACGTCTTAAATCTCTACACTTGGACTTAAAAGTTTAAGCAGTCTTAGGAGAAGGAACCTACAAACTATTTCAAAACTTTAAAAAAAAAACTTAAGTGTTTTTATTACAAAAATAATAATATAATAGCAAAGAATAATCAATTATATACTTAATATAAATAATTCTTACATTAATAATTAATGTAAGTGATCAATCTTAGAAATTGTAATAATAATAATAATGAATTAATAAATAAATACATGGTTATATTGAAAAAAAAATATTTTACAGACTTGATAGTTTTTTTTTTTTTTTTTTTTTTTATTGATCAAATAAAAACTCGGCAACTACATGGCCATTAGTTACAGTTGTGGTATGTTTACATGGTTTAAGATTTTTACAACATTTTTTTTTTTTTTAAATGGGATTACAATATTAAAGATAAGTTATAACAGTATGGTTTCTAAGTATTTATATAAGAAAGAAAAAAACAAATGTGAATCATTAAATTAAATTGTAAAGACCTGTTGACTTCAAAAAAAGGATCATCTTATTGTTCTCCACAGCATTGGGTCCCAATGCGATGTCGAGGGTCGTGTCCAATCCGGTGTTTTGACGTTCTTGCTGGTATTTTAGGCATTCTGTTATTATGTGTTTCACTGATATTTGGACACCACATACTTACTTGATAGTTTATATCAGTGTGAAATGTAAATCGTTTGTACTGATTTATGTGCTTGATGTACCATAAAAACGGGAAAAAATAATCTGAGAGTAAATAATAATTCTCTGTTATCGAATGTATTATATATTATTAAATATTAATTACAGCATTTATAATTTTACTAATTATTGAATTTATACTTTATCTTCATTGAATAGCGTTTAATTATATATTATTTAACCATTTATATAGAATTTGTGATTAAAGTTAAACAATTTGTCAGTGAATATTTATCTAAAATATCATTGAGATTATAAATATGAAATTGTAGTTTCTTATTATATATTATATACTGTATAGAAAATTTAAATTATTATTATATATTATAATATTTATGATTGAAAGTAATACGAAGGTAATTTAAAATTCAGTTACTTTCATATTACTAATTATTATTATTTTACCTACTTACTATTCCTTACACATTCGCACATTCTTGAGTTAATCGAAAATTACGTTTTATTATTGAACTGTAATGCATTTAATTGTAAATTATATAAATGTCCTATAATTATTTATTATACCGAAGAAAAAATGTATTTTAAATAATCACCTCTGTTATTATTATACCATCATTTCTTATAGTTTAATATCGTTCATCTTGCAAATCATTCATATACGCATTGATCCTTGCTCTTGACTCCGACAATATCCCTAGAAATCTTTTGAGAAAGCGTTATAAAAAGAAGCTGATTATACAGAAACTTATATTAAATAGCTTTAATAATAGAATAAATACATTTAAAAGAAAATTACGTACCTAAACAGAGTTAGGTAATACTGGGTAATTCTCATTGGCTCGTCTTTAATGTTCGCATAAATCACATAGGTAACTACACATATTTATTTTGAATATATAAACAGTTTTAAAAAAGAACTATTTATACATTTTACATGTAGTATTGAATAAATATTTAAGTAAAAAATAATTCTTAAATATGTATATCATTTTGTATCCGATATTATAGCATAAAACTAGGATTAATGGTAGGTAGATATATTATAATACGTGTTTAAAAAAAGGCATGTTCTTAATAATACTAACAATAAAATAAATTATAGGTACCTATACTATATGTATATAAATATATTTAGATCTATGTAATATTTTTATATTATTATAAACTGTAATTTTTTTCATTCTTCCTAGACAGCCATAATAACATATATCACTATATATATATATAAATATAAGTAGGTACACGTAACAATTTTTAAATAGCACATACCTACTGACTTTAGTAGAAGGGGCTTTTTATTTGTATATTTATCATTTTGCATTTAAACTATAATATTATATTATAATAATATATTTTATAATGCTTCAATAATGCGTAGGAATGTTGCTCTTTAAATGCCTACAAAATAATAACACGTAGAAACGGGCAAATTAACACTCATAACTAACTCTATTGACAGTTCGAATTATAAAAAAAATAAAATAAAGATATTTTTATTAGTATCGTGTAATACTGTAATATATATAATATATTATTGTAAATAACATGAATGTTCTATTATTTTATGAAAGTACGTTTTATTTAATTGCCCATAATAACTTTTGTATCCCGTTCACTTAATATATTACATAATTATCATTATGCTTTATAAATTATAATAAGTTAAATTTGGATGATATATTATTTTTTTTGCATTGAATTTGGCTCTGAAATTGTTTTTGTCAACCTATCCATTCTTATAGGTACAGTGCGTGTATCCCAATACCATTATCATAATCCATCGAATAATATTTTTGTTTATTTCAAATTTATATATTTAATGCATCAGTTAAACACTAAAGAATTAAAAAAAACTTAATACCTAGGCACCTATCCAATGAAAAAAAAAATGATAAAGGTGAAATAATTTAAAATTTAAAAAAAAGTGTTCAACCTTAAGAAAAAATAGTTTTCAACTTAAAGGGAAAAAAGTTGAATTTTTTGTTGGTGCAACCGCTTATTTAATAAAACCACACGTTTATCCTTTTTTTAAATTCGATTTATCTATATATAAATCTAAGACGAAGAAATAATTATGATTCACTCGGTGTATTGGGTAGACGAAAATGTATAAGATGTCCACTATTCTTTTAATTGTGTCCAGAAAAGACTGGACTCCTAAGAAGGAATACCCAAAAGTCATATTCAGATATTGCAGATGATATAATATACTTACATAATAATGATGATAAAGATAATAACACTGCAGTGTTGGCGCGGAATGTATCGCGTCATGCATTTACGCTGACCATTAGTAGCAACGAACGTATCGAATTATAATATATTACACTCGTTTAATGTAATACATAAATCGTATCGTAATATTTGCAACAGCAGTCGACGATCGGAGACTTGCACTGTGCAATGAGTTTATCGCGCGCGGCCCTGTGGAAGTCGATGTGCGTGAAGTTGGCCCCCCCACCTTTGCAAATTTCTGTGAAAATTATGTAATCATTTTGCAAATAATTTGCAAATATTTGCAAATTGGTTTTCAGAATTTGCAAATAAATTCCCCACACACAATAAAAAAAATAAGATAGGGGGGGCCAACTTCACGCAGCCCCCCCTATATGTAGATAGTGGATCCAAGATACTACCAACATTTTGCAAATCATTTGCAAATATTTGCAAATTGGTTTTCAGAATTTGCAAATAAATTCCCCGCCCGGTATAAAAAAAATAAGATGGGGGGGCCAACTTCACGCAGCCCCCCCTTTTGAGCAACGAACTTCAAAATGCTACCAACATTTTGCAAATCATTTGCAAATATTTGCAAATTGGTTTTCAGAATTTGCAAATAAATTCCCCGCCCGGTATAAAAAAAATAAGATGGGGGGGCCAACTTCACGCAGCCCCCCCCTTTTGAGCAACGAACTTCAAAATGCTACCAACATTTTGCAAATCATTTGCAAATATTTGCAAATTGGTTTTCAGAATTTGCAAATAAATTCCCCGCCCGGTATAAAAAAAATAAGATGGGGGGGCCAACTTCACGCAGCCCCCCCTTTTGAGCAACAAACTTCAAAATGCTACCAACATTTTGCAAATCATTTGCAAATATTTGCAAATTGGTTTTCAGAATTTGCAAATAAATTCCCCGCCCGGTATAAAAAAAATAAGATGGGGGGGCCAACTTCACGCAGCCCCCCCCTTTTGAGCAACGAACTTCAAAATGCTACCAACATTTTGCAAATCATTTGCAAATATTTGCAAATTGGTTTTCAGAATTTGCAAATAAATTCCCCGCCCGGTATAAAAAAAATAAGATGGCAGCTACGAATTGTGCTGACATTTTGTAAACAGCCCGCTAACTTTTTTATAATTTCGAGTTCAAACTCATACCAATCGTTGGTGTTTATACGTATGTATAGTTTATAGTATAGTATAAAATTATATTATATAATACACAATTGAAATAATATACTAGGTACTTATAGAAGTATTTTACATAATAATATATCGGGCTACTATTTAATATAAGTTTAATAAATTGAGCATAAACATAAAAGTAATTGTTTCTTACCTACCCTTATAGTCTTAATACATGATACTATTATAACATTAAATATATATATTAATTAATTATGACATTTTTCAGATCTACATCCTATCTACCTACCTATAAAATAACAAAACGAATCAACCACAAATTTTAAAGAGTATTAATAATTTAATATTTTTAAATCAATAAATTATGCTTATCAGATCTTCAAATTTTATTCATTTTAAATTTAGGTTGTTAATTTTTAATTATTGAAGTTAGAAAACGTTGTTCCTAGTTTTTGCCATTTATTATAAAACGTCAGGTCCATACATCAAAACAAATTAACACCACCGGCAATTTTCTCATTTTGATGCAGGATCCTGGAGTCATGTCACTATCATAGAATTGGTAAAAGGAAAATTAAAAAAAGACAATTGTTTTAATAGTTTGTTGATTCGTATTACTTTTATTTATCTTGTAACAAACTCATAATATAAATTTAAAATTATTAAAATATAACCATTTTGTCTTTTTGTTTTATAAAAAAAAAAAAAAATAAGCTTCTCTTATTACTATAGTTGACTTTTGTACCTATAAACATAACTTTTTTTTACTCTTTCACATATAAAATTATATGTGGTTTTATTTTTGTTGAAAATGGGGTACTTTTTATTTTTTTTGCCAAATCATTGTGTATCTCCCATCTATTTACGCGGCGTACATACGCTACATAATGATCATGTCCATAAGATACTGCTCCGGATAATATATATCTAAAAATTATTCAAAACAATTAATTAAATAATATATTATTTTAAAATAATTATAGTTATAATTTAGTATTTGCCTATAATAATTGTATTTAATGCTCGGACCACACGATTCGTTATTGCAGCATGCTGCATTGGGTTTTCTTGCGGACCGTTTAGTTTTAAATATAACAGGTTGTTAAGGGGATCGCAGCAGACGTATTTTTCATACGTTTCAGACCAATAAGCGGTGGTAAATTACACATACTTCGAAATGTCCGATTTTCATTTTTTATACATGTATGAACATTGACAAATAATCTAGGCTTCTTAGGAAGTCGATTTTCAATTTTCAATTTAAAAGGACCTTAAAATAACGATTTTTTAATGAGAAATCTCATGAAATAATTGCATTACATTTGTATTTATTTTGAGCACATCTGATTTTAAATCAAAAAAGTGATTCCTAAGAAGCATAATTTAGAAGTTTATAAATTCAACTATTTTTTCAAAATTACAATCGAACATTGGGAAGTATGTTTAATTTACTACCGCTTTTAGTAGTTTTTATAGTCATGCAAACAAGAATATATTTCATTATTCGCGATGAATTGACATGTGCGTGTGCGTGTGAGAGTTTCTTCCGGCGACCGGCGCGGTTGCCCGAATCGGCGTGACAGTGATTCTTGGAAACAATTAGCAGATAAGGATTACTGGAGAGGTATAGAAGAATAAAGCTAATGGGTGAAAAAAATAATCAATAATAATAATATTTTTCCAAAATTAATTAAATTTCACTACATGTTTATATTCTCATTTTCTATACACCATATAATTTTGAAAATATTTTAATTTGTTTTGAGCTGTTTACACACTTTCAGTTTTAAATATTTTTAGTTTTTTTTTTCTATTAATATCAATAAAACTTTATTTGGTGTGCCAAAATGTGTGAAAAATTAATACAAGGCTCCTGTTATATTGTTTCAATAGCAGTTGAAAAATATTAAAAATACATAGGCACATTTTTTTTTATAAACTTTTAAAGTTCGAATTTTGACAAAATTTATCAAAACCTCGAAAATCATCAATCATTGCAATTAAAAAATTATAAAATGCTCAGTTTTTATAACTAAGGATTGATAATTTAAAACAAAGATTCTCATAAATAGTTCAGACCGTAATCAAAAAATCTAAAAAATAAATAATAAGAAATTTAAAAAATATTTTAAAAAATGATTTTTATAATTTTTTTTTAAATTCTTTACTTAGTTTCATTTTTTATGATTACAGTTTTTTTTACAAAATTTTCGATTTCTTATCAAATATTGATTTTTTATTGAATTAATATAATAAATACATTTTTTATCAAGTATAAATGTTTTTATTTAATATATATTTTTTAGCAATTTTATAAAAATGGAATATTTTTTATTCATCTTTAACCTTCAATATATACCTTGTAAAAAATTAACTGAATAAAAAATCAAGATTTGATAAGAAATCAAAAATGTTGTAAAAAACACTGTTATAATAAAAAATGAAACTAAATAAAGAATTTAAAAAAAATTATAAATTATAAATTTTTTATTAAATATATTTTTTTATAATTTGCATTATTTATTAAAAAATCGATTTTTATAAATATTTTTTTTTTATATATTTTTTATGAAATTGAATAACTATATGGTGGGAGGAGGACAGGCTCCAACAAATTCCAACAAATGTTCAACAAGTCCGTTTGAACATTGTTGGAAGGTTTTTGAACGATTTCAATAAAAATGTAATGCTAGGGGTGAAGTTGGCAGTACAAAATACATGGTGGGATAGCTGAAAAGTGGGGGTCCAACAAATTCCAACAAGTTTCCAACAATGTCCAACAAGTCCATTTGAACATTGTTGAAAGGTTAGTTCTGCTAACATTGTAATGCTAACTTCACATAGGTAAAGGATCATGCCACGCGGACTAATGAATAGTGATTAATTAAATTAAATAAATTTAAAACAATTAAATTACTAATACCTTTTAAAATTTGTGATAGGTTCATATTTTTATCTAGGGACACCTATCGTGTAATAACAAAACCTATTAATAATTAAGTAAAAAAATTGTCTTTTTAATTTTCCTTTTACCAATTCTATGATAGTGACATGACTCCAGGATCCTGCATCAAAATGAGAAAATTGCCGGTGGTGTTAATTTGTTTTGATGTATGGACCTGACGTTTTATAATAAATGGCAAAAACTAGGAACAACGTTTTCTAACTTCAATAATTAAAAATTAACAACCTAAATTTAAAATGAATAAAATTTGAAGATCTGATAAGCATAATTTATTGATTTAAAAATATTAAATTATTAATACTCTTTAAAATTTGTGGTTGATTCGTTTTGTTATTTTATAGGTAGGTAGATAGGATGTAGATCTGAAAAATGTCATAATTAATTAATATATATATTTAATGTTATAATAGTATCATGTATTAAGACTATAAGGGTATGTAAGAAACAATTACTTTTATGTTTATGCTCAATTTATTAAACTTATATTAAATAGTAGCCCGATATATTATTATGTAAAATACTTCTATAAGTACCTAGTATATTATTTCAATTGTGTATTATATAATATAATTTTATACTATACTATAAACTATACATACGTATAAACACCAACGATTGGTATGAGTTTGAACTCGAAATTATAAAAAAGTTAGCGGGCTGTTTACAAAATGTCAGCACAATTCGTAGCTGCCATCTTATTTTTTTTATACCGGGCGGGGAATTTATTTGCAAATTCTGAAAACCAATTTGCAAATATTTGCAAATGATTTGCAAAATGTTGGTAGCATTTTGAAGTTCGTTGCTCAAAAGGGGGGGCTGCGTGAAGTTGGCCCCCCCATCTTATTTTTTTTATACCGGGCGGGGAATTTATTTGCAAATTCTGAAAACCAATTTGCAAATATTTGCAAATGATTTGCAAAATGTTGGTAGCATTTTGAAGTTTGTTGCTCAAAAGGGGGGGCTGCGTGAAGTTGGCCCCCCCATCTTATTTTTTTTATACCGGGCGGGGAATTTATTTGCAAATTCTGAAAACCAATTTGCAAATATTTGCAAATTATTTGCAAAATGATTACATAATTTTCACAGAAATTTGCAAAGGTGGGGGGGCCAACTTCACGCACGTGTGGAGTCGAGCGAAAAATGTCGTTTACCCACTCGCTTGCTGGATGCTCGCCGCCGACCCGATTTCATAATCCCCATTTAATAATAGGTATATGGGTACAGCTGAAAATGCGCTAAAAATTAATAGGCGTTTCGACCGCATTTTATACGAGAATGTATAATATCGTGTGTGTGTTTGATATCATTATGATGTGCCTGTCGCTGCTGCAGGTGCAGTGTAATATTTTATTTTACGTTGTAAATTGTAATTATCGCGCGGTACACGCTGCGCACAATCAACTGTGTATGGTTTTTAATGATATTCACGACGTGTTATGTGTATACAGCAATCGCGAGTTGTGTTGCAAAGTGAATGGATCCATAATGCACTCGGTAGATAGAAATAGATGTAATAACTCGCGGATTTACGCTGCAGCGAATAAATCGTCTCCCCGCTCGTAATTATAATAATATTATAATTTATATTACACGCATTCGGTCGTGTCGGAATAATATAATTTTACGGTGTAGCGTTACGAGTGCGTGGAGTGTTGTATTTATTATATTACTATAATATAGTTAATATAGGTACTCTAATTAATAATAACCACGTGTGTATAGAAACGTGGTTTTAGGAGTAATAGGTGACAACATTTGTGATGCGTATGATAGGGGATGTACAAATTTTGACATAATAATGATTTGGCAGTTGTTTCAAAATGAAAATGTGTTATGTGTGTATTTTTCATAGTAAATTAAAAATTATTAGATTATTGTTGTGTGACTGTATAAACGAACCTCGGTTATACAGGCCAAAGCGACCTGTTATATTAGCGTAATCGGTTTTCAATTTAATAGTCCATACACTTGCACCAACATGTATAGGGAATATGCTGAAATCCAAATAAGATTGGCTACCAAAATTATTGTACTGATTACTAATTAAGTAAAAATTACATAATATAATCCGCTAAGAACAAAACTGATATGTGTAGATGCAGATTTGAAGTGGAACTGCAAAAAAAAAAAAACAAGCTTTATTGCACTAAAAAGTTGAATTATCATACACTTAAAAATTTTAATGGATAAGTATTTTTTTATATTAAAAGAAAAAAAATGTTTAAATTTGCTTGTAATTTTACGGAGAACAGGTATGGTACATAATACTTGTTATAATGGCTATATTCAAGTGAATGAGAAAAAAAAAATTAAAAACATAATTTATTCCTCATTAATTAGATACCATTATGGTTATATATACTTTATATGTTGACCGATAAAACGTGTAAAGAGTTCATAAAGCGAATGACGATTGTCTGGATAAAAATAGTTACAAGAACGGCTCAAAAAGCTTTTACATTTAAATAATTTACATATTATTATAATATTATACGGCAAATGTGCTCATTATTCACGCGGTATACCTAATGAATGTTAAACGAGTACATAATATGTACATGTATATTTATATACAATAATATTTCATATACGTGGTGTTACAGGTTAGAGGTAAGTATATGGTGTAAAATGTTTTCACAGTTTATTATAATTTGTTAATTAACCGTACAAAGTCATAAAACACAATAAGCCATCATCGATTAAATGGCAAGAGAATATAAACACAACACACTATAATAAAAATTCCAAGCGCATGTTTGAAAATCACCTGTAATAAATCAATATAGGTGGGCACTGCTTTGAATAAGGTGATTTCTCACTCCGTCGTGATAACGTGAACGGTGATTATTAAAGTATAATTTAGAAACTGTGATTCACTGAATCTGCCAGTTATATAGTAATAGTGGTATACCACAATATTATCATAATCAAATATAATACATATAACATTCCATATATGCCTACCAGAGAATAGAATCCAATCCTATATACTCAAGGCATGTGTTAAACCTACAGCAGTTACTACCTACTTACCATTTACTATTTAGTTAATCAGTACATTATGTCATATAAACATGCTTGAATAACTACACAAACAAATTGATTTGACAAAAATTATGGAGTTTAAAATAATTATTTCCCAGCATTAACGGTCCCCGTTGTCATGGTACAGTGTGAAGTCACCTTAATAATGTGTTAACATGACTATATGACATAAAAGCGCTGAAAATGCGTAGACTACCTATTAATTAATTTACAAATTATCGTGACTTAGATGAAATCGGGTGAATATCCATTGTCGTAAAAAATTGAACTTCAAACGTTCATAAAAAAGTTAACTTTCCTATTACCTATCTTTTTTTCGTTAATATTAGGAAAACTTATGATCGCTCTTATAATAACTTATGAAATCTTAAACATATAAACAGAATGTTTTAATCAATTTCTAAACTTTTGAGGAATTAGATTAACTTTCCTTCCAGAAAAGATGTTGTAGTAGTAAAATATCCAATAATTTTTACTGACACAAAAGGTAATAATCGGGGGATACGCAGACAAAAAAATATCACACATCATTGTAAAATCAATGAATTCACCACTCCATTGAGAATTTAAAATGTATAAAATGTACAACGTGCAAAATCGTAAATCATTTTTTATAAATTTATCATTTAATAGGAAATAGGAGCTACGTAAAATTAGTAACAACGCTAACTTATATCAATGTTATAATAATTTTATATGAATATAATAAACTACTTGGTTAAGATATAGGCACCGAACGTTCAGCCTATTATTTGATTGTTTTATTTCTTATCTCGTTTTGGCGGTATCGTTGATAGTGTTAACCACCGATACATTATTATACAGCCCTATGAATACTTACCTATATATAATTCGCTGTTAGCAATGTACTGATAATAATATTAATAACGTCGGTAACAGCAGGAATGTTATATTATAAATTATAATAATACATATGCATAAAGTGTTATAATACCAATAGCAGTAAATCCACCTATAATACTTACAGTTGCATATTATTATAGGCGTCTAGTAATAATAACAATATGTAACAACGTAAGGGCTCTGTTTTCGTCGCCGTTACATATAATAATAATCCGACAATCGATACGATAATATGATAATATTACGATGCCTATTATACGACCTATCGTGTGTACCAATAGAAAACGCGTCTATCTCGGCCAAACAAAATAATAATATATTATGATTGTCGCCGCCTGTCAGTTATTGATTAATGTTCGAGAGACAAGTCGGACTGAACAGCAATTAAGCCTACGCAAGACTTCGTAGGGCAATGAGTACCTACCCTATCAATGCGTATTATAATATAGGTAAACCGCTCGACGTCGGAGCCGGTGCATCCGCGATGATTACGGCGGGCATCGAGATCTCAAAAGACGAACAATTATTATTTTATACACGCACTATTCTTAATATTACATATAATACAGCGTATTGCGTATGGTCCGCTTTACGAGCCTCGGTCACCTCATTGACTTACAAGTTACAACCAAAAGCATTTCTTCAATGACTCGACGAGTTTTCAAATCGTTAAATTACACGCGAGTGTGCTGCTGTATAAAGGAGACCCATTCCGCGTGGGTATCTGCCCATGTACCTCTATTATTATTATTATAAATTATTATGAATAATATTATGTATAGTAATATAAACAAACGGTGTGACGGTCAAACCATTTGATTGGATAACGTTAACCATACAACGACGGTTTTAATGATTTGCCTACCGTGTTATTACAGTGCTTTATATACCTAAATGATGCGTACCTATACAATACAATACATTCATATACTCATAAATCCACTTGTCGCGTGAAATCGATTATTCATCGTTATACAATTATATTGTTGGTACCTATACATATACTACCTACCTTCGTTGTATATAAGTAGAAGCATATTATTTGTTTATAGTTTTTGGACATCGCAATGTCATAGGGAATTATATAAAGCCGTGTTTATGACTTGTGGGACGAATAAAAATGTATGGTCCAATATGATTGTAGATTAGTTCAGACGAAATATAAAAATATACGATGTGGTGTATAGATTAAAAATTAAAATCTTGTATAATTACCAATTAGTAATAACCTAGCTAGTTGTTACCTAAATGTTATATTATGACAAAATTTAACTAATTTAAGTAATTTAACCTTTTATCAGCATGAAAAACAGTAACCTTAATCTAATCATAAAATAATTATAGTGTACAAATATTGTATTATTGTTCTATAATTTATTGTGTCTCCAAATTGATCTATGATTTTCAAATTTATAGGGAAATATAATATCTAGGCCTTAAATAGGATTTTTCAATGTTTAACTTTTTAAATAAATATATGTGCATTTTAAAATATTGTTAATTTATATTATAGGTTGAATATCGGATGATGATTTTATGATCATTAATAAGTGTTATAGAATATGATCAGATATTAATTTAACAAATTTTTATAAGTAATACAACATTTAAAAATTTTTATTCGATGTTTGATTGCCAACCTTTAATCGATTCGTGACACATGATATTATCTAGCTCCCTTTAAATTATTTAATAAGACATCGGAAAAACTTTTTAAATTAATTATTAAACGTATATTGCATTAGGGCTTAGAAAATAAATGACACGCATCTTATCAAATATTCAAATTCCACGAATCTATACTGAACCTATTCTATATGGTGAATTATTTAGATTATATTATATTATGTAAATTTCTAGGATTTTTTGTGATAAATATATTAGGTAAAAAAACGATGAATATTGATACATATAAAAGTTAATCTACAGTATAAACACATTATGATCCATAGTCCAAGGATAATGGACCTGCCTAACTACTAATTAAGTGACATTAATAATTATAAATAATATATATACACACATTGACACATTTAGCGTTACCTTGTACCTACAATTTGTAAATTAATGCGTTTTAAATGTCAAAAAAAGGTATGCATATAAAGTCGTTGTAGCATTTAATAGAATTAAAGTAGATGCTCAATATTTAAATCTATATAATACTCCTAAAATACCTTGTTGGTGAAATGTCTGCGTATTTCAGTATATTATTACTAAAATTATACTATTAGGTTTTCGGAATTTATAATATAATAGTGTTATGTCTTTAGAGATTGCAGATCAGACTGTTTTGTAATCACCATAAAGTTCTGTGATGTAAAATTAGAATAATCCTTTTATATACAATATAATTATATGTGTTACATATTATAATTATTGTATATATTGTGGCACATACACATATACCGTTGAACAGTACAATGTTATTTAATCCATTCAAAATTATTTCAATCAATTTAACAGAATACAATGACATTTAAACTAGTTCTGAACAATTAAATTAAATGTATATAAATGTACTTCATTCAAACTATCGTACGCAGTTCAATAATGATTTCAAAAATACTACTCATCATTATCGTGGTTTAAAATTGTTTTATAAACGAATATACGTAAGATATTCACACTAACACTTCTCTAAAATACATTCACGGTGAGTCCATCTACTTAATAAATATTTGCAGTTGCCTACGTGCAAATAATATCCGTTTACTTATTTTCAGGAACAAAAATATTAATATTTTATCAAGAGGATGTCAATGCAATATTTGTTTTCTCTCTCAGATCCACACCAACATAGATAAAATGATTTCACTTAAAATCTTTTTTTTATAAGTTTTGAGTAACCCTAGAGTAAAGTCATCTATTAAAAAAAATATTGAGGTTTTTTAAAGGTATGATATATCAGTTTTATATTTTATTATTATTTGACTATGTATTCGACTTTAATTTAAATGATGTTTAAATTGTTTTGAGACAATATTTAGATAAATCGATGTGTTATTCTCTCAAGTATATTATTCACTTTTGATTTTGTAACTAAAAAATAATAATTCTACTTAAATTCGTATTGTCTATTTTGTGCATGGATCAGAGACAAAAAACATTGTGTCACTCTCTTAATATAAAAATCTGCATGATTAAAAATATATTGGTCGTTAGAAGAAAGTTATGTGACAGTTTGCATTAAGAGGACGCCACACCCGCATGTGTTGTCTCCGTTCTACAAACGTATAACATAGAAAAATCTGTTTAGCGCGGGACAACTGTTCTCCCTCAATATTTATAATAGATTTTTCAAAATTTCACAACGCATAGTTAAGAACTTTATCTGTACCATAGCGTCGTTTTTTTTTTTTTTGATAATATAAATATAATTAAAGTTATAAGCTTAAGAAAATACATTTATTTTTTCATTAAATTACTTAAAATTATTGGTTTGTGCTATCAAAAAAATAACGACGCTATGACACAGATAAAGTTCTTACCTATGCGTTGTGAAATTTAGAAAATTCTATTAAAAATATTGAGTGAGAACAGTTGTCCCGCGCTAAACAGATTTTCGATGTTACGCACTTGTAAGACGGAGACAACACATGCGGGTGTAGCGTCCTCTTAATGAATTATTATAAGTAATAATGTAGAATGTAAACTATCAAAATATAAATATTGTTTTCAAATGTAAGTATAAAATATTATGTTATTATAATAAACATGTCCTTAATGTTTTACAATGTTACAAATAATATTATATAGGTACTTGTGGACGTTATCATAATCTTTATGATTATAGTTTATACATAATGTTTATTGGAAAAAAAAATAGAGAAATTTGCTTATAAGCATTAAACTGTCTGGTTGGTCTTCATGGTATAGTCCCCACATATTCCAAATCTGTTATCATAAACGATAATCCTATTATCCTTAGTAGGCACACTGAGTTAAAACACTGAAAAACTACTCGTTCAAATTTTGACTTTGATACGTCGAAATATTCGGGCAAATTATCCGCTAGATAATTTAAAATATAAAAGGAGGTTTTTTATTCGCAAAACAAAGGTTTGCATCACTCCACGTAATTCGTTATTAAGTAAGGCAGTAGGTATTTACACAAAATCTCAAGAGTATGAAAATTTGATCTTTAAGAATATTTAAAATGTACTAAAATCTTATTTTAAATAACTGCATTAAAGAAGAAAATTTGGGGGTGACGGGTGATCATGTATAATGGATCACACTGTATACCTAGTACCTACATTAAATTGTATAAGGGTAAATAATGATGGAGACTGTAGTACCTATTATTATTCTTTGTTGTCAATGTGTCCGAACGAATTTATTACGTCTGCGGACATAGGAAACGTTTCAATGCAAAAAAAAAAAAATAATAAACAGCCGACGGCGAATATCATATTATTATTATTGTTGATGCTGTTTCTGTTTGTATATGCAGTCGTTATATCACGTTGAATCCGTGTACATGTATTGGGTACCTACTACACACGACTGGGCGATATTATATTATATTATGTGCTTACAACCTACTATATGCGCGTTGGACGGAGGAAACGCCCTGATACAACCCGCGCGTATATTATGCATACGTAATAATCTTTACGGATCCGAGTGCAGTGCTCTGAGCGAGAACTGTATAATGTTGAAAAAAATATTTATATATATATATATAATATACATAATATTAGTGTACTTAGAATAATATATTATATATATAGGCCTCCTCCACAGACGTATTACGGGGCTGTGAACTCGACGGTATTTTGCATATATACCAACCGATTTGTATCGGAAATCGCAATTATACAGAACAGCTGATGATAGATACGAATCTGGTTCGTGTATCAGTTCGTTCTAAATATGAAATGTTTTCTGTTTTGCACGTTTATCAGACGCAATAACGTGCTGCGCGTTATATAAACGCATGTGCCCAACTGTTTTTTTTATTATTAATATATTACCATTATTGTTGTTGCATATTTTGTAAAAAGTAAACGAGAAAAAGTTATTGAATTGTGCCAACTGCACGGCGGGACACATGCATGTCATATATCTTATCCCATGGTATATTTAATATCATATTATATGTGCATATTATATTATAATATAATAATATATGGATGGAATATCATAATCGTTAATTTGTAAAAAAATATTATGTAGAATAAACAATCTTATATTGCACTATTTTATCAATTTTCAACGTATAATAATTTTAGTGTACCTACATAATACAATATATTGAACAATTTCTCAAGTCATTAAATTGCTCTACAAACATACTGCAGCGCTGCATATATACCGAATGTTTTAAATGACGTATCGCAAAAATAGTGGGAATTGGGTCAAGTTATTATTTTAAATTTAAAATATCATTCAAGTTGTACTTTTCACCTTTCAAGTAAAAGAAAAAAAATGTATACTTAAAAAATATAACTATGAGCTTATTTGCATTTCCGTTACCAAACAATTACCCATTTCTTAAATTAATAATTAAAATAATTCGAAAATTGCTAAACTATACATAGAATACCTTAGGTTTATATATATATATAGTATCTAGATAGGTTCTTGTATGAGCTATGGTTTATAGTTTCGGTCACAAATTACTTGTATCGAGTAGGTATTGGAGACAACGTTCTAAACTAAAAATATAGAAAATCAATAATATTCTAATGTAATGTGATTATGTGAATTGCTTTAGAATGTATGTAGTGGTAAAATTAAATATTTGTTTTATTTTTGATGGTAATATACTCGAAACGAGATTTTTATATTAAATTGATTAAACGTCGTAGGTTAATTTGTAAATGGATACGTATGTAGAGAATTTTATCAATATAGAAATTAGTGTTGCAGTGTGGACTTTTCAGTTTCCTTAAATCGTCATTAGAATTTTAGGAATAAAAAATTTAAAGGGCGAGAACATCATACCACACGTTTATTACAGTAAATCTTATATTAAATATGCAGAACATAGTAGATAAATATTTCGAGTTAGAAACGGGTGTCGTAAATTTTCTGAGTGTTTTGATTTTGTTTTTGTTTGTTGTTGACTTATAATTTAAATTTTTTTAATGAAATAAAATATGCTTAGCGCAAACAATAATTAAATATTATAATGTTATACATTACAATGTATTTGTTCGCAGACTGCAATTCATGGGATATAATGTGGCGATTACACTGGATGCAGTTGAAGGTGGAGAGACTCCATTGTATAACTTTACATTGTATATTATATTATTATATTATTGTATGTATATTATATTGCGTTATTGCACATTAATTAAAAAACCGTAAGAATCGTAAAAATACATCTCACAGTTGTGTAATTTTCATACTTGATTTCCCCGACTGTAACTAAATGTTTTCAAGATAAATTAAACAGCTGTGTGTTGAATGCAAATTGTTAGATAGGTATTCGTTACCTACCTTGAATGCGTTTCGATAGAATGTTTAGATAAAAGTTTAAAAGAAAAATTCATAACCACGATAATCATTATGCGTAATGTGGATTAACGTAATTGATACTGTTAATTAATTAATGAGTTTTGAAATATGGTGTATATGAAAATAAAATCAACAAAATATTATATTAGTGATATAATTTGTATTTTATAAGTATACCTAAAATACCTGTTATTCACTTTTAACTCATAAAATTTAAGTATATTCCAAAAAATTGAATTTTTAGTAACATGTTTTAAACTTTGATTCAGATTTTGTATATTTTTAGAAAATTTTAGATTTGTATGACAGCCATTATACTATTATTTATTTACATATAAAAAAAAATCGAAATAAACGATAATTTAAGTGATAAAATGAGTGGATGTTTGTGTAGTTATTATGACACTTGAAAATAATAAAAAGTTTACTTGTATAACATTTAATACTCAATGATGCATAGCTGTATCGAAAAACTGTCTCGACAATCATAAAGAATTTGCTTGCAGGTGCTTTTCGAAGTCGTATTTTGAAATGTACAAGTAACGTTCTGATTCTACAGTAAATATCTCAGGAAGCTGCAGTACATTGTGTAAAATATAAAAAGTACCAATTATAAAATTTTCCGAAAAATATTTTTTTTAACTCATCTAATTTATGCATAGGTATATGTATGTATATTCTATGTATCTATTAGTGTGTAAAAGTGTTTACTTGCTTTGAATATATACTAGAGTGTGGAAATATTAGTAGAGGCATTTTTGGGTATTTGATAATAATATACATATACAAAGAAATGTCCCATATTATCGCCAAAAAATAAGACCAACAAATTTGTCGATCGCGCGTGGAGAGTTGAACGAATGTCCAATATATGTATTATTCAGTTAGGTGACAGCAAGTCCGTTGATATATTGTTATAAAATCTGCCAATCCATAATGACGATACGGTAGCCCTCGTAATTTGTGGCAGTGACGAAATGCGTGATAACGTGGTCATAAAAACACGGTTATACCTGCAGTAAGCTTGTACCTGATACTGGGAGCGCGCGCGCGGCAGACATACGGTCTGCGGCGAGAGGCCAGGTGAACCGGTGGCAACGGCGGCGGAGATTCACGGTGGGGGGTTCGCCGCCGTGGTATCAAAGAGTCCGCCGCAATACTGCACGCAGTACTACCCGTGACGTTGCGCCCGTCGGACACGCGTGTTTTACGGTTTTATTTTTTGAACCCATCCCTTCATCACGACCACCCCCCGTCGGATGCACTTGGTCTAGGTCTAATCGGCCAGTTCCGCCGCCGGCGGGTAATTTCTCCCAACAGTGCATCGCGATAGTGTTGTAAAAAAACAAAAAAAGCGAAATTTTGTTCGATCGTCAAAAAATTACGTAAATCCCTAGTATTATAAATTGTACTGCATCGATTTTCGTTTGGTCGCGTTTTCGTGGTACAGCAAGTAATGATTCAGATTTGGCGGCCGACCGTGGATTGTTGACGACCGCCGCCACCAATCCATATAATATTACCGTAACCGCGGGTGTGCATCGCAGCTATTTCTAATCCCGCCAGGGACTTATTGAGGATCAACGTCGCTCAGGTAGGTTTTAGTTTTCGCTCATGATAACGTGCCCTTCGAGGGTGGTTTATAATATACTAGTATGTAATATATATATTATAGATATTCACTTCGATATATATAGGAATATTATATTATACACGTTCGGATAAGAAGTCCATCCCTAGTCATAGAACACACCCCAATGTCAGCGGATGATGATTTCGCGTCTGAGTATACAAACGTGTAATATATTATACATAATCCTCCCGTGGGTGTATGTATAATAATCGAATCAATATGAATACTATACTTTAGTATATTATGCACGTTTATGATCATTCTGATATATAATATGGTGTTATGGTATTATGCTGTTTTATATTAATACAAATAATAATTTTATCTTATAAGAATATCATATAATATTCACTGCGTAGTATTTTATTACGTGTATACGCCTTTAAATTTACCAATTCATTGTCAATATTGTATTTCGATATTGGTTCTTTAATACCTATTTCATAGTCCTGATACAGTTATACGTCTAAGTTTTAAGTTATAATGATAAAAGAAAAAAAAAAATGTTTACTTTTCGGAAATATCGTTATCTTTGTTTGGAAAAGAGCGCATGTCTCGCTATATATTGTATACACCTACAATTCTGTCACATGTCTGCATACTCCAAAGAGTTTACGTAAGTCTTTTGATAAGATATTAAATAAGAATCACTTTTTTTTTTTAAATTAAAGTTTGGCTATTGTATTTACACATGTTTTTCTACAAACTCAATTTTACTGTTAAGAATATACCATTTTAAAAACCTATTAATTTGTGGGTATACCTAGAATAAAATTATCATTTAAACTAAAAGGTATGAAAATATGTTACCAGGAAAAGTAAATATATTAATTCCGGTTGAAATGTGTTAAATATATAATATTATACAAAAAAACATATTAATCATTCATGTAAAATACAAAATTTAATCGTTTTACTAAATTTACACGAGTTGGTGTATGGTATTTTAGTGATATGAAAATCTATATACCTAATCACATTGACCCTAAATATATTTCGATAAATGTTTTTTTATTATTATTATTAAATACTGACACAGTTGTTCCTCAGGGCTTTCGGATTATTATCCACACGATAAAACGTGACGTTATTTTTACCTCCTTTTATTTCATCTGTGAACAAGTTACTGACCCCCGCAGACAGTATGTGATTAGGTTTTATCAAGACACGAACGAATATTTATATAGTTGAAGTGTACGAAAAATGGTTAGCAACAAATTGCTAATAAAAAAGCATTAAATTAGTAAATTAAAAAAAATGTTTACGTTTCAACTGTTTAATATAATATTATAATATCAGCGTCTATATTAGATGTATGTTATTATATAACCAAATGACTACAACTGCATGTTGGAATATATTATTTATCGATTGTTTAAACAGTTTGAATGTCTGGGATTTGGATATTAATAATAATAATGTAATATTGCTTTAAAAAAATGGCAATTAAATTTTATGAATACCATTTTTTTTTTCTAAAACACTAACACACACTGAAATCACATTTCTGAAATGTATAGGTCTTGCGTAAATAATTAACGCTAAAAAATTATAATACATTTGTTATATAAAATATTGATATCGATTTTTGTTAAATTGTCTTATTGTACGCACATTTATCGATCAACACGAATTTTACGCAATAAAAAACGTTGCTTCGTTACGAAAAATAAAACCCTCAGACATCTATATCAATAATACGATCTACTTAATATTTGACAAAACGATTTCAATAGTGACACGCACAATATTCTCGACGGTAGGATAAACGCAAGTATTATATACCTATGTATTTTGTATCGCAAAGCTCGTTAGTCACAAGATACACAATATTATTACAATAGTCGAGAAACGCGACACAATCGAGATAGGTGGGCCACTATTATATGCGTGGCGCCTTTAAATGGTCGATGAATCGTATGGTTCGCGTTCCAAATATTACGTTATCGGTGTGCCGGAAAACGACAAAGATAAGAAAATGGGTGCGATCTTTTGGCATATGACGTTCTTTTTGGTTTTTTCACAAAAATTACCAATTTTAAGCCCGATAACTGCGTTCTTTCGATCCAGTTAGATCTACGACGAATGGGAGAGACTTCTTCAATTTTTAATTCTTACTACCTAAGCGTTTTTTCTTTCTTTCTTTTTTCTGAATTCCCGCAACGCGTATACGATTTCCCTATTAGTTTTATGTTTAAAACTTAATAATATGATGTATAGGTTCGTAGTGAAACATTTCCCGCCGAAATCGGGAGACACGGACCGTCCTTTTCTCGTTCCCACGGTAAGGTCAGCGTCGCGCGACCGGTCCGAACGGGGGCGGTTACGACGGCGATGTACCTGTACGGCCTACGCTGCAATTACATAACGGCGGTGGCCATTTGCGTTTAATTTTATCGCATGTATATGTAATAAATATATGATGTACTGTCGCCTACAGGAGCCGTCTCGACGACCGACGGGTATTATCGTTATTATTATTATTGTTACCGCGGTAGTACCTATATAGTAAGGGCATAGTGCGCACCAGCAATTTATAGTAGCAGTATCAAAGTGATATAGCTATAACAATAATATTAGAGTAATAATAATAATAAAAATAATAATAATACCTACGACAGAGTACATAATATACAGTAATATTATGGTGTTGGTACGGAGAAGACGACGTGCGGGGTAACTCTGGCCCTATATGTAGGTATATACACCGATGTATATTCCGGCTGTTCGTTTGGATCGTGTCTGCTGTCTAGTGACTATACAGAAGGACGGTGGAATAAAGTATGGAAAAAAAAAGATTACATAGGTACTGTCCGACAATAACATAATAATAATAATAATAATAACACTGTCGTAACGTGGCCAATATCACAGTGTGGTAGACGGGGGAGGGTCGGTCGTTAGGAGAAAAAAAACGTATATAATAAAATAAATACGGGGTGCGGTCGAAATGGTAACGATCTGACACGCCGGGCGTGTGGTCTTCTTCGTCTCTATCATTATATAAATACGCATATTATGATATAGCGGTACACACGTCCATATACTGATATATATGTATATGAATATAATATCATTATGTATATAATATATAGGCGCAACTGCTGTGAAAAGTTAGTCAAATAACACTATACAACTATAAGATAAGACTATTCGCGGTTGTACCTATTACGGATTTTTATGGATTGGTTTTTTACGATTGCTCAATTTTTAAGTGAGTTGTGAATGATGTATATATAGTATGACCGATTTATTCGTTACGATTTAAAAACTCTAAATTCTCTTAAAAATCAAAATATCATATAAAACTGATTTTCAAACTCGGATAAGTACCTATATTGTTTTTACCTATAGACATAATGTCACAATATATATTTTTAATTTACGAAAATTGGTTCGACTGAACGCAAATTTGCCACACTGAACGTGTGCAAGGCAGTGCGAATGCAAAACGGAATAGTTCGAATAAGCGTGCAAACGTAAAACAATTTCTTCATATCGATCATTAACTATAAAAGGCGCCAATCATATTATTCGTGGGTTCTATGGCAATGTGTTGTTTAAACTTGTATTAAAGACGAAATTAAGTATTTTTGATGATAGGTATAGAGATATGTGAGCAGATCGTCAGCTCTTAAACCTAAAATTACGAAGCATATTAATTTAGACCATATTATATACATTAGATAATTAGTTTTTACTTTAAATCAATATGTACTGAACAATTATATTAAATAATATGTTATATTTATACGTGAGATGGGAAGGGGATAGACGCACAATGCTTAATCCCTGGTCATAAGACTTTATAACTAAACAATTAACAAATTGTGGGCTTTTTTTAAAAAGCACCCCTATTTTTCTTTGAAATAATTGTTGACGATATTCCGATTTTGACATTTCAAATTATATTTTATTCTTCTATTAGGTACTTCGAAGACGATTGGTCGAAAAAATACATCGTATAATATTATAATGTACAACCTACCTAGTACAACCATACATCTACGGACAATGAGCTGTTGGTACATTTTAGTTTACTGCACAATTACCGATCTAAATTTGTCACTTATGATAAGTTATAACTTATAATTATTAAATAATATGTACACATAAAGCTATAATAGTTGGTAAACAGAAATGTATCTATTGACGGCAGTGTGTACTTAATATAATATAATATGATACACGTAATTTATATTAGGTATCATTATTATTTCTCGTAGATTTCCGATGCCCCTGTCTTACAGTACTATGGATCTTTATTCTCTCTCTCTCACTCTCTCAATATATGTATAATATATTATAGTCTCGGCTCGCCGGACCGGACGGGAAATCTAGGGGCGTGGTTGAAGGTCGGAATTGTAATATTGAAAAACCGTACCTGCATTTATAATAGCGTTTCAAGCATAATATATACATAGTATACCTACATTAAATTGTTACGTTAGCGCCTAGTTTTGTGCGAAATCACAGGATGTTCGATTAAGGGCTTTAATGGTTTTCGAGGTCTGCAAACGTCAAGTATTTGTAATCACTTTTTGAGATTTAATTTGAATCAGTGTAAAATCACACACGTTAAAATAATTATTTGACACAATATTGGTATAATATGGTACGGTACAGATCTTCTCTAGTTAACTACTATTGAAAATTACGACGCGCCGGAAACGACGAACCAGAAACATATTATATGTATACATAAACGTTTTGACTAATAAAAAGTACTCGAAGACGAAATAAGTATAATCTAAAAATCTGACGCACATATACTATAAAGATAAAAGAAGAGAGGTCTAGCGATTATTTTTGTAACATTTTATACGATATCACGATAAATATTGTTATATTATAATCTCCCGATGTTACGATTTCCGGATAATTCTTCCATTACGGTTTTTTTAATTTTTATTTTACTAGGAAAATGTATGACTTTCGCGTTTGGTTTTTTTCGTATATATTATTATGAAGGTCACCGGACACACTATATTATATACACAAAATCTTCATTTCCGCAAAAAAATATAACATACTGTTTTTACATAATACTCACATTTTGTAGTTTAATGTGTATTGTTAGACGCATTTTTTTTATTATGTATATCAATATAATTTGTACGTGTCCTCGTTGCTCTATATTATTATTATTATTACCTACCCATAATGATGAACACGCGATCGATTTATTTATTTGATTACATAACATCGATACGATTTTACGTGAGCTGTCTACTGTATGACCGTCAACAATTATATATTATTATTATTCTTTCCGTCAATATCTGCCGTAAGCACTTTTTTTACGACGACCTTGCCGCCGTTGAGTCACTCGGAGTCTCGGACAGTATATTTTAATGATCATATTATATGCACATGTATAAAATTGGACCAAATACGTGGAAGTTCAATTTGTGATTTATAATATGACGTTTAAACGACTGTTGCATGCATTGCGGTTGAAACCGACTCGTCAACATTATTTCAATTTGGCTTTTACGCATATCATTATTTTAATATCGTGTGTGGTGTATCTTCACTCGTAGTTCGTATAATAAGTATTACGTGTCGAAGCTTCGTTATAAACAGTTGAGTATATGAAAATGGAATATTGTCGTATTACTTTTTATTCGTCAAAAAACGAGACAAAACGCTAGACTCGAACCGCGTGTTTTTACATATAGTTTAAGACGTCACCTGATGACGTCTTTTTGCTTTTCGCTTCCAACCAGCAATACACCTTACATTTATAGAATAATAAAATATTATTTATGTTTATCACAAGATCACGCCCGAATTCCGTCGAAACGGGATGGCACGCGTACGACTGGAAACGGCACCGAAAAAAAAAAAAAGAGTTAATAAAATAAACCGAATTGTGTATACACTTTTTTTCTGGTTCACCATACGGCAAAAAAACAATATAACATCACGGAGCAGTGTGACGATAACGTTTTTATGCGTTTCTGAACTATTCTAAACAGGTGGCTGGTGTGTAATTTATAATAGTACCTACATACATAATATTATTATCATTATGTATATATATATTATACTGGTAGCCGACGGTACGTCTATATTATTATAATATACGACTATAGCGCCGCGACATTTTGTTTTCACTGCGGCGTTGGTCAATGTATTACATACCTATACATAATATTAATATACGTGTTGTACACACTTATACAACAGCACATCAACAGGTGTGGTCCGGTTGACTGTGGTCACGGGCGACATACAAACAGGCAATAAGATATTAAATGTCGGACACGCGGCTTTGTGCATCGCGTGATGGCTGTGCGGATACGTCATCGCACGGTGATGTCAACCTTACGTTGAATATTAGTAGGTCACAGTTTTTATTTTTTGTTCTACACCAGTTTCAGTGTTGTGGTCCGCGATGTCCTGAACCTGAATTCTATTTGCTGGATGAATGGGGTGGGTTGGAGGGTAGGTTTGGGTTCTAGCAGTGCAACTCTTTCTCTACAACAATGCGTGTAGCGTGTCGGTATATACAATTGTACAAATCTAGTGATTTGTGACCTGTGTTTTATTATTTCATTGTATATTTTATACGCGTTGATTATAACTGAAATAATATATTGACTATTGAATTTCTTAAAAAAAAAAAAACACGAAACATCGATAACAGAGACTTGACACATTTCTCTCGTCTAAAAGGTTGTTCACCAAAAAATTAAAACTGTATTATATTAACTATTAAGCATGTTAAAAATTTGAATGTTTGCGTCGTGTCCACAAGGACGTGTTTTCGGGACTATTTGCGCGTTTGACTGACCTGCACCCTATATTAACGATCTGTACGACGCATCTATATATACGGTTATCCTATGTACCATTGTACCAGTTATTATATTTATTTCGACGATCGATTACGTTGCCACAATTCGATATTGTCTCGACAGTGAAATATTATGCTCACACGCGAATAATACAACACAAATAAACTACACTGGTAAATGATTCCGACTTTCATGGTGTGCGTGGTACGTGAACATAACAATCATGAAATACGAGTAAAACTACACACTATAGCAGCAGCCCTGCATTACTGCAAGTATTCAAGGTACAATAATACAACATACACATATATATAATATATATACAATATACATGGAATATCGCGTTAACGTGTTCATGTCGTGTTGAAATGATAACGGGAAGTGTATTGATCGTCTGACAATTATTATTAATCATCAACAACGAAAAGTGAGAATGCCGAATTTAATGATTTTGCATATCGATCGGTTTAAATAGGAGTACCTGTGTCATGCAGAAATGGTAATTTATTATTATCTAACTGCTCATCATGATAGACAGACAACATATAAATTACAAATTTGATTCACATTACAACCATCCCAATTACGATATTTTATTGAACATTTTTTATACGTATACATCATCATAATATATATTATATATGTATACATCTCAATAATACATACAATTTCAATTATTCTACTGCGATATATTGTTAAAACCTATAAAAATTTACCAACATGGTTGTGCGCAGCGTATTGGTGTGTATACATTACCTACAAATAGTAAGTTAGACATGCGAATGATTTTAGGAATTTTAACATTTTTTCAACTATTTGAAATTGTTTTGACTTTTTTTTATATAATTGATGATTTTATTATAATGTGTATATAGAAGGTATGTGCGCGTGATGATCAATATTAATATACTCATGATGATCTACAATTTTAAAACTTCTCCCAACCAAAAATTTAATTTATTCTACATCAATTGGAGAAAGGGTAAAATAAAAAAATAACGCTAATACGAGCACAAACTATAATTTATTATTTATGATGTGTACTCTTGATCAACAATATCGTATATACATATATATATTATGTAATATTAAGTACATCGAATAAACTTATTAAATTTTTTTTTTCGTCGAACGAGTTGAATATTTTTTCGAAACGCGTGGTCGTATACCAAGTATGGACTCTATACGACATCATGTTATTATTTTTCAGACGTTATAATATTATTATTATATCGATATACTGGATATCACGCCTGTCTGGCGCTGAGGTGGTCGTTTCTCATGCATATATATTCATTTACCTATTCACATTTGTGCATATATATCCATTAGGTACAGTTCTCGATATATTATGTTACAAAGTGTATCCTTCACAGAGTATATATACGACGATGACGGCGGTAATAACACTAACAAATAAAATAATAATAGTTTTTATTATTATTGTCTTTATTACTGTAGCCGTATAATATCGGACATCGCGTAAAACATATCGTGTTGTCTTGTACGGCAGCCGCGTACAAGATCTACGATAAAATGGCCTCCGACCGTCCAGCCCGACGGATAATGATAATAAAATGTATGTTACGTGCGCATAGCGCATACCTATTAGAATAATATACGATGTGATGTGTACCTACGGGCTATACGGAAAACGCGGTCTCGACAATTTTCCGATCGGCCGGACGATTAATATGCCATATTATAAATTATAATATTACACAGATGCATCACGTGCAGGCAGCATGCCTATCTGTTGTGGTGCAGCCGATAAAAGAGTATTTCGATTAATCCGGCGGCGACCGAGACGGACGGCGTAATTCGTTTATTAATTTTTATTCGTCTAGAAAAAAAAAAAAAAAATGAAAAAAACCAAACGTCACGATCTCACGATTTTTGGGTGCTCCGGCTGCAGGGAACCGATACTGTTATATTGTGTTATTATACACGCCCGGTCCGGTGATTTACCCGAAGGTCTCCGACCAGCCCAAGTATACGAAACCTCCGCGTCACCCTGAATAATATCGTAGTTATTATACAAATATGCCGCGACGAAGACGACGGATCTCTACCACGGAATACAATATTATGTGGTGATGAACCGGAGGAGACGAAGACCAGCTGCATATTTGAAGCACACATTCAAGTCTTGGAAGTCCTGAACTCTGAAGTCACCGCCTCACGTATATATATACTATAGCTCACTACCGAGTACCTACTATACCTACCCATGTAACTGTTATACATATATATATATATATATATATATGGTAAAAATCGTCTTTATAATATGTGCGCGCACTGCATGCAGGGCCGATGAACCGCGAGTTGGTTGAACTTTGATCTTTGCTATGGTGATTGTTGTTGTGGGGAGGGGATCTACGCCACCGTAATACTATTAATATTATTATTGTCGCGTATAATACGAACGTCGCCGCGTTTTTATATTTTATATTATATTATTATACAAAGTCACCGGAGTCCGTATCCTACATAGTTTTATGCACACATATTATAGAGGATACCGCGTGGCGAATATAAAATTTTTTTACTTATATACGTAATATATATATATTATAATATATGTGCTGCACTATAATATTGTACCGCGGTATGCGACAGCGATTGCGCTCGGTTCTATTATTTTATATTTATTATATATATATACCTATAATATAAGGTACCTGATCAAATCCAAAGGGGGTGGGGGATCGAAGGTATAAAAAAAAATAAGGAGCACGTCGTAATAACAATATTATACGCATATCTCCTCCTCGGTGCACCGTGCAGCTCTGCGGTCGGGTGGGAACATCGGGGCGTGTGTGTAAACCGAGATAAAATATCTGGTTAGATAATGCGCTAAATCAACCAGTCCCGACCATGTTTGGTCATACCGAACTAGTCTCCTCCGGCTCCATATTATACGCTCGCCACAGCATATTATAAAGGACAACCACTATACCAATACGTATATGTAATATGTGGGTTTTTGTTTTATATATTTTTTCGATTGCGCGCATGGTAGTGCAACACCGTTTGGCTGACACACGGCCGAAAACCTGTATGTTACTTAATATTTCTTTATGTTTATGTTTATTTTTTTGAAATAGTGCGCGACGTTTATATGTAATAAAAAAAGATAACAATAAATCCCAAACAAAACGCGTCGCGCTCCTGCGAAATCCTATTATTCATAAGTAGTATACATATAGATAGGTACCATTATATAATATATATGGCTGACACGGCAATTACATTGGTTGTCGCGTCGCGTACTCATTTTCCCGATTATCGCAGCGATCCTCCTATACCATAATATTATGTCCTAACATAACAATCACAATCCGTATACCTACGCTTTTTGTTGTATATTGATATGTCAAAATATCCAAAGTCTTTGACGTGGACGTGCCCACCATGTGGTCGAGCCCATTAAAGTTATTCTGCGCAGAACTCGATAGTGGCTAACTCTTGAAATATTTACAGTTTACACTTTAATACTTTATAAAAAGCGCATCGTTATTATACACATATATTTTATAGCTGCTGAAAATATTCAAAATACGATGATTTGCTTAACCTATTGGATGTGAAGACTGTTTATTTTGAGTGTTCAGTTTCAAAAAAATTGATTATTCTGATCGAAAAACTTTCAAAGATCTGGTGAAGAATAAAGTCACTGTAAGGAGTATCCCACAAAATCTCCATAGTCTCCTCAGGAAATTGAAATATGGTCTGAGTATAATATTTTGAAACCTTCTTATACTATAATAGTGATCAGCTTACCTAAATGTTACACAGCTAATTGATAATGAAACATATCCACTGCAGTCGTATTCACTTTATATGCTTGTATATTGAACAAAAATATTTCTAAAACAAGTAGAATCATTATGTAGGTAGTCAATTTTCAGTTGTTTCCTTAAAACATAGTTGGGTAATTGCATAATGATTATAAAATGTTATTTTATACTTGGAAAAAATTCAATGCTTCTCGAAATAATTGAGTGTGTAGTGTGCACTGTTAAAATTAACTTGGTGTATATTTATAAGCAGTATAATGATGGTTTCGCTTACTCACGAGTTCCCGGTAAATGGAATGACTCGAATATTATTATGACGTGTTATGTGCGGTGCACCTATATAACAACATAATGTAGGTGCGTCTGTAGCTCTGTACGCCATAGTGCCATACGAGTCGAAATCGCACTTCATATTATAAACGATACACATATTTGCAGTTAAATCGACTACCGATAAACTCACCACATATAATATAATATTTTAAACTTGCACAAAAAGATAAAAAAAATAATTCGATTAAAATTATCGGAAATTTAAACACGTTATACATGTTTAAATAATTTTGAAGTTGAAAGCATGTCTCTCGCGATATGCCAATGTGTACACCTTTAACTCCAGTGTTTTCCGATTCTTAGTAGATTTACTCAGAGTATATTGGTGCTACGATTCTAGTATATCTAGCTATAAGTGAACGCTCGTTTTCTTCCATTCGTAGATTGATTTACGTGACAAAACTGGCGAAGAAAGATTAAATGGATTAACATCGTTAATAATTGTGCATATAGAAAATTTGATTTAATATTGAAATTGTTTGGTTACATAAATGTTTATATAAAAAAATCGTATGTTTATTAAAAAAAGTTCTACTTTTCAATAATTGATTTGCAAAAACCCCCAAAAACTTTTTTCCGGGCACGTCACTAGTTTACTGTATAACTTATAAGTTATCTCTAATATGTCCTGAATATATCCTTAATATACAATATTGTTTGATAATAATATTAAATACGTATGAGGATCTTGGAGAAGACTGGTTAGGTACTGTTTAATTTTTTTGTATTATTTAACTATCAATCATCATCATCATCATCATCATCATAAAAATGTATACACGAGAGTAGCTGGTTAGATACTCTTTTCGTCAGTAGCTATATATAGTGAAGACTGTGAATCAGAAGTCGGACTCGTCGAAATCCATCGATGAACTTCTATAAAATATATCCATGAGAGTTGGAGTATTTGACGTTTTAAAACTGAAATTACACCGTCACACACATACACACACAGGTACCGTGCAGGATGCGCACCGCACATATGCACATGTTCGTACTATTTAAGTCAATCAGTAACGTTTGCCATGTACCGTATACGACATACGTATAGATATTATATTATTATGCATTATTGTCGGCGGCGCCCTAAGAGACGACCACTGCGCGGAATGATACGAACGGATCTCATCATCAAAAGTCGGAGGATATGACGGTCGGTAATGGTTGCCTGAGTGTATCAGTCAGCTGTCATTATATATATTAAAATAATAACATGCAACATATTAAAATAATAATTATAATGATATATACGTAATTATTGCGGACCACTGCAGTTCGCTGGTGTAACAGACGGGTCATTCCTTGTTCGTGAAATGACTTGCGAGTCCTGCACCGGAGATTGACGGCTGCGACGAGCGTATTATATTCAAACATAATTATAATATCTAATAATGATAGTGATAATGGTATGTTGTCAATTATTATTAAAAACGTAAATCACATTGTAGGTACTTAACACGACGACCGGGTTAGACGTCTTCCGGCAACGCGTATGTACCGTATGAAATACGTCAAACACATAATATAGAGTATAGACGACCTGCAGATAACAACAACCGATCGGCGTCGGCTCGGTGTGACACGCGGGCGCGGTCGGGTTATTATATTAATATTATAAATAATTAGCGTTATCGCGTCATGTGATCTGCGCGCGTGTGCCGTATTAGCGCACTCACCATGTAAAAATTATCATATAATTATGATGTAATAAGCATAATAATAAATATTATAATATTGTACCATTGTCGGCGACGACTTCAAAAGTGACACATTTCTCTCGGCCGGAAAACCGACGACGGCGTTCAATTATACCTATAATATTTTACGGTTGTTGTCATCGTCTTTCGTGTAAAACGGGACTAAAATATTATAACTGTACAATCACCCTGCACTGCTTCAACACGAGAATGGTACCCGAAATCACAAAAACAAGACACACGACATAATTATTATATTCTGCAACGCGTAGTGTATACCTCTGTTGGGTCTCATAAAAAAAAAATTAGGAATCTATTTTTTAATATTTTTATTTTGACACGTTATGACATTTTTAGAACGTTTGTACATGAGATTGCAGTAGATTTTTTTTTGGAGAGATTTTACGATTTTACTACGAAATTTAAGTTTAAATGATGCCTATATACTTACGATGAGTTACTATATATTACCTATATTATTATTCGACTTAACCGGTCTTGTTCCGTTTTGCAGGTGGTTCAGCAAACTTTGAACTGGGATTTATTACGATATGTATATCATATTATTATTTTGAATGGTATACTATTATGATGATAATATTTTTTTTTTTACGCCCACCTATAATAATAATATATTATATTATATATATATAAAATTAATATTCGATATTATTGTTGTAACCAGCTGGTTAGGTATATTACATATTATATAGGTATTGGTATCTCCTACTACCTACGTATTATTATTATTATTACGAGTTTCGCGACATTGGTAAAAAAAAAAAAAACAAACAGAAGACTTTTTAATAACGAGGTAAAAATTAAATCACAAGTCAAGGTCGGTTAAAATATCGACGCGCGGACTCGACAACATAATGCTGCACATTATGTTATATATATGTGATATACCTATAGGTATAGTTATTCCAGGTCGTCGCGTGTAACGCAAATAGCCACCAGTCTCATGGTCAACCCTTTTATGCGGCGGCGCTGGTTGATTACGTATACTGTACCTGTATATTATATACAGCTGGATTCTGTTCAGCTTTGACGACGAACAGATTGATTTTTTATTGGGCTTTTTTTTCTTCCTCCGGCGCAGTAATCCGTGCGAAATCTTTGTAGGAAGTCTGCACCGGTGAGATGCGTTTACACAAAACGCCAAGGATATAACATACCTCGTCATCATCATCATCATCGTCAGCCATTGTTCTGTCGTTGCCGGGAAAACACCGCACATAGACACGTTTTTATAAAATAATAATAACAATATAAAATACATATTATAATACATTATAGGAAGTGTCGGCGGTATAATCATCAGTGTGCTGTAAATAATATTATATATAAATTATTGTTGTTTATACAATGTGCATATTATATTGTATTTGTATATAGCAGTCGCGTATTAAAACGCGTGGTGCGGAATAAAAACAGGAGTTGAACCGAAAAAAAATAGTTAGTTCGGGTGAAAAACAAAAACACCTGACACGATTTCTGAATTAAAGTGGCCTTTATGGTATTACAAATTAGGTATATTATACGTGCGTATGCAATAATAATGCAGTGTGATTCGTTTAACTCAAACAATTCATTCAGTGGTATATAAAAATCTTATATTATACTTCATCGACAATGTAAAAATCCATTTCTGTTGATTTACAATTTGGAATGTTTTAAATGTATGCCTGATATATAATTTTTGATGTTTTTATATATACCAGGTTTATATAGGTATATTATACCTATAAACGAAATCTATAATTTCCGTTATGATAGTACTGTTTCTTTTGTCATGATGGTTATTATTGGTGTAGGCACTGCTTACCTTTAAGTTGAATTATTTATTTATCTGTATAAAAAGTTTTTGATTTTGGATATTTCATCGTTTAAGCTGCAAGTGTATCGTTGGATTTTAAACGCATTAGTATTTCTGCTAATCACTAAAAAATGCACAGTACTCCAAAGCACCCCTGGACGTTGGTCCTTAAACATTATTGTTGGCGAATTGCCTGCAATGATCTATTTATGCCATTGAACTCATTTCAGAACGATATTATGTCGTTGACATCATTTTTGTTTTACTATTATCAAATGGCGTTTTATAGGGAACGCTCATTCAAAATGAATTAATCATATTGATATCATATACAAAGACAATAAGACAATGCATTTTATTGTGTGTGTTTGTGAATACCTACCAACAAATATCTGCCGAAAAAAGCTTATATTATTTCTGTTTCGCGAGCACGCGCTGCGTCGATATCGATATAATATAACGAAGTGATGAGCCGGCTTAAAATGTTCCGCACAAGTATGATTATATTATGTATATTGAACACCGTCTAAGTCTGCGTGGCGAGAGCAGGAGGTCTATTATTATTATTAATTATATATTATCGATCTCATTAATCGACGGTCTATTGTTTCGGCGCGACCGCGTGCAGAACCGAAATGAAAATATTATTATTGCGTTTCTCCGCCAACTCCCTCTTCTTCCTTCTCGGGTTCTTCCTCCAGTCGACCATAGGGGTGATTATACGCTTGCGGCGACCATAGTAGGATACATTATTATAAGTGACACGGCTCATTGTGCTCGAACGTGTGTATGATATTATTATTATAATAATATGAACACTGTTCTATGATATTGTTATTATATTATACATGTATACTCACTCATCGTTATATATAGACGACGAAGACGACCTGAGCCGTCGACCCAATGCAACGCGTGCACGACCTGCGTACGACCGACACGTCACGTGATTAGAAAATAAAAATTCTTTTATGTCCTACATGTGGGTATATCTACGTCAAACAGCTTCAGGATGAACGAGTGTATGGTTTTTGTTTGGGGATTCTTTTAGAGAGGACTTCGCCGTCGCAAACTTTGATTGGACTCCAACGGGCGAGCAGGCGCTCGTTATTCCTCACCGCATGCGCCAGTAATTATTATTATCATTATAATATGATGTAATATTAAAGTCAGCCTGCAGGTGTACTTGTTGTCGTCGTCGTCAGATCTCAGAGGAGCATAATACTACTGCAGGTTTTAGATCCTATTTTATACCACATGACCTGCATTATTATATTGTGGTCCTCACACGCGTATAATAGACAAATATTGTTATAATACAATATAATTATATGGTGATATCAATATGGTGTCTATGGTTTTTAAAATGTACGAAATAATATTGCTTTTGATTTGTATAATGAGCATCTTGTGGTTTCTGTCACTGTGGAATGCGGCCAATCGAACGGGTACAATAATGGATAGTAAGTTATTGGATTTAGAATATTCGTAATTTTGTAGACAGTTAGGAATTATGTGTAGTAATTCAAACCGTATTATAATAGCATTATAGGTAATACAATATAATAATATAATGTGTTATAATTTATAATATGGCGTCCGCTAGATGGAAAATAGTACAATTGTCGCTGGAATGTCACTCGCTCTTGTCGTTGGCACAATAAGACAATTAATATATTTATATTATGTATCAAGTTTACGCGATCGTTTAGATATAGTAGGTATATAAATTGCATAGGTAATGATATATATTATTATTATATGTATAATGTACCTATATACTAAATTTATGATACTGGAAATGATTGTAAATAAATGTAAAAATAGTACAATATACCGCAGTTACACATTACCATAATATTATGATCGATGTATCGGATTGCATTTAATATATTCATTTATAGGTAGGTACTCACATAATATTATATTATGGTCACTACATGTTGTAGGTGATGGTAAACACTTACGGCCGAAGAAAATACGGCTGTCGGTGATGGTTTTGCTCGAGTACCTATAGAATATACAATCATCACGAATAAATGTCGCTATTACGATTTTTCAGAGGGTCAACAACATTTTTGAAACGTTCACTTTTACCGAATGTGTGCCGCCGATTGGGAGCAGTTCCTTGTAAGGACAAATCGCAATAACGTCGCATTACTATTATAGGTACACGCGTACAAATAGCGTTGCAGCTAATATATAATATAGCTAGTTGTCACAATTAAAATCGGTCGTATACGTTCAAAAAACCTCGAGAAACACGAATCCGTGAGGGCACGTGAATAACTTAGGTATATATACGTATCTATACATTATTATATAAACGCGAAAAAGCACGCGCAATGGAACGGATGCAACGCGTTGCGACCATAATATGTAGGTATATAAATAAACGCATTACAATAACTTTAAGTGTACTAAATTAAGGTGGCCTGCCGTTTTGCAATATTATGTCATAACTTATGACAGTTGTATTTTATAAGTACACCCGGTGTTCGGGTAATAATATCATTTAAAGTCGGTCAAAATATATATAGTGTAGGTAATGGTCTCGTTAGCACACAGAAATATTGGAGAACGTGTATGGATTTTATTTCGAATTGTATAGTTGGTATAGGATTTCGGTAAAAATGGTTCTTCTGTAGTCGTAGATTATAATCTATAATAGACAATTTTCGGAGCTGCACGCAGGTATGTACTATATATATAAATATATATGCTTAGCTATATGTTCGTAACTCTACGCGCCGTGATAGGAGGAAAAACGCAATTACATAAGTGGAAATCCATGAGTTTATTTGCTGTAGGGTTTATTTTCCGTCGGGAAGTGAAACACATTATGTATGTAATTCCTACAAACGAGAGTTTCTATCGTCGTGAGACGGCAACGATAGTTTCTATATGTATATAAAACATGTGCACGCATCACGGATCAGTACTTCCCTCGTTATTCAATTGAGCGGCTATATTGTATATGTTATATACGTAGGTATGTATATTGTGTACAAACACACATTATTTTATTATATGCCTACACAATTATTGTTTTCTCTGCTTTCTTCGTCGCGCCCGTCCAGGAAATTTGCGGGAATCCGAAAATGATTTTGCCGTTTTATTATCCGATGACGCGTTTTTCGGTTTCGGTTGTGACTACGGCCTCCACGACGGTGACGAACGCTGGCGAACAGTCCAACATAAATCGCAACTGTATAATAATGTTTTAATATTATATAAGATAATGTTAAGGTTTTTTGTATTTGTCCTTTCGTCACTTTATCCGCTATCATCACGAGTGCAAAACCTGCTAATAAATTATTGCAGCGCCGCGCGTCGTCGGTCGTGTTGAAGTCACTTGATTTTTATCGATCAAGATCTAGGGAGAGGAAACGATACACATAAACAAACGGACACCAGACACGTCCAATTTGTATGCGTCTTGCAATCGGCTGCATGTTGCACGCACCCCTGACCGATGCACCTGCAAGGTTGTTGTTAAATACACACACGCACGTAAATATATATGATGTAGTCCGAGAGACGTTGTATTATTATTATTATTATTATTTGTATTATTGCGTCGTACGTCTTAGGTACAGTATTGTCGTCGTCCTCGTAAGTTATGCGCCATCCGATGCGATGGAATCCGAGAAAAATTGTACATAATAATATATAGCACCGAGCATAGAATGAAATATAATAGGTATGCCGGACACACGTCGTGGAGTTGGGAGAGATAAAAATATGTAAAAGAACGAAATAACAGTTTACGTCCAACACAACGACAGATTTAATATACAAGTACGTAACCGTAATATTAAAATGGTACGCTCATTATATTATATTATTATTTGTGTAGTGTGTGTGTGTTTTACAGAAATGTAGTCTGACGTTGGTTATATATTCGTATATAGTGGCATAGTGTGGCGTGTTTAACAAAATATGAAAATCCATACTCGCGCTGTACTTGAGTATTGAAGATAAGAATTTAACTGATTTTTCTAAAATATAACTGCCTCTAATTAAAAGATAAAATAATAAATATTAAGTAAAATATTTTTATATTTTAAATATAAAATGTATCAACATTTGGCAATGTTATTCCAAGTTTGATAATTTTAGAAAATATATTATTGATACTAATGTAATATATTATTTTTTTTCTCATTATAATTGAGGCTTCAACTACTAAAGTCATTAGTCTGATGTCATCTGATAGGACTAGGAATATGTATCTACGCGTATTATGTCAGCTGAAGTTGTAAGTGTTTATAATCTTTGTTATGGTCCTTTATTTTGACTCCTTTATTTGGATGCGAAATTTTCTCTATTTAGACGAGGTGGCCGAGTGGTCTAACACGTCGGCTGTGGCTTAGCCGGACCGGGTTCAATCCTCGACCATCGGGTGGCATTTTTCTCCGGGCAAGTCATGGTGTCCGTAGAACAAGTGCCACCATCCCCTACTCCGGGGTAAACCTACGGGTGCCCCAATAGAAATTCTGCCAAACAGGCGTCCGAACTAGGCCTTCAGGCCTACTCCCGGACATGGCGCCATACGAAAAAAAAAAAAAATTGAGAACTCATTACATAATGTGATTTTTGATTGTTTTTAGGACATGCTTTTATATATGCATTAATAACATGTTTTTTAAACAAATTTTTTTGAAATCATAAAGATCCTAACCCTATAACTACTGCTCCATATAGTATTATAATATATATATATATAACTATTTAATAAATACATAATTAAAATATAAACATACAAAAATGATTATGGGTATTTTATTTTACCACTTGTAAATGCGTGACTTCCACCCTAAAAATTGTCACATAATTTACATTGATATTATCGTATTGAAATTTGAAACATGACTGTAAACACGCTGTATCAGCGCATCAACAGAAACATCAGCTCTGTAAGAATTTGTAGATAATATAACATTTTAATAAGATTATTCATTGGATACGTTAATGCTGCAGGACTCTGTGCTCTCCGAGTTTTCTTAACACGCTTGTGCACTGACCACAACACCGCCTTTTTGTGTGTTTACTTGCATAATAATGTTTCATTAAAATTGTTATCTTTCCGTCCATCGAAAACAGACGCGTCTATAATATATCTTAATACATCATAATATTATTATATATATACACGTGTACCTTCATTTTTGGTACCTAGTTATATATTTTCGACACAGTGACGTTTTTAATCTGTCATAATTATACAGTGCCTGCACTATGATTTTTTTCAGCCGAAAAGATCTCTGGTGTGATGTAAGAACGCTGGAATTGGAGTTTCGGTACGTGATTTGCGTAGCCCAATAATTTACGATTTAAATTAATATTTTATGAAAATATATGCTATAATATTTAAAATTGTATTCATATATTTCTGTTCTGCAGATATAGAACGATTATTTTTTCACATTTTTCAGTTATTCAGTTCTTAGATTCGCTATCTGTACAATTTTGTATTATTTAGTTTTTTTCTTTTTAAATAAGACGACAGTTTTTATTACCTAATATATTATTTTATGTATTAAGCGTAAATAGATTCTTACATTCGATGTGATTATAGCATGTTCAAGTTTCACAAAACGTTTGCCAAGGCCGTATTTGGGTGATTTTAAAATTAATATAAAATATTCTATATATAGTTTCGGAATCACAGTGATCTCTGTATACAATCCATTTTAATTAATAACACAAAGGAAGGTCAATGATTATCAAATAGAAATGATTGTATAGGTACATTGAATCTTTATTAGTTCATACACTTATAATATATAGTATATACCTATATATAGTTGTGGATTAACACTACTTACCACATTATGTATAGATTGGTCGAGCGTCGGTGTTCTGTGGCTTTTAATAACGTGGAATAATAATAAAGTTGCTGATTTTCAGATGAAATTACCGGTCGTTAAAAAAAAAAAAATGTATATTTACCGAAGTAATCTTTGGTCATCAATTTTCTGTGAACCATTTCGTTTCAACTTTTAAACCGTTTGCTATATACATTTAATATAATGACGTATATATAAATTGTAAGTATCGTCTAACGTTTGCCTACAGTCCAGCGTATATGTATAATAACCCGTTGGAATGTTATACCTATTTCACATCGTCTCATTACTTGTAGTAAACATCGTAGGTAGGCATATATAATAGGTTCGTTCTAATAGCCATTGTTACTTAACTACTTGTTAAGGAATTCTGATTTTATACGGAGCAGGATTCAAATCGATGTGATTATCGTGTTTATCCTTATTCTGTTTATTGACGTTTTCGTATTCATTTAGTGACCGATTGGCCAATATGTTTTTCCCCATGATAAATACTTTTGTATATTAAAATTATATTATTATTAATAGTAGATTGTTCTTTAAAAAATTTAAAATGTACCTATATTTTATAATATACTTCTACGTATGCAGATATATTATTTACTCAAGTTTATGCTCAATATGAATTCATACAATTGTGCAGATGTCCTTTTATGCCATAAATTAGACATGCTTATGCTAAGTATATCGAGTTTTCGTAGAGTGTCTCATAAATATAAAAATAAAAACCTATAAGGAAATCGTAACTACGTTTTTAATTCGAATGGGACGTAAACCGCGCACGGGCGTCCATAATTATTATTGTGAACGGTTTATTGTCGTTGATTTAGGCGAAGTAATGGAGACGAACATTGAACTGTGGTTGAATATTATAATAATAATAAAATAATATGCAACAAGAATGAAAATAAAAATAATAATGTAACATTTATTACGTTATTATATTTTATTGTATGGCTGGTGACGAATATATTATAAATCAGATGAGCGTATACAAATGACGGAAGATAGCTCTATGCAGTGCCATGATAGTTTATATTTGCCGAAATCTCTTGAGATCTAAACGATAATTATTTAAGAAAATAATATAAATATATATATTTTTATATAATTTTGTTTTCGTGCAAATTTACAAGGACCCAAAGTAGGATCGTGTGCCATAACCGCCAACGACGTCTCCGGGGTTTGATGACCTCTCCAGTGACGCGATTTTAGAGGCGTGGGTCGTAGTCGGAGATCGGCAAGGATTTTTCGGCCTACGCTGCTGTTACACGCGTATATTATACGAATATAATATAGTAATAATAATAATAATGTGCATTTATTTCACGAAACACCACACTACTTCTTTTTCACAATAATAATAATAATATATTATCTCGAGTGTCTCCGGGACGTTGTTTAGCATAAACGTTATTATAATAGTACTTAAATGCTTGTACCTATATTATTGCCCACGTACGATACCCGCCGATGCCATTTGCAGTCCGTTGTCCCCCCACGTGCGGTAATATTATTACGAAGGTTTTCGTTGAGATTTTTTTCTTCTTTAATTTCATTTATTCGCACGTGGGTCGTGGCCGCGCTTGGCTGCCGCTCCGGCGATTATTGTTTCAATGTACTTGGCGAGGATCGAAAACATATGTTACATACATAGGTATTATATACCTGCAATATATAGGAAGATACATTGTACATACGGGCGAAACGGGTTTCTAATTTACTAGAAACAATGGACGGCCGCCACTTGGAAATTAATCGCGTATTTACATGTTGCGTTCGTACATATTATACAATTGTGTATTATTTATTTATTTAATACTACTTCGATTTTACTCCTAAATGATAACAAAATATAATAATGTGATTAGCGTATACTATAAGTGTTGTGTAATTATAGGTTTCCATCCCTTTTAAACAGATAAGTACGTTAATTTATGAATGCTAAAATATGTATAAATTGGCACTCCAGTAGGAAAAAGTCCTGCAATAGCATGACCAATATGACCAATGACTTGAACAATATTGAAATCGAACCATGGATATATGACTATATAGTTATTGTTTGTAAGTTGTATACTAGACATAAGCAATAAATTAAGCAAAAAGAAAACAATTGGTAGAAAGTGCGCTTTTGTTTACATGTTAAAAGCCTATCGAAATTTAAAATCGTTTTAGTGGAATGATTTGCTGTCGAATAACTTCTTCGTTTGTTTTTCAACAATAGTAACAAACATGTCGGTAAATTATAACTTATTAATAGTTATTATACAGATAAAAACAATGTTTATTTTCTCATCATATAATAATTGTAAACATATTTTATCGGGTTATATTATATTATGTTAAATAGTGTCCATATACATTGTCGCCAAAACGGAAAATTGTTGTTGAAATTTTGTTCGGTGTAGGATATAGGATATTTTGGTCTGAAACTGCGGTAAATATTCTGTGATTTTTATACTGTTATATACTTGGATTTTTTAATATATATTCATCACTATACAAAATAATAAAACTGTAATTTAATTCGCAAGGAATTTTATTCAAATTTCTTAGACATTTCAAATACCAATAATAGTAGGTATATCGGAATTCGATAAAAAAAAAAAACAAATACCAACCACACTATATAACGAGTGTTTATAAAATAGTGTGAACGTTTTGACGTTTTGACGTTTTTATATTATATTATAATATTATTGAATTATATTATAATTTAAAATATAAAATGCGTTGGTTTAGTTAAATTTTTCAAATAAATTCCTCTATGAAAAAATCCTACATCTATACCGTGGATACTATTATAAGTTATAATAAGGTATCGATTTCAAGTTGAAACTTTCAACAAAAAAACACTCGAAAAATATTATCAAAACAATAAACAGATAATGCGCAGATTATAATAATAATACTATTAAATTAAAATTATAAAATTGTATATTCAACGCTTAAATTTTAATAAAAATAGGTTTTTTTTTTTACTTAACTCGGTTAACTTGTTCGGTTTTTCAATGTCTATATACTACTGGCGGCACCGATACATATCGTCATCGATATCGGTGTATAATAATATAATATTGGTACCTATTATAAATCGGCTGCTATTACAACAGGCAAATATGGCCGAGTAATAAAATTCTGCAAAATTCCTTTGACGTTCATATTTTTCAACGTAAAAAATGTGTATCTCATCGCTCTAAGGGCTAACGAGCTGTATGTACAATATTTTATTATTGTTATATGCTAAAGCACTCGTATCGTATCGTTTATGTATGTACCTAATATTAATAACAATTATTTTACAGCATACAATATGATATTATAATATGTGGCTTGGTGAGGCGCGGTCGTACGTTCAATCAGTGAAAACGCACTGAGCGTACGTACCGGCCGTAGTTGCTAGCTCTCGGATGGGTGACCACTGACTACCCGAGATTTTCAGTAACCTATCCTAGCCACACTTACACAAATAATAATTTTTACAATCCTACCGACATAAAAACCTACAAACAAAAATATAAAAAAAACAACCCCCACCGTACCACTCAACATGCAATGGCCTATGTAGCCCCACGGGTTCCCCCTAATAAAAAAATAAAAATGTTATAACATACTGCTATAATAATAATAATAATAATAATTATAATAATTATTATTATGATGGTCCGTCACCGACGTTGTTTTCATCACGCGTATAATATACCATAAATAATAATATTAAAATGTAAAACATAAAAACGCAATATTTGTATATAATTTTATTATATTGATAAAATGTATGCGGTTTCAAAATTATACCGTGGAAACGAAAAATATCTGCATCGGTCCGTTTGTACATCAACGTTGTTATTATTATAAAATGTGTTTGTATCGTATACACAGAGACTAGCGTATAGAACACCACCTGAGGTAAACGTATATTCTGTATATATATGTATAATGCGTAAATATTGTACGTTCTCGCGGGTGTACATATTATTATATTATTATTGAGGAAGAACGGCGGCCGCGGCGGCGCGAGCGTTGCATAAGTAGGTCGCTGCAATTAGCAATACAGGCGGCGGCAGCAGCGTTGGTTGTAGGAAAAAAATAAAAAGTGAAAGTGAAACAAAGGATGAAGATAATACGGACTATACACGGGCGCGTATATTAAGCATAACGTGTGTGTGTATGTGTGTAATTTTTACGATTTTTTTCACGACGTGTATGAATGGGTTTTATTAGTTTTTTTTTTCAATAATATTCGTCCTTGAACGGTTATTACAAATTTGCCGGTAATCTCTGTAAAACGTACCGTTTCCAATAAAAATAATGTTAGCCACGTGAGCGTCGTGTTATACGATGATGTTATTCGGAGGTATTCGCAAGTAGGTACATCGATTTACCAGCTGCTGTAAAGTACACACGCACATCGCATCACACTATAAAACTACATAAATTCATGTTTTTTTTTGTCTACTATGAATTACGATCAAAAAGGTTCGAGTAGTTGACTTTTATTATTATTATTGATTTCCTATAATAAATGCACGTCATGACAAAAGCCACATATTATTATATAGCCACAAATATAAATAATGTATTATGCACGATGCAGAAAATGTTAATCGTATATGTGCTCTGAGACAACGTGCATAATTAATACCCACATAGGTATAAACTATTATTGTAGTCGTGGGTACAAGACCCAGTAGGATTATATAAAAGCGTTTTGTGATGACCCAACCAACCGGTCGAATTCATCATAACACCCACAAATCGTATTATTTAATATTATTAAATATTATTACTATACTTACTAGAATAGAATTATTGCGGCAGTTAGACCGCCAGCTAGACTCAAGATGGTTTTGCCACATCGATAAAAATTTTGTTTTTCACTATTTTGCCTATACACACCGTACAGACACTACAGTCATTGTAAAAGGTAAAACCCGACCAGCTTACGTCATGTACCTACCTCTACTCGCTAGTCGCAATACTCGCATTTTTATAATAATATTACAATTACATTGAGTACTCATAGTTCTTCCAGTTGAAGGATTTTTCATCCTGGGAAACAATAAGTATTTATCCTTTTAATAATATTGTCTTTACACTCTACAGTTTATAGGTATCACATTAACTTATTGTTTTAATTCACGGTGTAATTCTCCAAGCATACAATCCTACAAAGTTCTGTCGTTTATACCTATATCAAATTCTTATTGTTTCTTATTGTTTATTTTATAGTATTCTGTGGTGTGATAATCTTTTTTTTATTTTCTAATGAAAACAACCTTTTTTATTGTAATAATTGTGAATAGGATAATTTCTTAAAAACTTTGATCTAAATAAAAATTCAAATGATCGGTATTTTTAAGTTTTAAACTTTAAAAGTACGTATCGAGGGAGGATAATGTGTATAATAGTTTTACATAAGATAGGTATATTAAAAATATGTGATATTTAGTCTAACACTTCTTAAACTCTGAAAACTGTACGAATTATAAAATTATATACTATAATATTGTAATGAGATCTTCTAAACCTGTTATCATTGACTATTATTCTCAGTAGGTACTTTAAGTTAAATAACTTAGAAACTAGTTGTTCAAATTTTGATTGAATTTACTCACTTACAATAAAAAAAAATTATATCAATAATAATTTACAAAAAAAAAGGTGGTTTTCATTGAAAATAAAGAAGTTTTTATTGTTACTAGACAATTCTTAAGCTGGGAATTTAGATTAAATCCAATTATTATTAGAATAATTTGAGATTGTGAACATATCAATACTTTATATAGGAATCATGTAACATATTGTAAAACAAAAAAAAATTTAAATTTAAAATTAAAAAAATATTATTACCATGAACATTTTGGAATTTCATATTGTTATATACCGACGTGATAATAATATTGATATAATAAATATTTACAATGACAACATTGGTAATAACTAAGGAATGATTATAATAACTATATATCGCTGAGTTGAGTGTGTTTGTCATCAGTATAGTGTTCGTAATAATAAACCTTAAACGAGATATTGCATAATAAATATATAATTTATTTTTTAAATTCAAATAGTATTTATTTAGCTTTAGTTTATGTATATTTTTTTTTCACATACAAATGGTACCTAACCTGTCGTTTATCTATCCGCGTAAGGAAATGTTGACGAGCGTGGGCCGTTGCATATATTAATATAATATCGGCGGCCGGCCCTCGACGGCATGTACATTAGTAGGAGGTCGTCCTCGAGCGGACCGAACAGATGGCCAGAGACGTCCGTCTCGTTCACACAATAAACAACATGCTAGCTGACACATTCGCACACGCACACTGTGATGCTTGCGAAAGTTAAGGCTGTATTACTGCTTATTATAATATCGTATATGAGTAAATATATACTATAAATTATCATACTATTTGAATGGGTACTCGGTAAGTAGGTACACAAATTTCGAATTGATGACCGCGAAATGTGGAAAAGAATTCAGTTCGAACAGACTGCGACGTGGATATCAAATCAATATTACGTGGTGTCGGTTTGGAGTAAAATCAGAAAAGTCGTGGGGTATGGTAAAAATAAAAATAAAATACCTATGTATACGATAATTCTGCTCTTTCGCCACCATCCGCACAAATGAGCAACAGGTATAATACGCCACCCATTTACAACTTATCACGGCTTACTTTCGTCATGTTTACGAGAGTATTTACATTGTAATTATATAATATGCTGTGATTTATTATGTATTTATTTGGGTTCCAAAGCGGCAAAGCGGTATATCTATTAGGTTCTATACACCGGAAAAGTCGATAATACTGACCATATTGCAGCAAACTGTGGTTTTCGTACGGCCATGTCTTGTGCATCATAGTATTATTATTATTATTATTATTACGGTTTTCACAAAAACCCAAAAAACTATGTAGATTGCACCACACAGTATTATGAATACGAAATAAATGTCGGAAAGCATATTAAGAGTATTTTTTTGTACGCGTGTCACCGTAATTAATATTGTTTTTTCTCCAATTAATATTTTCTAAAAGTTATTATACATTGGAAGTAATGGTCACATTAATCAAGTTTTTTTTTGGATTATTTTCCATTTATTATTCAAGTACGTATTAGTTAAATGTAAATTTTGAAACATAGGCTGGAAGTGCAGGAGACAAGACTGTGCGAAAATGTAGTATTATTTATAGTTGTTATAGGTCGGTGGACATATAATATTAAAGATATATCAGATTCAATGTACTGCGTGCAATAAAATAAAATGTTGCTATAATAATAATAATAATAATTTTAACTCATTATATATTTCAACGTATTCAAGTTACGCAATATGTAGGTACACTTATATTACATACCTATTTTATATCATAATTTTTGAAAGGTTTAGAAGTGGTTTCGACTTTGTTATTAGTCAATAAATAATAATTAATGATAATGTAAGAGCAACACCCCTTCAATTACGCCAAATTAATGTTTTCTATAAGCTCACAGTACTAATAATAATAACAATAATAAAATATAACGTCTAATAATAATAATAATAATAACAACAACAATAATAAAATATAACGTCAAATACGTAATAATAATTTAAAAATCACATCATATAATACATGCGTATTTTACAAATTATTTATCACTTGTTATTTTATAAAACTGATAATTTTGCAATATGAAATGCAAATTTCACTAACCTTTTTTGCCAGACTTGTAAGAATGTGGCTAAAAAAATACATTAGGCAAGAAAGTTTTATTATTATTATTAAAAGATAAAAAAAAAACACAACCTTATTATTATTATTATTATACTCATATAATTTAGGCATTTATTGTTATTGTTATTGTTATTAAACCTTTTCTGTTATTATTATGTAACACCTTTTATAAAAAAAATTTAAAATTATTGGGACACAATATTCTTCGTGGATGATTAATAAAAATATTATCAAAAATTCTTATTATTAATCAAAAATTGAATTTTTTCCGAAATAAAAAATATTTCATAAATTTGTCACCGCATAATATAACATTTTTTTTTAATTCGACACTGCGTCATAAATTGAAATCGCACTACGATTTAGAACTTGCCCCGATTTTCGGTATCTATAATAATATATATTATGTTTGTATGCCGTCTCGCGGTGTTAATGTGTCACAATGCGATCGTGCTTGCACGTCTTTCATATACATGTAATGGTATTGTGCGATTTTATTTTATATTTGTCCCCAGCGATCATTGTTTTGGGTGCAGTGTTACGGTTTTTTGTTTACTATTATCAGTTTTTTTTTGTACGATTGAAATTCGATATCATTGCCTCCTCCCTTCAAGCAGCTATTGAAATAACACCATTTATGCCGTTATAACATAAAAAACACGTTTTTTCCGATTTTTTTCTTCCATCCAACAACGCATGTATGGGTCACTTTTCGAACTGATTGAAGTATTTAAACGCACAAATACCAACGCATATATAAAGATAATGCGAATATGATACAATATTTGCTTCAATTACAGTTGGTTTGAGCCTTCATGGACAGATTTATAGCTGAAAATTATAATTGTAGGCCTATCTTAAAACATTATAAAACCATTTATTTGAATAATTTACAACTTTTGGCAATAAAATGATATGTTGCGTTAAAAAATGTATAGATTGCTCCAGAGATTTCTTAGTTGAGGCTTGATATCAAAAATAATAATATTATGTACCTTTATTTATACATTGTGACATTAAATCATTTGTTAATGGCAATTATAAAAATTACCACATAAATATCTATGTATAAACAATATTAATTAGATAAAAATTAAAAAGAATTATCTTGGCTAGTAATTTTCATAATTTAATTATTATAGGTACAAATTAAAAATAGAGAGTTATTAAATCATTATAATATAATATGATTTATTTTATTTTCAACTTTCCGGAACCATTAAGGATATGGCCTGAACAATAATGAATACGTGAAATTGTACTTATATGACGTTTAACGAAATCTATGTTTAATGTTTTTATTTTAATGATACAAAAACACGACGTATAATATATAGATTGTTTCACTGACGCATTCAACTAACTTCATCCAAACCCCAATAATTCGTCTTCTTTTTATTATTTCTTTTTCGACTTAAATTTTGAAATACCTACTCTTGCAGTTGTTCGTGTTCGGAATACCATTTAACAATCGTTTGCTGACGTACCCGATTATGACGTGATGAAAATTATTTAATGCAACAAACGTCAAATAATGTATATTGTATAATGAGTGGTTGATATATTGTATTTACGAGTCACACGATGGGATTGTTAGATATGCATATATGCATATGAATATTTTAACTTTGGTACTTGAATAACTACATTTACAATTTTCAACAAAATATAATTAGCACTGTACACTTGCTCGAAAACTAGGTAATGTATAGTATCATAATCGTATATGTTAATTAATTGACATATTAATTTTGTGCGTCGAATAATATTATAGAACAAATTATTATGCAACGTAGTGTGAAGAGTATAGGTAGTCTGACAATGAGCAAATTAATTATAATATTCCCGGTTTTTGTGATGATGTGTTCAATTTATAGATAATATGTATATATATTATCTGCAGTGATTCAATTTTTTATGTACGTTATACAGTGTCTTCACCCATCAACCATATTTAATTAATATAATATATTATACATAAGTAAGTTGCCAAAAATCGAAAGTGGTCAAACTCGATTCTCGCGCTGATTGACATAACCACTTTCGCAGCGGCTAGTGCAGTGTTGGTATATGGTCATATACACACGATGTGTGCGAATATGAGACGGACAAAATAGCCGCGTTTTTTAAAAATAATCACGTGTTTCGAGCTTTCAAGATTTATATCTTAAGAATAATGGCGCGTTAGGCGTTTATGGTTTGGTGTGGCCGGGGGTGAGTTAATAAGACAAGGGTGAGGACGTTGATCAGAGTAAAGGATGTCCGGAATTCGTGGAAACAACAAATAAATTATAGTTGGAGAGAAAAATACCATTTATATTATACATTATTACTATTATTAGTATTGTCGTCATTGGCACAAGCCGACTTTCTCACGGTCCACTGGTTGCGTTCATACACTATCGTTGATGTCACGTATGTGTGCAACAAAAGCGAGGGGAACATGCCGGTGAAACATCTTTTTTTTTAATACGGCTATTTAAATTCCCGGTTAGGTTTTTTTTAAAAATAATTTTTAGAAAAAAATGTAAAAAAAAATAATAATAAAACGCTTGAGCGAACGGAATGTATCTCGGCACCGTCGATCATCGTATATAAAGGCACAAACGAGCATACCGTTCAAACGGAATGCTTCAATAAAATAATAATTAATAATAACCATAATCGAAGTTACGTTTCGCACCTATATTATGCATGAGTGACGTCTTGGATATTATTATCGTATATTATTGTATAGTAAGTACACATAATATGTACTTGTCATTTATGTATGTAATATATTTTCACACGTGAAATAAATAATTAATATTGTTTTTTTTAAATGTATATGAAAAATTAAATTGCAATTATTGTACACATATTATAATATACCATCAGGTGATTAAAATAGTAATCGATTTTGAATACAGAAAACACCAGCGAATACGATAAATATACGCTCTACCCATGTGGCCATGTGTCCAAATATTTAGTGTTATTGTGTATTATCACCAAATAATATTATCTTACTCATCGCTGTATTTAGTCAAAATTGATTTTGTTTGAAATTGTATTATTGTTTTATGTTAATGAAACGCAGAAAGTAGCTCATATATTATTTGTGTATGTATTATGTAGCGAATGAAAAATAAAAAACTAATAATACATTTTCATCACAATAATATTATTTAATTCCTTATAAAAGCCTTTCATTTATACTTAGATTAAGACTAAGTACGTCTTAAAGGATTTTCTTTTAATGAGGATTTTTGTGAATATTTTTCAAAACTTAACAGGTGGTATAGCACTTGGTGTATAAGTGGTTGGAAGCCATGGCTGATCTATGACTTAACGTAATACGCCGTATTAAAGTACTGTATAAGTACTAACTTCTAATAATATGATTTTGTATACTATATAATATAGTTAATAAACGACGATCGCGATTCGCAGTGTTTATAAAAATGACTAATAATCTGGTTTTCGTCTTGTTATCTCTGGGTACCTTTCTGCAAAAATAAAATTTATTCATATTATATTAACGCGTAATTACCATAACAACAGCTACCGATTATAAAATCATGAATTCATGAATAACTCGTTTTTGTTTAAAAAATAGTCCAGCCGCGGGTGGCGTTAACGAGCGTGGTTGTTAAAAAGTGCGTTACACCCGAAAACAATATTACTATTATTAATATAATTAAAATGCGCGTTTAATACGAGATTATTTATAAACGTCTCGCTCGTCGACGTCGATCTGAATACATAATATTATTATACTTACCTATATTATATATAATAATTATGTTTACACGTATGGCGGCGCTGTACTCATTTTAACTAGGTACCTAATGCATATTGTATAAATTATTTTAACCGACCAGAACAAAAACATCGGCAACTGTGGCTGCGCGGAGTACCTTTCTGCAGGAAAACACAACGTCCCGTGGCCAATCTTTACGCCTACGGTTTTTGCACACACACATAAAATACTCTTTTAAATACACACGACATGAGGTGTGGCACAGATTCTCAATATATAATATCCGCGCAACAACAACAAGGTCGATAGACTTTTTACACGACACACACACACACACACTGCACACTGCACACTTGTATTATATTATTATTTTTTTTTTTTACAAGTATTATCACGGGTTCGCCGACTTCCTGGTGTCGAGAGACGACGGTGCAGTGGCGGCTCGCATTTATCACGCATTGATGTATTATATAGGCATACTTATATTATAATATATATAGATACGATTGTGATATTATGCTCGACAGACGCGCGTACCTCTATTATATACATAATAATATTATAAATCGTATTATAACGCGCGCGCTGGTTATTATAATATTTATATATTATTATAGTAGGTAATATTATTTACGTCCGCGCTATGGGCGAAACATCGTGTTATGTAAAAAAAAAGAAGCGCCGTTTTGCTCGGGTTCTCCCGCAACGGCGCTGACGAACTTTCACCTATCCCCCCTCCCCCCATCGCACCGACGAGTTTTGCCGTCACGCGCGTTTGTTGTGCGTACTATTTGTGGTGGTCCGTGACGGTTCGCTGTTCCTTACGTGTGTACGATATAATAACTCACAGCGCACACTGTACTTATACTGTGAAATAATAATAGTAATAACAATATTTATAACGTTTCGAGCACACACCTGATGATATGACGGCACGTGCTCGCGTGAGTGTGAGCGAGTGTGTGCGCGATATGATTTACGAAAATAGGATTGGAATAATGTTTTATGATATTGATCTGATGTAGGCCGAAGACTCGCGGAAGACTTCAACGCATTTAACGCATATAATATAATATACGGTCGCGTGTATCGAAGCTTTGATAGTTTTCCACGTGACGACACTACTATGGCATGGGCGTTGCACCAACGCAGTGGTTTTCTCGGAACGATATTGAATTGCACGAACGATAATCGCGACCAAGAAACACTAGACTTTCATAGTATTATTATTGTGTTTGTTGGCGGGTGGATTGGCGGGTAAGTAAGGAAATAGCCACAAACCGCAATACTCAGCAGTAGGTATGTATATATATATATATATATATATATATATATATATATTATACAGAGGTATACGTCACAATATAGGTACATATTATTAGTATGTATATATAGCCGATTATGCAAACGATATAATATTATAATATATACATAGCTAGTCTCCCGGGATGCTACAGCCATGGTTATGAGCACCGAAAGTCGGAAAGTCCTTCAAGACACAAAGCAGTTTACGATATTGTTATCATAATAATATCGTTTGCGTAAATCGCTCCCACGTTGTATCGGACTACAGATGGGAGTTTACACTGTTTTCACGTAATATATATAATTATAGTAATAACAAATAGATTATAAGTGATTTATTTTGTAGCGCAAATGTAAATCTTACAGCAAGGATATAGTATAGATGATATCCAGTTCAAAATATGAAATCTTATATATATAATTCATACGAAGAAAACACCGAGTAATATTTTGGATTCTAGTGATGTCGAAGTTTACAGATATTATAGTATAAAGTTAGTTAGGAATAAACGGCGCGTAGTCATTCCACGTGATATTGTCAAAAATGTTCTACTTTAGGCGGTTTTTGATCCATTAAATGTGTTAACATTGTTATTGAAAAAACAATATTAAGTTCGTTGTAAATAATAATAAAACATTGTACGGTTATGGAACGGCGTGCGGCTGCACGTGCATCATATGTTTTAATGCATCGTATACAATATAATAATATAGTATACGCCTCTCCGTCCTGACACGAGTCAGGAATTTTTCTGAAGGGTTACGACATCATTCAATCGTATCAAATGTATAAAAACTATATAATCCCAACTCTTGACTCTGCTGTTTCTTTTGTTTTAGTGCTGCGATGGATTGCAGTAAATACAGTGACGAGGTTCGATATTGTAGTTATACCTGTAATAGTTCGACCGCATACCAATAAAACACAAATATTATATAACTGTCGAGATCGATCGTTGAAAACGAGGTAAACGATCGTGAGGTCGACTCCACCGAAAAAAAAATATAATAAAACAACGGATAATACCCCACTATTATCTATAAAACAAGAAAAGAATGCGGTTTTTCATTCCCCCCCCCAACACTCCTTTTCCATGAGTTTACGTTTTGTTCGTAATATCCGAGTCCGGAGGCGGCGCCGAGTTGACACTATTTATATGGCGTTGTGTTTCTAGGTACCTGCTGCTGCCTCACAGTTGAGCAACTCTAAGTGCATAGGTATTATTACACCGTTCAGTTGACGTTTCGTCACAAGACGTCGCCGAAGATCACAACTTTTCGGCGGCAGCGCGTTTTCGGGATGAGGTCATATACATAAATTTTATTATCGTCGAGTCTCAGTGTAAATATGCCGGACGACATTTGCATGACAAACACATACACACACACAAACATAAGAGTTATTATTATAATAATACTATAATAGCCATCGGGCGTGTTGTACACATACATACGAACGGAATGACTAATGAACTATGTATAGTGCTCGCGCTCGAAAATTGACTTGTGTTAAACCGAATGACTCGACGACGTCATCGTAAGTCACTTACAACACCCAACCCCCTCCTACCGAGATCGGAGCCGAAATAATACTTTAATAATATAATGATTTCGGTCGTTTTGTTTTCCGTATATAAGATACGGTTTGGGACATTGAAAGCAACAAATTAAGGTTTCAATATAACGGTTTTTTTGGTTCATACCATTACGGATAGTATTTTAATACCGATTCATAATCCATTTTTTAAGAGTTAGAAAAAATATATTAGGTATACCATAACTATTATACTTGAAAGGTGATATAATAATTTATTCGTTGTAATATTATAATGTTAAGTCTGTATTTTATTTTTATTATACCTTTAGCGTGCAGCTGTGTACATATCATATGTACCTATATAAATTATAAACGTACTGAAATCATGTGAATTGTCATTCAATTTTAATTTCATATCGTTGAGAAGCGGCTGAAGTGAACAAATATATTGATTTAAAAAAAATATCTACCCCATAATCAACCTATAATATTATTAGGTATAACTATTAATCATATTATTATTAATTATGAGTACAGCTCGCACGTGGCTGCGACTGTAGCTGGTTGCAGCAGGTATACAGAAATACCTACTCCCCGCTGAAACTCTGTCGATTAATATTGTTCATAAAAAATAATAACAAATACATATCGTTTATAATAATAATCGGCGATTACCGTTTACAATAATTATTTATTGTATATCGTTCAATAACGTCGAGAGCGGTTCGGTCATTCACCGAGCCCATAATATTCTAAATAGCGTTATTATACCACATTTATCCCATTAAATATTATACCTATTAAATTTTTATATGTTTTACCACCATATACCGGGACACCGGGTAGTTATAACCACCAAAAACGAAAAAAATTGTAACAAATATGAAAACAAACAAGGCGTTTTCGTGACATTGTATTATCGTTCAAGCATATACAGGCGTGGTTGTGTGATCCAAAAATGTGTGCGTAGGAGTTTGATCATAATATTATAATTTATTAAAGGCGTTTGCAGAAACACACACCTATGAAGTCACGTCAGCCCCCCACCGACTAAGGTTTTCTCCAAACCTTCACCAATATTTTGCAAAATCATTTTTAGAATATCACCAACAATTTAAATTTTTCTTATTTAAGCGAGTGTCAATTTAATAGACGTGTCACGCGTCATGACCGTTTTAAATTGCATATTATAATTTTTTGACGTTCATGATATTATTATAATCTTTCCGATTTCTTTTTTCAATAATGCACCTGAACCCGAAATTGACGATATCATGGACTGAGATTTTATACTTACATACTCGTATAGTCGTCGTTGTTTGGATCGATTAGTCAAAATGTCCGTTGTTTTAATGATTTAAAAAATATTGTCTCATATAATATTATGTCGTTGAAGGAACGAAACAGTAATGGATAGACTATATTCAATATTCTGGAATATCCTTACCTAATTTCTGCATAATACTATTACATCCTGTTACAATTAATAGCATATTGGTGACCACTGACCAAACACCCACTACGTTTGCAGCAGTTTCACCCTGTATTGTCATATAGGTATGTTGTACACCACTACAGGAGATCAGGACAGGGTAACGACTAACGATGAAAATAATATATTCTATACATTTTATTACACGTTGTTATATATCATTAATAATATTTAATGTATTTTATTTCTGGCTTACGACAATATTATACTGGTTTGAGTCTTTGTTGTTTAGTGTTTACCCATCAATGATCAATTCATCACGAATTCCTATCTCCACATATCCGAAGATAAATAGAACTCAATTATAATTCGAAAGAAGAATGCTTCCACGTCATAATATATACGTGGGTTTATTATTACTCTGTATTATGTAATTTTATCATTATCATTATTATTTTTTTTATTCATAATTTTTGATTTATGTATCTACACTACATATTATACACAGTGCCTCAGTGATTCGTGAATGTTAAATATATTTCATATAGTCACGTTATTTAGATGATGTTACTTCTTACTCGTATATAATGTCAGATCTACACTGAATACAATCATCAATAATATCTTTGTATACAAACGGTAAAAAATATAACTCAATATATAAATATATGTATGTTGCATGGCTATCAACACATAATCGGATAAGCATCACATCGCACATTGTAAAGGGGTAAATATGTGATACGCGTAGTATTTGAAATGAGATATTTTTATCTTATTTTACTGTTTTCCGCGTGACACGCGACTGATTTATCGAGAAAAAGCTTGTGCGACCGTATGTTAGAGTGCATTATATCCGTCGAACGAATCGCGTTGTAAAATTTATATATTCAAGAAGACATTTCGAGGTTATTCGTATATACCTTTATACAATCACATGTAGTTGAGATATAGGTATAGTAATAAAATACGATGTGTAAATTGTTTGCGTTTCGAATTTAAATCCGAATGAATTGTAAACAGAGACGACGTGTTGCATATTTTACATGTCCATGCAGCAGTATTGTTATGTGTTAATTGCGGTTAAAGGATATTTATTTTTCATAACGCGTGTTTAACAAAGAGAAATAAATGTAATTGCATCCGTACTTAAAACTCGCGAAACATTCAACCTCCAAGTTGTCGCAAGTGGGTGAAAAGTTTTGGAGGGAAATGTCTGAAGCAACAATTTTGATGATGATATTATATTTGAATAAAATATTATCTACAATTGAATTTCATTACGATATAGTATAAAGGTTCGCATAATACATAAACGTAATTATATATGTACAATGCATTCATAACGTATAATCTATTAGGTATATTAATATAATCTTATGATTGTTTTATGATTCGACGAACCGCGACGATCGGATTCGTTTAATCTATGCGATAGAATAACATATTACAAGCAGCCCTTGTCTATGAGAAGGATAAATAATATATCCAACTTATAGCTATGTGATCGATTACGTGAGCACGCCTGCCGCTGGATGTGCACATCATCTGCACCGCACGTACTGCATATTATATAGTGCGCCGTAATAAGCGTAGGTCGCGGGCGAACGATCTTTGAACCGCCCGACTGTGCCGTGTGGACGTGTCGACCGGCGGAGACTTTAATGCACGCTGCGATGCTGCAATGTTGCTGGCTTGCTGCAGCAGCTGTAGTCAAGTATAATATAATAATATTATTTTATCACAAGCACTCATACTGCTGCAGGGTATTCATCTTGTTTGTACTCGTTTGCCTTCTTTCTATATATGTATATGGATATGTATAGGTAATACAATATGCACACTTTCAATCTGCGGCTCCTGACCTGCCTAAAACATTTAAAATAGCATTAATATTATTACTTATCTATTATTCAATTATTATACTTATTAGGTATTTATTATTTTTTATTACATTTACATGTTTAAATTTTAACTTAAATTTATTATCACCTCTTTAAATCATATTGTCTTAGATTTTCTATACTAATATTGCGAGACATCCTGTATAGTGTATATTGTTATTTTAATATTACGAGTAGGTATATCAGCACATATTAGGCGCAGCAACCTTGGATTGTATACATAATAATATTATATTAGCGTAAGTTTGTATATATTTTAGCTTTACTCTTGCTGTTCAATATAACATTAATTTATGGCACCAAAGAGTTTTATGAAAGCCCATATAAAAATCATTAATACTATATAACTGCTTATTATAAATCGTTTTTTTTTTTTACTTTATACAAACAGATATGACTGCTATACCTAGGCCTACCTATTTAGGTATTTAAATTATTCTTTAACCACTATTTTAAAGTAGTAATTATTTCTTGTTAAATTATAATTTATAAATTTTTCATTAAGTTCAAATATTGAAATATACCTACGCAGCTGCAGGGTTTTAATTGATTAACTTTATATATAATATAATAATATGATTTAATATAATAAGATACGAAATTCTCTTGTATATAAGTTGTTTACATTTGAGACAACCGCGAGTGTATAGTATTTAATGGGAATACCCACGTATAATATATCTAATATTGTTTGATATTATAGTATTTTATACACACTATAACTACCTATCGTTTATTGTATCATAGTGATAAATTGTTAATATACACACCCTGCTTTGCACTTAATAGTTTTAAACTAATTAAAGTCGTCCACCGCCTCGGGCGTTACTCTTTTAGAGACCATTCATCACTACCCACTGGTCGCAATATAAAAGTCTAAATTTCTCAAATTATTCTCTTATCGTCGTAAAATAGTTACCGGCGGTGTTCACAACACCGCTGCACTATTGAGTCTTTATTTTAACTCCGATGGCACGGTGTGTATATATTATTCTCCAATTATATCCGTCCGGAAGTGACACTTGCAGATTTAAAAATAGTATTGAATATTAATGTATAATATAATATATGCATTATATTAATATTTTATCGGTACAATGGTTAGGTAGGTTAATTGATTCGTGACCGCAACTCCCCCGCGCACTACCCGAGAAACGTTTTTCCGTAATAATTCTTCTCTTCGTTCTATACATTAATGTCGATCGTGCAGCACAACGAGAGCTGAAATAATAATATCCTCCCGTGTAAAACATGTAACCGAGACCAATCGTTGTTTCCTCCCGTTCATCCGATGGTTGTTATTTTGGGGTCAAAAGCCCGTGCCGCCGCGTAGAGGTCTCGTTGCAGGTGAAACAGGATGATCGTCGTTTGCTTGCGTCACTAAATATTTTATAAGATGTAATAGGTGATGTACAGGGTGTCTGTCTGTTTAGTTTATCTTCAGATTGCAGTTACAATTGTGCCTACTGTAAAGCGCATATATATAGCTACGCCTATGTCTATAAATGTAAATCACCGACCTGCAGCAATCAAAACTTTAAAAATTACATAATTAAAAGAATACTTAATATACATACGCTCAATATCTTATTTAATTAAAATGTTTACAATATATACGTACTGTATTATAGTTCTAATTATGATTGCGAAAGAAAAAACGTATTGTCTATATTATTTTATTACGAACTTGTAAATAATGTAAACTACAGTAATAATATGGTGATATATCATATATACTGTTTTCCGAAATATTAATTGGAAAAAAAGTTGTTGATGAGCATATAGACGTGGTGGGACACCCTGTTTATTATGCTGCAGTCAATACCGACTATTATTATTATATAATTAAAAAAAAAAACGTATAACGAATACGCGTTTCGTTATTTTATATATATATATATATATATATATATATTATATTATACTCGTTGCACGGCCGGAAATTCGCGCACCGGCGAGACGAAAAAACCGTCGGCGCGCGACATACGTATTATTATTATTTTATTCGTCGTGTTTGGGGACGTGTCTTTTTATCTCGGTGGAAATAACTCGTCGCTGTCGTATGGCATATTGCAGGCAATATAATATTTTAATATTATACTGTAACATACCCGCGCGACGTGATGAGAAAACCGTTTAATACAATTATATTATACGAAATGTAATCGTATTATTAAATATTATATGGACGTTGTCATCGTCGCGCGAGTCCTGCGAAGCAACTGAACACGTACAATATAATAATTTGTAAATGAGTCGTGGTTTTTTTTTTATGTGGCATCGTACACCATAGTACCTATACATTTGCACTGCACTTAGTACGATATAATATTAATAATAAGTACAACATGATGTTATTTTCAACAGTTTCCTCAGAATATAATATATATAGGTACGTACGTGAATTGCTATAATAATATTCCCTCTGTCCCACTCTCGACATCCAATTTCGATAAAACACCGAGATGATATAACTCTCATTCGAAAGGTGTTGTACCAATGTGTAAATTATTATCATTACCTACTATGTATGCATCGACGTTTAATTTTTTTTTCCTAAATGCACACAATGATAATATTACATTGTCATCATTATACAAAATTCGTTCAGTCGGGTATAATAATGTACGACGTCACGATGTCAACTCTGACGACGCACGAATCGAATAAATCATATTATAGGTAGAGCAGACAGAGCAGTATTATTAAATTATAATCGTTGAAACATTGCATAACGCGAGTTTATTGGAAGCAAGAACGAGGAAAAGAATGACGGTACCTATATGCATATAATATTATTGTGACCGAAGAGTATAATAGGTAACAGGCAAATGCTTATATATATGCGAACAATACAAATATTGTGTCCACAAGACCTGCAGCAGTTCCTGTATAATATATAATAATATAATGCGCTTGTAAGCAATCGATTGTCCGTCGTAAATCAATCGAGCGTAGTAGGTATACATAATATTATTATCATTATATGCCTCCAAGTTTATGTTCCAGCTTACAGGAGTAAAGTACAAACGACATTATTACACGACCCGGGGAGGAAAAACTGTAATAATATATTATTATAATTATTACATTGACTATTGTCGTATCACGAACAATGAACATAATAATATATTTTGTTATATAATATAATATAACACCGCGATTTTCTCGAGCTAACATCATCACATAATATTGTACGCGTATAGCAAAGGTGTATATATTGTAATAAAATACTATTAATTATAATCATTGAAAATGGGAACTTGTATTTGTGTCTCAAAATTTCGTTTACCTAAATCGTAAGTAATATGATGGGAAATATTGTTTTTGACAATTGATTTTTTATTAAAATAGGTCATAAGTGTGGTTTTTTTCGGGCTAATGAAACATTAATTTTTCAAAATCGTTTTCGTACCTAATCTATAAGTATAATTATAATGATCGATTTATAAAAATATTTTTAAAACACCATATTATATAATACACTAATATAAATTTAATATGTTCGAACTTCGAATTGGTATATAATAAAATGGTTCATAAATTAGATAGACATTATTAATTGATGTATCACATTATATACACTTGTGATGACATTTTAAATTTCTGATCTTCTTTTAAGCCATAATCGATCGACTGTTAAACGTTTGTCCATCCATGACCTATGATAGCATGTAATATGTAATAACTAATGATGTTATTTATACCATAAGGTGCATGTGTAGAAACGGAATTTACCGTAATAATACAACGCGTTACGTATCCTCAAGGACGTTTTCAGGGTCACCTCATCTGCACGGTTTCGTTGCAGTATTGAGTATTCGTAATATTATGCATATAATATGAGTAAAGTAACATGTTGCATGATACGCACGATATTGACAGATTTTTGATATTATTCGTGTAATAATAATTATCGTGAGCACGTCTATTCATAACGTAAAATCGTCTCGTCTGAATATAATAGGTTAGGTATACCTATATATAGGATTTGACTACAACTCTATATGAATCACGGTACAGTAACGATCGACCCTAGCCACGGTTCATACAGAAATCCTATAGCTGTGTAAAACATCATGTAAAACGTGGCAAGATGGCTTGTTTTACCATATAGTCTTTTCCCGTTTTAATTTTTAAATTAAAACGCACAAACGACGTAGGTACCTATAGTGTGATTATAATATCGTATTATAAATGTATTTAATGTTGTGCGATACGCTAAAAAGAATTAGTGATGGACAACGTTTAGTTTGTCATATACTCATATCATATTTAAACGAGTTTGTACTGCATCGATTACATCATAATTTAGTAAATTTACCCGTAAAATAGTGGCTCATTTTTTTATTTTTATTATCAATCGAATTTCAATCGAAAATTCGAGTTGAGGAAGAAGGTGGCTTTTTTATCCGATACACGAATACTTTGAGTATATATTTCTAATGTGCAGAGATTATAATTACTATGGATAGATGAAAGGATGGATAATGCACGGAATCGATTTTTAGAGTTTAAAACAGTGATTGCGTTGTTTTAGGTAAGGGAATAAATGCTTTATTTGAGAATCAGAATATGAGACCATATTATGTAGGACGTAGGTATAGTAATTAGTTATTAGTCATTATAAAATATATTATGTACCCCATGTTCGGGAAGTGCCTCGATTCGACTGACTGAGTGACTTAAAAATAGCAGAGAGAATTTATAGCCAAATATAGGAAATAATGAATAATAATAACCTAAAGGTTCGGACGAAACTGAACCGGCCAAGACTAGCCGCGAACAATTGCGTAAGTGTGGTAAAATTGAATTAGAGAGTTCCATTTTATGGGCCGGTCACGCTTCGATTTATGATAACTGTTTACCCATATTATTATACTTATAGTGAGAATATGCATGTATATATTATATATATGTATGTATAGTATGCAGATTTATTAGATAAGACAGTGCAAGTTATTTAAACGGTTACAGCATCAATATCGCTATATAACATTTCGTTTATAATATATTTAATCATTCAGTGTATGTACCATTATTATTATTATTATTAAGTATATTATACGAACACCTTTACACTTTAATAGAATGATTATTGTTTTTATATTACGTTTGGCCCCTATATAGGATACAGCGAAATATATTTTAATGTGCAACATACGAAACGAAATTATACTCGATTAGTGCAGTATAAACAACTGACGAAACCACGAATGTCGATAAACAAAGATCGAGTAATCGCTGTAAGACCTGCGTTTAGGTAAATCGAACGTTTTACACGCTGTCGCCGCTTATTATTTAGTTGTTGTGTAATCGCCATATAAGAAGGTCGTAGGACCACGCGACCACATTTGACTAGAATTTATTATTTCCTACAACCACCCAGTTATATTTTCTTCTCGTAATAATAATTTATCGTAATACCTACTTATGTATGTGATGTGTACAAAATATAAAATACAAAAGTTTATTTGTCACTGTCATGGATGAAATTTGCTCCGCGACGAAGCTTCGAGGTCGTAGGTCAGGTCAGACAGAGGTTGGTCCTTTTTTAAATTAAAATCGGCGAAAAGATCTACACGAAAATCGATATTATATACACAAATGTCTACCTCTGTAATAGGCTTCGTCGGTGAGCCATCACAAAGTGATATGGTAGACGGTTGTATAGGTACATGGACGAACATAATGATTATGTTCTATACAATTATTCAATAGGATATTATAATTCGTATTAAATTATTACGCGTTATAAATGTTAAATTACTACCGGTTACTAGAATTAAATTTGTGTTGAATTTATTGAATCGTTGAAATACGGCTAACAATAATATTACTCATACCTAATTTGTTCGAGCGTTGGCTGGTGGACAGAATTCGAGCTATAAACTTTGATCCTTTCCCGCTACAGGTTCTATCGTTTACGACGAAATTACTAATAATTATTAGTACAAAAAATAGTATATAATTATTGTCGTAATATAGGAGGTCGTTATTTTATAAACGTACATTATGCACTTCGATGTTCGCATCACTAAAACTACATGATATAATATAGGTACTAAAACTGCACGTTATACAATAACAACAATATAATAATATTATTATTATATCTCGATCGTAATAATGTTGTGTAATTATATGGGATACACAGACGGACGACCGTTTAACTGCAGCACCGAAGCTTCGTCGTCGGTGGCGGAACCGAAATTTAATAGTATTACACTACTCACGGCGACCGTGGCAATGACAATAACAATACATTATGGGCATTAATGCAATAGCGTAATAATAACATGTGTGCAGAAGAATAGGACGGGACGTCGCCGTAAAAAAAAAAAAAAACATACACACGAGTATAATTTCTTTCCTACAATTATCATTACCATTATGAATCGTACGTGCGTATCCAACATGAATTAGTCGTGAACGATGTGCCTTTTGACTCGTTGTGTACGTAGCTGATCGTCGCGTGTATAGTTGGATTTTGCGGATAGGTGAGCGGCTGGGTGGAAAGTGGAGGCGCTTGGACGTGGCGCCCGCGAAATAATGTATATCGCTCGGTCGATATCATATAATTATAATATTATAATTTAGTTAATATGCGGTTTTTAGCGAAATTTTTTTTACCATTTTCGGAACCTTGTTTTTATGCGTATTATAATATATAACTATGGCACACCGCGCCACTTCTTGATCTTGTGGTGCAGTCGATGATATGCGTTATCAAACCATCAAAGCAAAATACAGTAAAGGTAGCGCATATTATATATTGACATAACTTATTTTTTCTCATACCCAACAAGTTTCAGATAGTTATCATACCTCTGGCCTTAACCATAATTTGTGTCATCCCCCCTCCACCTGAAACAAGCATAGCTGGTAAATATAATAATATTTTAAGAATTGTCCTGCAAATGAGATTATAATTATCTCTCGGTGACTATGTATGTATTCGATGAGAAAATGCGTTGCGTGATGATGTATCGTCAAAACAGTCATCGCGGAAGATTTTCATGAGCATAACGACGACGGTAAAAATCGCGCGTTTTTTTTCCCATTATTTTCTCGTATATTATATAATCACATCGGAACTGTCGTTATAGTTGTGTGAGGTATAAGAAATGAAGAACTTTGGTGTTTAAACGTCATACTCAGAAATCTATATAACCGTTTGAATAATTTTCCTCGTAAAATCGTCGATTGTTGTAGTAATGTCTTATTGTGATATAAATATACATGTATATATACCTAGGTATTATATTAATACTATACAAGTATCATATAGTTATATGTGGTATCACTGTAATGTCATAATTAGGTCGAAAAATTCTATTTTATGCGTCTTAAAAACAGTACTAAACGATTCACAATCGATTTAACTTATACGCTGTGTTGTAGGTATATACAAACAATAATGTTATCTAATATTAATGTGATTATGGCACTATTTTGTCCATAAAAAATGTTATTTTTTGATACAGCGGCGGCGGACTAGTATTATAATTTGACGGATTGAGGTACCATTTACACCTGCACGACACCGATTGCAACGAGTAACGATTACATCGGCATATTGTGTTTAAAATAAAAATAAAAATAACCAAATTATATGTGGTGTCAAGTACTCGATAGTTCGCAATAATTGATGAATATATAGGTTTCAACTTCAAAGCTTTAAGAATGCATTAGTTCTACAAGTAAAAATCAAAAATATGCACTATAAAAACACCATTTATATACGAAAAAATCGTAAAAGTTATAAAATGTGCCCTTGAAATCGAAAAATTTCTGACCACAAAAATATATTACCTTAAAACGTTATTGATATTTAATTTGTAAAGTCGGGAAATTAATTTACAGCTTACTTCTCGGTAATTAATCTTTTAAGTCGTACGTAAAACAAAAAACAAAAAACTTGCAAATGTAAAAATTAATATAGTTCACACGCGATCACTACCAAATAGTAGCATACACGCCCACTATAATACAATATAAAAATGATATAGTTGTGATATAATATTTCAACGTCCAACACATTTTTTTTTGGAAGATTCGTTTTCGTGATCGCGTCGTCCTCCTCGAAAGAGCGTTGATGGCACCTCTGCACAGCAGTATCGTATAATACTATCTCTCGGATGTGTAGTCAAATTGCTGATAACTGTGTGTGTTATCGTAAGTTCGTGTGTGTGTGCAAGGATATACTAGAACAGTTGGCACGAAATCGCGTGTACACATAGACACGTATTTTTAACTGCGGGAGCCTGCGGGCGTGCGCGGGGTGTTGTGCAATGTCGCGGCGGTATATGCTCCAGTGAATGGTAAAAAGCATGATGTACATATATATGTATATGGTATACAGTAATCTGCCCTTGACAAGATAGACGTTTCACTTTCGACTTGTGCCGGTCGCTGTGTTTATCACTGCGGTTCGACGACGGTATAGGCAGGAGCGTTCGCGCGAATAAAACAATCTTAACGCACCAGGCGTGTAAATAATATTATAATGATGTAGCGTCGTCTCTAGAATCGAAAATTTGAGTTTGTTTATAAACATATCTCAACTAATAATCACGAATCAGTTACCTATAGAAATACTACCTCAACCCGTTTATAATAATATTTTTGTTTTCCAGAACTGAAAATGTCTAAAAGCGGCGGCGTGTCACTGTCACTGCGGCTGTTGCTGCTGTCGTCGGCCTTGGCGACGGTGGCCGTAGCCCAGTCGAACTATGATCAAGTCGAAAACAGCATCGAATTCCCTAGTCCAGACCGGGGCTTGCCCGAGTCCACGGTGCTGGACGGCAAGGTCACCAAGCTGGACGAATTATCGCCAGTGATATTTCTGAACAGGACCAAAGCGGCGTTAAACTGTGCCGCTGGATTTATGCAGGTTAGCCAGGCATATCATCTGACATATAGTATTATGTTAATAAATAATTAACACATACATAATTATTAAGCGTTAATAGTGATAGGTTTTGTGGTTATTGTATTGGTATGCGTGATTTACATTGGACCGTGTTTCATTTTCAGATTGAACTCAAATTTGAAGAACCTTTTTACGGTAGGGCTTATGCGGACTTCGACCGGAGTAGCGCATGCATGGTGACTGGCAAAGGTAACAACACGGCCAGGATCGATTTGCCGCTAAAAGGATGTGGTACAAGACAAGTACGCGAGAGAAAATCCAATTTAATTATTAAATATATTATTTTTTCCACTTGTTATTTAAACAAATGTTTTGTCTTGTATTTTATTGATTCAGGATCCACAAAGAGTTTTTACCAACAACATTGTAGTGAGATTCCACCCCTTCCTAGAAATGGATGGGGACGAAGTGGTAACTATAGTGTGCAGGTATCCACCACCCATTGCTCCACCACCAGCTGGTATTCCTAACAAAATGTAAGTGCATATTATATATAAGCGTCAAATGTATTTTTTGTGTAAAAAACAAGTTCTTATATTTTATTCTTTATAATCTATTCTAAAATTATAAATACTTATACGAATTAATAACATAATAGATACATATTAGTATTACCATTGAAAACAGGCAGATACTTTATATTTAATAATAGTTAAGTTAAATATTGATCAAGGTTACATGACAATACCTCATTTATAATACAGATAGTTAATACAACTGACTCGACATTATTTTTATTTAAATCATTGATCTTTATAAACTAAAAATGCATTGAAATGCAACAGAAACTAATTAAGTACCAATACAAAAATAATTTATGTATTTTGTTTTATCTAAAATAATCAAAATTACCAGGCCGAATACTTATATTCATTATTCACTGATAATAATTATTATAAGCTTAAATTTAGTTTTTTTTTTGTGTCCAAGGATTTATATAAAAATGTAGCTACAAAATGAAAGGTTAGATGCAACGTGCATTATATTATAACGTATATATTTTAATGATGTGAAATACATAGTAAATGTATTTAAATTCGGATCTTTCAAGGATCCAAATGATAAATGTATTTAACGATTAATAATGCTCCCCACGTAGACAACGTTTAGACATACAGCGTGTACAGTGTGTACATTTATCCGAATTAAAATATCTAACTTAAAATTTTTTTCTTATGTAATAGTATCGATTTACCATCGACGCCACTGGAACCACCACTGAAGGGATTCCAGATCCTGTTGATCGTGTGTGGTATCTTGTTCTTGTCACTGGTCTTGCTGGGTCTCGGTTGTTCGTACTACTGCCTGCGCAACCAGCAAGTGCAGGTGGTCCGTCGACACCCACTGTCGACCATCGGCTCTGACAAATTGTCTGACTCTAGCCTGTCCATGTTTGATGGGCTGAAGATACCGCGTGCTCGAGCCCCAACCCTGGACAGTTCTTCCGGTTCAGAAATGGCTTTGGTCAGTGCTGGTGACACGTTGCCCAGCGACTACCCGTCCGAATCACCCAGTTCCGGGCACTCGGAAGCGGAAGACGTTGATGGCCGTAGTTTGAGACGATCACCGAGTTCTGGTGGATCGTACGAAAATCGGGCGTTCCAGCAAGAGTACTACGGAGAACGGTACCAACATTTGCCGGCGCCGACCATTACGCCACCACCACCACCAGTACAACCTAAGTTTGACGTTCAACTTCGAGTGAAACGCGCCCCACCCCCCACACCCAGTCCTACTCCACCACCATCCGAGTCAGAGGCGAGCGTGGCAGCGTTGGAACGGAACCTAACTACTATTCTAGAAAAGGACGAGACGATGTCGACAACTACGACAACAGCAGCGGCTGAAGAACGGTATCGGCCGGTGTACTCGACGGTGGTGCGTAAAGACAGAGATGAGACCGAATGGTATAGGACGGAAGAGAACGTGATGACTACGGATGCTGATATAAGAAGGCCAACACCACCACCTCCACCAACGGTGCAACTGCATACTACGGACAACAGCCATCGCTATGCCACCACATCCAAGTACACGACCGAGATGCAAGTAGACGTCATCGAACCGCCAGTGGTGCCGACTAAACGGCCGGAAATCACGTCACACACGGTTGATGACGTGTTCCTAAAGACAATTACCGAAAAGAAAACAATCGAAGATATCGAACGGCATCGCCGCGAGGTGGTCGAGTACAAGCCGCGACCAGTGCCGCCGCCGGCCAACTGGGACGTGACCATCAAAAACTATCCAAACCCAGATGCGTTGTATCCGCAATCAGGCGAAGACACGGCCACGGACTGGGATAGTTACTCCGAGGCGTCGTCGGTGACCGGTTATCCACCAACCGGCGTCGATCGCCAGTCCAGGATTCAGTCGTACAATAGTAACGTAATGTCATCAGCCACTTCCGAAGAGAATAACATCAGGTACCTGAGCACCATGGACGTGCCGGTGCCCAGACCAGACAACTGGGAATCGTTGGTCCGAGTTCTGGAACCGGAACCGGAGCTGGAACCCAACGCCAGGTACAGGGTCGAGCAAACACTGACACTGGAAGACAAACGTAAGTGGAGGCAGATCATCACCACCGAGTCGACACTCCGACAACTTATCACCGAAGCCACCGTTCGGGAAGACTTTGAGCGCATCCGCAGCGATCCCAAGTACGAGAGAATATTTGAACCGGAAAAATGGGACGTTATTATCCGTGTGATCGCACCACCACAGCACTACGATCAGAAGGTCACTGGTTCGTCTAACAGGTACACCAAGAAAAAGACCGAGTTTGAAGGTGCCAGGACTAGAAGAAACTCGCTGCCCACCGTTTACGAGTATGATTCTGATGGTGGGTCTAGCGTGAGGACGTTGACGGCGGTCGACGACCATGGTCCGATGGGACCAGCCCGATCCAGGAGAACGTCCAGGTCGAGTTTTAAATCCGACATGGATGTAAGGTAAGATATTGAGTTAATAGTCAGGTATACCTACACCTCCACACTGAGTGATAATGGTATTTGAAAGTGTGGTTATATTTTTTGGAGAATTAGTCCAGTTCAAAATCACGAGATTATTATTACATTAAATTCTTGATTTAGCTATTTTTTTTTTTTAACGTCATGAGAAATCGAACAATATTCTATATTACATTGTTCTATTGGACAGTATGTGAGATATAATTAATTCAGCAAAATTTTACGGTCAAGTTTTGTGATTAGGAGTGATTTATTTGTGAATGATCTGCTTTTCCAACTCGTGGTCATATCCTGAGGCTAATTCAGAATGGTTAATCATTAAAAAAGAAGGAGGATAGTTTATGTGTGAATTTATTGGCAAAATAAACTATAGCACATGAATGATTTATAAAAATGAATACACATCAATACGTTAGAACCTGTCACGAACACATTATCATTATAAATTATAAATACATTTAAGATGCATTTAACGCGGGTGTATAAAAAATAAAATTGACTGCTCTACATTTAGATTTACACATCAGACATTATAGTGATGGTATATTATTATTATTTTGTTAATTTGAATGAAACCTTTACATACATTGAAAAACGGATGCTGATGGATACTTATAAGTTATAACGTCATATAATATATAGTTTGCCGAATGTGTTATAGTAGTCATCATAAATAATAATCATAATATAATTTAAGCTTATGGGGTAATTTATACTTATCACGCGAACATTATATAATATCAAACAACGCGTGTCATTATCTCGGTAATGGAAAAATTCCAATCTGCTCACATTTCTTAATCTCCAAATCCTTCTTAGAGGGTTGTTTTGACAATAATTATTGTTCAATGGGTTTGACTTGAAAAGAGGATAATTTTTGTATTTTTTGATAAAAAATATATGTTTAATCACTTAGAAAGGTTATAGTAGGTAGCTTATAATTATTTTTTTTAAAAGTAAGACAATCAATGTTATTAAATACCTATTGAGTATCATAGAGTTTAGGTTATCAATGAAAAATCTTTGCTGAAACAATTTAGAACACGATTAATAATACTATATCGTAATCGCGAATAGGAATAATATATACTTAATATTTATACCACACAGGTTCATTTACAAAGTTTATGTTTTATCTAAAGTGGTAAGTGTGAAGATGAGAGATAGAGAGAGAGAGAGAAAGAGATAAAGAGAATGTTCCCGAAATGTATAATATAATACTACAAAATCAAGTAATTTTTGGTTTGTTTTTTATTTTCACGTTCGCAGGTCGATGAGTGAAATGACGGTGGACTTCCGGCGACCGGAAATGCCGGACAACTACAGCGACGTAAGCTCGGCATACAACTACAATTACCAGCAGAATCAGCACCAGTACCAGTACCGTCGGGGTGGTTCTTCTTATTACGCTGACGATGACGGCGGCAGTCTTGTCCGGTCGCTCAGCCAACCGTCGCTTGCCCGGTCCGCGTCCGAGTTTACCGAAAACAACTGGGGACTTCGGATCCGGTCGTACGAGGACGGTGACGACCTGAGCAGTCCAGATCGCACGCCGAGGTCTTCGTTCAGATCGACTCACGGTCCGCAGCAACAGCAGCAACAGCAGTCGTATTCCACCGAGACGGAGTTTGACGGAACTCGTGCTACCACCACGAGCACGCATGCCACTAGTGGCCGGAGGAGGATGTTCGGTGGCCGTACAGTGTCCGCGGCAGAGTGGTTCCATGACTCGGACGAAAACGATGCCACGTACAGATGAACGAAACCCACCCGCCAGCTGCAGACCACATAATGTATATTATATATATATAATTTTAAATAGCGAGAATTTACCCTCTGCTGTGCTCGCATATATATATATATAAATTATATGAATACTAAATAATGTGTACCTCATGCATATTCTACATCCCCTTCCCCCCTCCCCCCCTAACACTCTGTTCCCGAAAGTCGTTTTTTACTTCTTTTTCGATTTTCGTTTTTTTACGATTATTAATTTTATGATTATTATTATTCTATAACTTTACATATTATTATTATTATTGTTGTTATTATTTCGACGGGGCACATTGTTTAGCGTGTGTCCCAGCTGGCCAGGTGCAATAATACACGTACTATATGTCATATAATAAATTATGTCGATCGAAACCTCCCTAATCTGTCCCCACTCCCGTACGAAGCTCATTATATATACATGTATATGTATTATGTATAATCATAGATATATTTTTATATAACTTACACTCAACTCGCGCGACATATATTATTATTATGATTGTCATTATATTGATTAATTGTTTTATTAATTTTTACTAACTATATTATATAAATTCATCATAATATTATATACTTACTATACGATAGATAATGCATTGAACGCGTAAAACAGACTAAATATCGATGATATATTTCATCGTTTCATCGTCGCGTCGTCAATATGACGGAAGTTTATCGATATTATGATACAATTATTATAATTTTTTTTTTCTTAACAAAGTTAGGTTTACAATCAGGATACCACGCGATCCGCAATGTGCCAAACTAATTAATATTATTATAATAATATATTTAAGCCGTTGGATTCACACACGTTTCGTTTACCCTTATTCTACACACGCGCAACAGTCTTATGCCGGTTTTTTTTTTATCGTGAGCAGAGCCATTTCGATATCGGAGGAAATCGTTTTTGAAATAATTATTTCATAGATTTTTTACATTTTCTTAGACATTGACTGGTTTACGAACGCCCTTATAGAGGTATAATATTTTAAATACAATATTCGAGTGTGTTTTTATACGTTTAACGTTGACATTTTTTTGGTCTTTTTCTTTATGTACATTACACTCATTGATTTTGCTGCGATGAATCGTTTCGTGTTCCTAGCCATACTATATAAAATAGACGAATATTGTGTTAAACCGATTTTTTATTTTCAAACTAAACTGTGATAGTGTGGGCCTAATCGTCTAATCAAAATCGAAACGCGAATGGCCCATGTCCGTGTACATCCTTCAAAACGTCTACACAACAATAAATCATAATTTTAATAAACTATTAACCATTATATATATATATATATAATAAATAATAATATTGTGCTTTGTTTAGCTCTTTTATATTCAACGAGGATTCTATACTTTACGCTTTGTACCTATTATACGAGTCGGTTGTTGACTTGTTCTATTATGTAACAAGTACCTCCTATTAAATACAAAAGTGTCTTAAAAGTCATATTATTATTACAGTTAATAACTTATTAACGATTAGGTTGTAAGTTTAATGACATTTAAAAAAAGTTCAATAAGAAATTTCATTGTTCACTTGTACTAATTTTTTGTTTGTATTTTTTTTTTTTAAAGTGAAAACTGGAAACTCTTAATTGACTATCAACAGTGCATAGACTATTAATTATTATACATTGTTAATAATATTGTAATATTTATAATGATATGCAAAATAATAAATCAAAATATTTATCATTGTGAGATGATCTTCTGTATTATTTTAATTTTATCTAACCTTTTTTTAAACAAATAACTTAATAACTTATGTAATTCAAATGTATAAGTAATATAATTTTTAAATTGACATTACCTATCTATAATTTGATTCATATAATATTATGATAAACATAAAATTCACATAACAAAAAAAAAATCATAATGATTAATAATAAAGAAATATTATTGTTGTATTATTTTATGATTGTCACTGACAGAGTGTGTTATGAAAATACATAATAATTAATAGTAATTTAATTACGAGTTACGACTATAACAATACCATGTGGTTAAAACCACCATGACGTAACCCAATTTTGAATCCCTTTCAATAATATTTTCCTTTACTGAATTGTTCATAATTCTCAAGTTAATTATCTAGTTAACGTTTTAATTATACAGTGGTCAAAAAGTACATAAATACGAAATTGGTTTTAGTGCACTAGTTGTGTAAAAAATTGATAATATTGTTGTAAGCTGTTGGAAATTATATTACGTAATAATTATTATTTATAATGATGTACTGTGATTTTTAAAATCTTGAATTTTATGAAATGTTTTTTTAAGTACTACAGTATTCAAATGACGAATAGGTGAAGATTGGGCAAACGAGGCACATCGTTTATATAACAAATAAAAAACTAAATAAAACAGCACTAAATAAATTAAAAAGTGGATAGTTGTTGAATTTGACCAGTGGATTTTTTTGTAAAGCGAGTTAATTAAATTACGGTTTGAACTGCGAATTCTTAAAATTAATTGTATTCAATAAACGTTCACGGCGTGAAATTAAATCACGAACATCAAACGATAGATCGATTATAAATATTTTGATAAAATATATTTAGCCTTTCACAGAGTATCTTGTTTCAGTGGATGTATATTTTATTGCGGTACCTATACCTAAGTTTAAAAACGTATTGCTTGCTCAATTCAGGTGAAAAAAATGCGTAACGTGTTATATGTAGTTGTACTACGTCCAACTATTTAGTATACATATGCATAAATCATTATTATACTATACCTATCACTACAACCATTCTTAGAGTTCAGACTTAAACCTCCTCGCTCTAAAGTGGATACCAACTGCATTTATCTATGTTTCTGGTAGAACACTTTAAACTAGCTCGATAAAAATAAAATTTATTTAACGTACCTATTGTTTAACGCTATTCAGTTTCTTGAATACTGTGTAATAGCGTAACGGTAGTATGATATTACTGCTACTATATAAGTAAGCGATTTCGACATCTAAGCACGTCAAGTCTGAGGGTCATCACCTAAAAGTTTTAGAAGATAAACTTTTATGAAATTTTTACTATTACTTGTTAAAAAGAAACCCGGTAAAAAGTTTTTGGTTTTTTAATACTAAGTGTCAAATTAATGTCCCCGCAATTGGATCGTATTGGATCAAAATACGAGAACGTAGAAATTGATACATAATTTATTTAAAAATTTTATATCAATCTCAAATTGTATCAAGAAAAATAGTTTATAAAAATGTTTCAAAAACGAGCCACGTTCAAAATCGATGAAAACTTTTCTTATTTATTTATTTATTTTTTTTGGTCTTGAGCCCTAAAACTATGGCCATTAGTTGTTAAAGAAAGGATTAAAGAGTGGTTAGTATGGTTGGTATGGTAGATTGGCAAAACGTGTGTAAGTATGGCATATTTTTCGCCACTATGAACCCGGGTGGTCACCCATCCGAAAATAAGTGACAGCGGGATGTGCTTACTTCCAATCATTCAATTATTGCATTGTGTAACTAATTGCAGCTACAATGTCAAGACGTTCTTTTGTTCAATTGTCACACTATATTATTTTTCTCTGTCGGACTTAATTATCTATACTAAAATTGTTATTTTTTGCTCCTTACATTATTATAATAAGGAAAGGAAAAATAATCTGCATTTAGTTATATTTATTGCCTATCGACGACGCCTTGAAGTTTAAAGTGCATACAGTATATATTATAATTTCGTATCAATTATTTCTTCCCGCAAGTCTACGACAAAAATATTAATTTTATGTTACAAGAAATAATCGATTCAAAATGAGTTATCTAATATGTAACTTAAAAAGGCACTTTAATTAATTACAAATAATTGTTGTAAATATTAATTATAGATTGCAAAGATGCAAATTGCAAAAAGTCAAAATCTACACATTTTGTATTTAAATCAAAATTCACTCTAGACGTGTGTGAAGTATCTAGGTAATAATTACATTCAAATTCTAAAACATCGTTAACGCAACAATATAATATTATGTTTAGATAAATAAAAAAAAATATTTAGCATAGAGATATTTATCTCTTTGAGACTAAAGTAATATGTATCTATAAGTGCATTGTATTTTTTATTTAACATTTTAAGTAAACTTGAAAATACTTTTCCATAGAACCATAAATAGTCTACGTTATAAGTAGGTAGTTTTTGTCAGATATCAGTAGACTCAAAAAATAATTGTTTTTCCTTGTCCATTAAAATTTGCCGAGATTCAAAATACACCAAATTAATCTATTTATTATTTCTAATGAATACGCCTATAACATATCAATATTTTTACAAGGTGTTAGAATCATAAATTACTTTAAGTTAAACTCTCCGATCATTTCAAAGATTAGAAAAGAAAAAAAACTATTTTTTCAATATTTTGTTTTCATGCTTCAATCTGTTGTTATGAATACATGACAGCAAATGTTTTACAGAATAACCTTTTAAATATAAAAAACTTTTTTGAAAATTATTATGTTATAGTTTTATTTTGGATATCATATACTTATCTTATAAGATAAGCATTTAACAAACAAAAAAGTAATTAAGTTGAAAGTCTTCGGTTTCACGATCCAGTTCATTGTAACATACGCTGATATTTACAAAAAGGTTATCACCGTCACATGAACCAACATTTTTATCTTGTTCTGAGCCCAAAAAATCTGTAAGCATTTGAATTTTTATCGTTTTAAGCATAACTCATAGTAGGTTTGCCATTTTAAAAACTTTAAAATGATAATTATTTTACAAATTCGCATTTATATTAAAATAGTTTTTAAAAAGCCTAAGCCCTAGTTCTAAATGCATGCCGGGATCAAAAGACCTCTTGGCTCTTGGGTTCCACATGAATATAGATATTGAATTTTAATCTACCAATACTGTATGATTTGTCCTTTGCATACGTGAACCCTAGGAACGTGGCCTCTAGCTGTGCACCCGTAATCCGTTCTTGCCCGAATGTATAACCAACAAATATTAATATCAATCGGCCATAATATAATTTATAATTGATTATGGTTTTCCGACCAAATGGAGAAATATATATTTTTTTTTTCAATCACCTCTGTGACAGTACAGTGAATAATGAATGTTAGCGATAATCGTTTGCTCGAGTTCATGTCACTGTTTTATACATAACGTCCAACTATTTTAAACCTATATAAAATATACCGCGTGTTTATGGAAACAGGATACTTTTAATCACTCATCACCCTGGAAATATTTTTCAATTCTGGTTGCGATATAACGTCATACAATTTTATAGCTGGACTAACGAATCGTAAATTTCTATCAATTTTTTAACTATTGCATGCGCATGCGCAACACAATTTATTATTTACTATTTATGAGTTATTTTATTATTTTGTTTTTTAACGTTATTAAATTATATAATTTTTCATGAAAACAGATATTTTCAAAAAAGGCTTATAATTAGCAATTATTCGTTATTAATCTAATAAAGAAAGTGCTTGTAATAGGGTGTAATACAAATTATAATATTTTACATACTTATAACTCATTCAAAGATCAAAATATAAAAAACGTTTAACAGAACTAAAATATTTTTTTTAAATAAAAATTTGAAAATAAGTCAATTTACACATCACCATTAAAAATGGTAAATGAAAATTTAGTATTTCGTATTAAAAACAATATGACTATAATATTTACAATATTTTTTGTAAGGTTTAAACATTTTTTTGCTTTTAAGTAAAGATTTTTTAGGATAATATTTTATTCTATCAATTTTAATTAAAAATATACATTTAAAATTCCATTAATTTTGAGGTTATTCAGAAAAGTAAATAAAATTGTTTTTATTTCAGTATTTGTGAATCAAATGTAATATTATAAAACTTGATTTTTGTTGATTTTGTTCACTCAATATTTATTGGACGTATGTAAAAACATTTCCGGATTTACAATAAACTGACTCTATAAATAATAACGACCTTTCGTTATTTCCGTTATGATAAAGTTGTTGGTCTCGTCTGCAAAAATAGTCATCCAATAATGTTCTTATGCATTATTGAAAAGTTCAAAATACACATTCCAGCCGCTATGAAGCAACAATATTTATAGCTAAAAGTTCTACATTTATGGTAAAATAAGTTAATAGGTAATATAGTTATTAGTTTATATTAAATTATTTACATTAGATTAGTCTATAATTAATTAATTAATAAGTATAAGTATTGATTTTGTTATAAGAAAGTAGATTATTTGCATTCAAAAAGAAACTCTTTATAGATTTTTGGTATAGAACATTTCTTTCTGGTATTCTGGAATAGTAATATTGGCTCTAATATTTGAATAGTGGACAATTTTATTGTATTTAATTGTTGATTGTACGTTATAATTCGGGCTGGGAATTCATGCCCTTAAAAACCTTATTTATGCTCTAAAGAATCAATAAATATGCTATTAAAATATACTAAAAAAAATTATTACCTTCACTGGACGGTTTCTTCTCTCAAGACATTCAAGCTATTGCACTTAATTAAACATACATTATGCTTATTGTACTTTTTTTGTGGTATAGATTGTATAAATTCTAGATTAAAAAAAAAAAAAAAAAAAAAATTATACTTGTTATAAATTACAATTAATTAAATAAAAAAATGTAATTATTAATAAATAATAACACTATTTTTTAGATATTATGATCTGAGATAATTGTTTTCTTTTATTCAGATTTGTTTTAATCTTATGTTGAGTTTTTATCTAAAATTTTTCTCAGCACTAACCCTATTGTCATATATTTTAAAATACAAAACGGATTTATCTGACGAAAATATTGTTTCACCGAACTCTTTTACAAAATCGTTAAGCCGATCGTAAGGTTTTGGTTTAGGTCCAGGTATTTTTTAATTAATTTTAGAATGGGTTCACTCGAAAGAAAAAACACGGAACGAAAACTAAGTACGCGCAACGTCAACTGTCAACTTTTACTATTCACAGCCCACGAGACCGTCTGGCATCTATCTACAACTGGTCATCATAGTCTATAAAATGTTATTTTAGTATCATTATTAGCTATTGGGAATCACGCGTGTGCTGTACCGATAAGTAACAATTCAATTATAATTTATAGAGATCGGTGAGAAAAACAAAAACACACATTTTAAAACATCTGGTCCAGGAGATCGATTTAAAATTCAGTTTTTTTTATAAAATTAGAAAAATTTACTTCTTCATATAAATAATTTAATTCATATAATTCATATAAATGATTTTTAAAGACATACTTTAAAGTTTGAGATTAAAATATTGTAAAACTGAATTCAGTATGATCTGTAGAATATTACCATACATCAAATTTTAAAGAATGATCAAATTATTTGGTTGATTATTATGCAGTGTAGGATCATTATTCCCGTAGAGTGTATTTTGTAGACAAAATTGTATTGACGCTGGATGTTTTAGTAGATGTAGACATGTACATTTCACATGAAAAAAAAACACATTAACATTATTTAACAAATATTATGTAGCGCTTAAATTTTAACACTGTGATTAATATTGTGTAAACAATGTTATACAGTGCCGGCCTAATTAATTTTTACGGCTTATAAATACTAGTTGAGGCGATAATACTGTTAAATAATCATTTTCGTTTGACCGATGGACTAAACAACTTGACGAATGACGTAGCACCTACCCTAACCGCACACTTAAATATTTTATAACCATCCAAGTGGATAAATAATTTATTATACGCTTGCGTGTTGAATGCGGAATATTATAGTATGAATCGACAAAAGATAAATTAAGCAACACAATTAAAGGTGTAATAATATTAAGTAATATTTCACTATACTATAGCTAAATTATATAACTATTAAATAATAAAAAGCGGGTAAGTGGGTATCGCTCTTCTGTACATTAGGGGGTGGGGTAGACCTCTGACTGGGGTAGGTTAAATTTGAATGATAGGTACATTGTATACGAAAAACGATTCAGAACGGAGACTGTTTATCTGTCTAGGATATATTATAGATTATTAAACATTTTCAAATCTTAGATTTAAAAAGAAAATTTTTTATAAATTTCTAGCTTAAAAATAATTTGCGAATTTTCGTGATTTTCGTGATTTTTACAAAATATGTTGTTAAAATTAAAATTTTAAATACTTGTCAAAAAAAATTGTGCCAATATATTTCTTTTATATTTCACCTGCTATTGTAAAAATATGATAAGAGCCATGTATTAAATTTTCAAATCTTAGATATAAAAGTAAAATTTTTTATGAATTTCTAGCATAAAATAATTTGAACATTGCCGTAATTTTTACGTATTTAGTCAAAATTTGAACTTCAAAATGCTAATAAAAAAAATTGTGAGTATGTATTCTTATAATTTTTTAATAACTATAAGAATATCTTATGAGGAACTTTGTATTAAATTTTCAAGTATTTTGATTGGGCCAAAAAAATTAATTTTATCGAAATTTCAAAAAAAAATTTCAGATAAATTGAAAATTTCAGTCGTCTATAAATATCTCAAAAAACGTCAAAATATTTTGAAAATTAAATCATGTAAAGAAAATGCCAATATAAATATCTGATAAAATTTTCAAGTATCTACGACTTTTACTTTTTGAATAATAACAAATATTTAAAACCGTTTGAGGATAAATCGTTATCGTTACGCACTTAAAATTTTTCCTATAATGATGCTTCGAGTTTTCTCTATGGCTACTTGAAGGAAAACTTATGGAAAACTTAGTGTTGTATTTTTAATCTTTAGTTATAAACACAAAAAATTTTATAATTTTTCAACTTCAAAATTACTTGCAAATATTCGCGTTTTCGAAAGATTTCGTAAAAATTTGAACTATAAACGCTTATGAAAAAAATTGTGATTAACGATTTTTAATTTTTTTTAGCTACAATAAGAACAACTCATAAGGAACCTTGTATTAAATTTTCAAGTTTTTTTGGTCATCCAACATTTTTTTATTGATACTTCAAAAAAAAAATTCTTAAAAAATCGAAAACTTCAGTGGTTTATAAATAACTCAAAAAAAGTCAAAATTTTTTGAAAATTAAACTGTATATAGATAACACTAATTTAAACATTTGGTGAAAATTTCAAGTATTTACAGTGATTAGTTTTTGAATTACAACCATATAAAAAAACTGTTGGAGAATTTTAACTTTTGACCTCTATAATGCACCAAGGATAATCACTTTTACATGCGAAACCACCCCCAAAGTTTGAAATTGAAGCATTATTTCGACTAGTTATGCTGTACACAGACACACAAAAAAAAAAACACACACACATCATTGTAAAATCAATACATTCATCACAGAATCTAAAATAAATAATTGTATTTTAACGATGAAAGACGAAAGTTCTATACGCTACGAGATGTATGACTTAAGTACATATATATGCAATTATATGATGCAGTGAATCACAGAATTCATTTGGTCACCTTAATATTAAATGACGCAGTGAACCTGTTACAGAAACACACAATGGAGTGATTTACATTTACGATGAGAATATGAGACAAGTAATACGCAATATATTTACATACATTATACAATATATTAAAGGAGTACAAAAGCACAAAAAACAAGTTTCAAATTTGAAAGAATGTTATTTCCACCAAAAATGGTATTGCTTCAATATTTCTACTAGCATCAAAGCTTCAATTACCAGAATAAAACATTAAAAAAATAAAGTACAGATATACATATCTGCAAGTCTTAAATCTGAGAAGGAAATAATAAAAAGTTTTAATTGAATCCGAAATATTGACTTAATGTACATTAATGTTTTAATCATAGTTTACCATAAATATATCTTTCGCGGATATAGTATTAATATCAACAAATCATAATGAATTATTATTAATATTATTATAGCGATGAACCTCCCACGCGTGCGCTTCGCTATTGTGACATTTGATAGATAATTCATATTACAATATATTAATATTAATAATAATAGGAATAATATGAGATCTCAATGTAATATACAATTCGTAGTGCGAATGGATTATGTTTTAATATTCAACCCTAAGACGAGCCAAAGACGAGGACTGGATAATATGCCATATTATTAAACGAACGGATGCCCAAACATCGGATTAAAGTTTGTAAGGTTGTGCTGTGTATATATTGGTAATCAAGCAGAAATCCTCGGCTAATCCTGCACTATTGTATTCCCAATAGAGGGCTGAATCTATATTATAATAACGCAATGATATTAACGAAAATCATAATATGTACCTCATATGAACTTCTTTCTCGATCCCTCTTCATATTATTATGCAGTAGAAACATAAATCCGTAGCGGCGGATTACACTATCGGGCAATATAGTATTATTTTGTAGGTATTATATTATGGTATAATATATCTAACAACGAAAAAAATGAAAAAAATAATTCATGTTCCTTACTTTGGCATTAAACGGTATAATAAAGTAATATATTAATATCATTTATTTATGCAGTGTACATTTTAAGCGATAATAAAACTATGAAATTATAATAATAATTTGCATAATATGTTTCTCATCGTGAAAAATATTTAATGTTTGGTCAATACCAACCTGTTTACTAATTGTTAATATTAATACCAACAAAATTATATTTTATGATTGTAGTAACAACTATATAAGTATATTTTGTTTTGCTATTTTTGATTGATGATTTATAATTTTTCTTTGATTTTATCTTAATTATTTATATGAATATAAGACATTATTTTTCTAACTAAAATTTTCGTATTTTTTATATTGGTTACAAATTACAATATATTTTTTATTTATATTTATTTGTTTATGTTATCTCTTTGCAAAACAGAATTTATTTTTAAACTAATTTCATTTTTTATTCTTTTGAATGATAATATATATATTTAAACTCCACGATGGGTTGATTATCTGATAATAATTGTTAAGTATAAAATTCTATTTTTTAACAAATAATGTGGCCGGGTTAAATGTATTTAAGTTTAGATGAACGGAGCAGTAGACTAACTCTAAAAAACAAGTAACAAGCAAGTAACCAAACAAGTAACCAAACAAAAAATATCTATTGAATTAAATTAATTATTTTAATCTAAAAATAATTCAATTCGAAAACTCACTCAGCTGCAGTGATAG